>NC_140947.1:142636733-143051733 GCF_014529385.1 Adiantum capillus-veneris
TGAAGGAGTACGAGCGGAAGTGCAACGCGAGAGAGAGTGCGAGAAGAAGAGCACGACGATATGGTGAACTCGCTCTACTGTAATGTGTAGAGCACAGTGAGTTCTTATTAGGTGTAACATTTAATGGCCTAAAATCTTATTTGTAGCGGAAATTAGCATGAACATAGTGGGCATTTCATTAGAATAGATTCCTAATGATAATTACAAGAGTGCTTGGGTGGAGAGAGCAACAAAAAGCATAACACCTAGTTAGATAGCATCGACAATACTTTCAAAAGAGAGAGCAATTAAACTATTGACAACAGTTGAGGACCGGATTTGCATGGAGCCGGTCCCCCCTCCAAAAGGCTTTGTATTATGGTTTCTCCCATCAAGAGAGACATTGTACAATACAATTCTTTGTGTTCCTTCAAGACTAGCTAGTGCAATGAAGATGGAAGCTTCATACACCAAGCAAAACACTTAATCAAACACAACTTGAATTATCCCCGTTCTCAGACCCAAGACCTCACACACCTTCGAAGATGGTGAGAGCTAGCAGGGTATGAGAGTAGATTGAGAGGAAAAAGAAGTATCTTACGAGAAAGAAGTACATCTCCTCACATAATCACTCATATTAGCATAGCTTAGCTTAGTAATTAGCTTGGTAGAGAAGATGAGCATGCATTGAAGCTTGGCTCTTGGTTGGATTTGCATCCACATGCCAAGAGAGTGTTGATGTAGGCTTCTATCTCACAAGCTTGGAGTAGGTGATGAGCTCTCCATTAAAGCTTGGGAGGAGATAGAGTGTTTTTCCTTCACACATGGTCAAGTGTGAGAGTGTGTGTGTCAATGCCCAGCAAAAATCAGCCCCCTCTCTCTCTTGGGCGAGCCCTAGCTGCTAAGTTAGGCTGGCTTTTGCCTCATTGGACCTCCCCAGGTCAAGCCAATAGGGATTAAGCAGCATAAGTGATAGCCTTCTGACATGTGTCCCCCTTTCCCCTTTTGTGAGAGCTTTAGGTAATTAAATAATTAAACTAAACTCTCATTGGACCCCTTTGCCTCCTGGCCAATAGGAATCAGGCAAGCCATGGGGCTCCTGAATGCTCATTGGACCCCTTGGGAGACTGCCCAATAGTCTTCTAGGACACTTAATTCTTATTGGTTTCTTTTATTAAATGTTTTTAAATTAATTAAACTAGATTTACTCTAGCTTAATTCTCATTGGTCCACTTCAAGGGTCTTCCAATAGGAATTGGGCACACCTTGTGGGCATCTGGCCTAGGGAGCTGACATGTGTCCCTCATTCCCTTTGTGTAAAGGGAGCCTGTGTGTGTGTGTGTGGTTTTCTCTCTCATCCCCTAGCTTTGGGGCTCGCCCCCTCCCATGTAGGGATGCAGAAAGACTTTTTGGGCACACACACTAAGCATCCAATTTTCCCTAAGGTTGACCTTTGGACACAACCTTTGAATTTTGGAACCTTAGCATTTTGGAAGTCTTAATGGGTAGAACCTTAGGGTCTTTTTAGCCCGTTGTTTCACATGGCTCTTTTGCAGATGGCCCCCCCTTTGGATCCCTATTTTCCCTCCTTTGGATCCCTACTGTGGCCGGTCTGCTAACTTAACCAATATTCTAGCTTTTTCTCCCTTGGCACTTCCCCACATTAAATGATCAGTTTAATATGAGAAAATCATTTAGGAGAATTAGATATTGATTATTATGACATTACCTCTCTCTTGAAATCATAGTCGTCCTCGACTATGGTATAGAGAAGATAAAGCATATGCATGAGTCCTTTTCTTAGCGGGTAGAGGATCCCTATGTTACCCTACGACATCATTCCATAATGGATGACTAGTCCATTTGGCGCTTGAGAGCCTGAGGCTGCCGCAAGCATGTCTGCACATTAGTCCTATCAGTCTTCCATAGTAGAGTGACAAGCTCTACTTGGTGTTTGGGAGACGTCGTCCCCACAAACTTGATCTAAGCATGCATACTACTTCATTTTTGTGCACAAATCAAGAAAAAGAGAGTCTTATAAGACAAAAATTTTTGTTCATTTTTAACATTTTGTACATTTGCTTACTCTTGGGAAGCATTGTAAGCATTGACAAGGTTTAGGTTATCCTTTAATTGTATGCCTTGCATCCATCTAGCATCTTCAAAAGGATAATTCTTAAACTTAATAAGATATCGTCTGATAGTCTTACCGCCTCTTAATACCTTGTCTTCATGTCGGAGAATGGACTTGGGCTGCAGCACCTCCTCGTGGTCCTCGATCTCCGGTGGGTCTTCAATAGTTGGTTCTTGAGGTGGCTCTCCTTTGTAAGGCTTTAAAAGGCTCACATGAAAAGCATTGTGTATGAGCCAATGATTGGGCAACTTAAGTTGATAGGCCATCTCATTGATTGGCCTAAGAATCTGGAAGGGACCATAGTACCTTTTTGCTAGTTTAGCATAGTACTTTTGGTGGCCCGTAGGATTCTTGCCCGTCGTGTGCCTTAATCGAGCCTTGGGAAACTTTAACAAGACCCAATCGTTTTCTTTAAAGGCTTGGGCTCTTCTGTGCTTGTCAGCAGCAGCCTTTTGCCTTTGCTGTGAGATAGAGATAGCATCCTTAATCTTTTGGAAAGATTCTTGTAGGTCTCGGCTATACTCATCTGCAGCGAAGATCTTCCCATGTACCTTAAGTAGCAAGGGACTTTTTGATCTTCCCTCAATTACCTCGAAAGGTGCTTTTCCTGTAGAAGTATGTACAGTGTTATTGTAAGCATACTCTACTAAGGGTAAGTACTTCTCCCATTGGGATCTTTGATCTACTTCCGTTACATAGGCTTTTAGTAGATCGAGAATAGTTAGGTTAGCTATTTCACTTTGGCCATCAGTTTGTGGATGATAGGCCGAAGAGAAGTTTAGCCTTGTTCCTAAATTCTCAAAGAGACCCTTCCAGAAATTACTGGTCATTCTAGGATCTCTATCCGACACTATGGACATTGGCAAGCCATGGTACTTAAAAATTTGTGAAATGAAGAGGGTTGCCATTTGATGGGCTTTGATAGTCTTTTTGACAGGTATAAAATGAGCTTGTTTACTAAACCTGTCTACTATCGTCCATATTCCCGTATTCCCATGGATAGACTTAGGCAATCCAAAGATAAAATCCATGGATATGCTCTCCCACGGTGAATTAGGGATTGGCAAGGGTTGAAGCAATCCAAGTTGCTTCCCTCTATCAAATTTTGTCTTTTGACATACCACACATTTGGAAACATACTCATGTATGTTCACTTTCATGGTAGGCCAATAGAAATATGTTTCAATTCCCTTTAGGGTAGACTGAATCCCTCTATGCCCCGCATATGGGGGAGCATGAGATTCATACATTACTTTCTCACGTAGTGAGTTAGTAACGCATAGTCTATTGCCATAGAGAAGATAACCATCTTGTAAGGTAAATGGTTCTTCTTTCTTCCCTAATGCAAGGGCTGAAATCACATCTCTAAAATCGGGATCAATAGCATACTCATCTATCATTGAAGATAGATCATTGTGAGTTGCTATGGAAACCGCATTCACTCTCGGTCGTCTTGAGAGTGCATCGGCTACTTGATTATGCTTGCCAGCAATGTGAGCAATATGAAAATGAAATTGCGAAAGGAAATTTGCCCACCTCATTTGTTTGTCGGAGAGCTTGGTCTGCGTCATGAAGTACTTAAGACTTTGGTGATCCGTTCGCAGAATGAAAGGAGTCCCCAATAAATAGTGCTTCCATGAGTCTAAGGCATGTAGAACTGCAAGGAGTTCTTTTTCGTATATGCCTAGAGCTTGCTCAACAGGGTCGAGCCTTCGACTCTCATAGCCTATGGCGTGCCCTTCTTGGAGCAAAACAGCCCCAAGGCAATCACCACAAGCATCACATTGGACCTCAAATGGTTTTGAGAGATCCGGTAGTGTAAGCACAGGTTGAGAGATAAGCTTTTCTTTAAGCTTTTCGAAAGCATTGTTCTCCTTAGCAGACCACGTATACCTAACATTTTTCTTTGTTAGGTCATGTAATGGTCCCGCAATTTGTGAGAACTTTTCTATGAAGCGTCTATAGTATGCACACATACCTATAAAGCTTCTTAGTTCATGAAGATTCCTTGGTTTAGGCCATCCTTTTATTACCTCTAACTTGGATGGATCCATTTGGATTCCATCTTGAGAGATAATGTGACCTAAATATTGAATCTCTTGCAAGAAAAATTCACTTTTCTTTCGATTAACATAAAGTTTATTCTCTCTTAAAACTTGAAATATTACCTGGAGGTGTTGCTTGTGTTCCTCTAATGAATTAGAGTAGATGATAATATCATCAAAGAACACTCCAGTGAAGGTTCGATGAGGTCTGAACAGCTTCTCCGTCAAGCGGTTAAATGTGGCTGGTGCATTAGTCAAGCCAAAAGGCATGACAATGTATTCGTAAAGACCAAATGTAGTACGAAATGCGGTCTTTACAATGTCTTGATCAACTATCCTTATTTGATGATAGCCACTTTTTAGGTCAATCCTACTGAAGTAGGTCGATCCTTGTAGCTTATCAAATAGGTCTTCTACCCGTGGAACGGGAAACCTATTCTTGATAGTGATCCTATTTAGTGCTCTATAGTCGACACACATACGATATGTGCCGTCTTTCTTTTGCACTAATAGCACAGGTGAGCAAAATGGAGATGAGCTAGGCCTAACCATGCCCTTCTCAATTAACTCATGCACTTGCCGCATAATCTCCTCTTGTTGAGCTTGAGAAACTCTATAAGGAGGTTTGTTAGGCGGTGAACTTCCTGGAAGAAGTTCAATTGCATGGTCATCATTACCTCGTTTAGGAGGTAGCTCACAAGGGATGTCGTCAATAAAGACATCTTGAAACCCCTTGAGAAAATTGGATAACTCTAATTCCTTTTGGTTGCTTTTATTTTCTTTTGCTAAAGCATTAGGTTCATTTTGAGAATCTTTAACAAAAATCATGTACACGGAAATAGAGCTCTTTATTGACTTGTTGAAAGTTGGTGTATGTACAATGGGGATGGTGTTACCCATCTCCCTAGCATCTATATACATGTCCTTTTCCCTGAACTTAAAGGAGATTCTCCTTTCAGGAAATTTAACATGGGCAGCCAGACGGTCAAACCATGGTGCCCCTAGGATTACATCCTCATGCTTGAGAGGAGAGATAAAGAAATCCTCTTTGTCCACATAGCCTTGGACATGAAGCCTCAATTTCCCGATTAAGGGAGTGACTGAAGCTTCTTGCCCCTTGAAGGCACTGTCTGCGGGTAGGATATCTCCCATCTCGTAGGATTGTATGCCTAGCTTGGTGGCTAACTCCATAGATATGAAATTGTGAGTAGAACCAGGGTCAAAGAGAATAAAAGCATCATGTTCTCTTACCTTTCCCCAAGCATGGCATAGAGGAGATCCTTTGTGGTGAGTTTGATGAATCTCCTCCTCTTGGATTTCAACCAAAGAAGCTCTAGGAGGATCTTGGCGGTTGTTCTTTTGGGGACAAGCGCGGTACGCATGCCCTTGTTCGCCGCACTTGAAACACCGGTTATCTTTACGATAACGCTCAAGCTCTTCAGGAGAGAGTTTATTCTTTCCTTTGTAAACTCCCTTCTCTTTGGCTTTGTTGGAATTGCCCTTAGGAGACTTTTGGACATTGTCCTTCCCCTTAGGCTCATTGGAACCCTTGTTTTCCGGGGGCTTATTATTTCTTTTACCCCCCGTTTGGAAATTGATTCGCGAGGCCACCATAGTATGATGTATTACCGCCGATATGGTACGTGGCCTTTGGGAGTTGACATACTCCGCCATTTCTTCGGTTAAGCCCGCACAAAATTGTTGCTTTTGCTCTCCAAAATCCAACCTTTTGAAGACAGTGGCTTTTAGTTGTAAGTCCCAAAACTTGTCTACATATTTGTGGATGGATTCATTGGGAGAGAGCTTTAAGCTTTGCCATTCGGTGAGTACTTTGTCTTTGGCATCGGTGGCCAAAAACTGCTTCATAATGGAAGCTCTTAAAGCCTTCCATGTTCGTGGAGCTTCACCGTTGGCTCGTAGGCTAGACCACCATTGTCTGGCGGACTTTTGAAAGTGCATAGCTACATGGCGTAGCTTAGAGGACTCCGTGTAGCCCTCATCTCCAAACGCCGCATCGAATTGCTGGATAAAGGCCAAAACTTTGTCTGTAGCACCAAAGGTACCATCATAGGTAAGGAAAGAGATGCTCTTCCCTCCCTCTTTGAATTTCTTCAGCTTGGACGACCTCTTCCATGCGGCATAGGATTTCCTATGGCCTCTTCTTTTTGATGGTTCAAAAGTTGCACCATCACTTTCTTCAGAAGATGAAGAATTTGAAGAAGGTGGAGAAGAGGGTGACCTCTTTCTCGCCTTTTTCTTGTCTTGATCTTTGTCGTCTTCACCATAGCTTTCATAAGAGGAAGAGGATAAAGAAGATGGAGAAGAGGGTGTCCTCTTTCTCGCCTTTTTCTTCTCTTGCTTTTTATCATCCCTCTTTGAATTATGGCGTGGAGAAGAGTGTGATGGTCTTCTCCGCTTTGGTGGTGATGGAGAGCGTTTAGCCCGCCGTCTTCGTGGAGCCATCTCCGCCGAGGTGGCGGGAGACTCGCTTCTTTCTCGTTCCTTCGGTGGAGGCTCTTGAGTTCTCCTTTGGGAAGGAGATGCATCATCAAGAAGTAAGTTCTTGAGCCCTTCATATGGATTCTCTTCTTCTTCCCGAATCGGAGAGAGACCTCATTTGGTAGTCTCACAAGGAGGCTTCCTAGGTGTTCTCTCGTCATGGTGATGAGCTTGGAGAATCCCGTGAGCACGGAGCTGCCGTTGCACTTCACTTTGGAGAGATGGATTGCCCATGGCTTGTTGAAGCCTAGAAACAAGATAATTAACAAGCATTGAAGCATCATTAGTAGCTTGCTCATGAGCAAAATCAAAGTTATCAACATTAACTTCACTCTCTTTAATATTGTCAGCCATTCTAACAATTTTTAGGTGTAAACTTTTTAGGTGTACTTTGGCACTTCAAGCCCTAGTTGCTACTCCTCTTTACCCCTTTAGAAAAAGCACTCAAGCTACTGTACCCGCGGCTCGAATACCATTAATTGCAAGGAATAGAAGAGAGGGTCTTTCGACACCAAAACAGCACCGGCTCCTGTCAAGCTTCTAATAGCTCAATAGTGGTTAAGCCGTAGGCAAGCCCCGTAGGACTCCACTATTAAGACCATAGCTCTCGACGGTGATGCCCCGTTAACTGCACAAAGGCAGGCGCACTGCAAGGCTGAAAAATCCCTATTCTACTTACTCACAGGCAATTAATAATACCAACCATTTGTAGCTAGCTTGAGGACCTCCCTTCTTGAGCAAGAAAAGAGAAACCTTGAGCTCTGATACCAATGTAACATTTAATGGCCTAAAATCTTATTTGTAGCGGAAATTAGCATGAACATAGTGGGCATTTCATTAGAATAGATTCCTAATGATAATTACAAGAGTGCTTGGGTGGAGAGAGCAACAAAAAGCATAACACCTAGTTAGATAGCATCGACAATACTTTCAAAAGAGAGAGCAATTAAACTATTGACAACAGTTGAGGACCGGATTTGCATGGAGCCGGTCCCCCCTCCAAAAGGCTTTGTATTATGGTTTCTCCCATCAAGAGAGACATTGTACAATACAATTCTTTGTGTTCCTTCAAGACTAGCTAGTGCAATGAAGATGGAAGCTTCATACACCAAGCAAAACACTTAATCAAACACAACTTGAATTATCCCCGTTCTCAGACCCAAGACCTCACACACCTTCGAAGATGGTGAGAGCTAGCAGGGTATGAGAGTAGATTGAGAGGAAAAAGAAGTATCTTACGAGAAAGAAGTACATCTCCTCACATAATCACTCATATTAGCATAGCTTAGCTTAGTAATTAGCTTGGTAGAGAAGATGAGCATGCATTGAAGCTTGGCTCTTGGTTGGATTTGCATCCACATGCCAAGAGAGTGTTGATGTAGGCTTCTATCTCACAAGCTTGGAGTAGGTGATGAGCTCTCCATTAAAGCTTGGGAGGAGATAGAGTGTTTTTCCTTCACACATGGTCAAGTGTGAGAGTGTGTGTGTCAATGCCCAGCAAAAATCAGCCCCCTCTCTCTCTTGGGCGAGCCCTAGCTGCTAAGTTAGGCTGGCTTTTGCCTCATTGGACCTCCCCAGGTCAAGCCAATAGGGATTAAGCAGCATAAGTGATAGCCTTCTGACATGTGTCCCCCTTTCCCCTTTTGTGAGAGCTTTAGGTAATTAAATAATTAAACTAAACTCTCATTGGACCCCTTTGCCTCCTGGCCAATAGGAATCAGGCAAGCCATGGGGCTCCTGAATGCTCATTGGACCCCTTGGGAGACTGCCCAATAGTCTTCTAGGACACTTAATTCTTATTGGTTTCTTTTATTAAATGTTTTTAAATTAATTAAACTAGATTTACTCTAGCTTAATTCTCATTGGTCCACTTCAAGGGTCTTCCAATAGGAATTGGGCACACCTTGTGGGCATCTGGCCTAGGGAGCTGACATGTGTCCCTCATTCCCTTTGTGTAAAGGGAGCCTGTGTGTGTGTGTGTGGTTTTCTCTCTCATCCCCTAGCTTTGGGGCTCGCCCCCTCCCATGTAGGGATGCAGAAAGACTTTTTGGGCACACACACTAAGCATCCAATTTTCCCTAAGGTTGACCTTTGGACACAACCTTTGAATTTTGGAACCTTAGCATTTTGGAAGTCTTAATGGGCTGAACCTTAGGGTCTTTTTAGCCCGTTGTTTCACATGGCTCTTTTGCAGATGGCCCCCCCTTTGGATCCCTATTTTCCCTCCTTTGGATCCCTACTGTGGCCGGTCTGCTAACTTAACCAATATTCTAGCTTTTTCTCCCTTGGCACTTCCCCACATTAAATGATCAGTTTAATATGAGAAAATCATTTAGGAGAATTAGATATTGATTATTATGACATTAGGTTTTTACAAAAGAATATGTGTACATACCTGGTGGCCCGCCCACTTACCTGGGCGACCACATTGGGCTTTATACCCCAACAACCTCCCACTTAAAGTCCAATGTGGTACTTTAAGTGTGAGAGAAACTACTATACAAGCTAATATACAAGAGATGTAGAGAAGTGGTGTACTACCCTACACCTAACTGCTTGCGAAAATGCGCAAAGCTCTCTGAGGGAAGTCCTTTTGTAAGTAGATCAGCAGGATTTTCTGTGGTGTGAACTTTGACAAGCTGAAGTTGCTTATCCTCGAGCATTTCCCTGATGAAATGATACTTCACATCCACATGTTTTGTCTTTGAGTGATAAACTGGATTGCGAGCCAATTGTATAGCACTTTGACTATCACAATATAACATAGGCATCTCTTCTTTGATTCCCAAATCTGTTACTAGTCGATTAAGCCAAATTGATTCTTTGCATGCCTCTGATGCTGCAACATATTCAGCCTCTGTAGTAGACTGAGTAACACAATCTTGTAATCTAGAACGCCATGATACTGCTCCACCAGCCAATGTAAAGACATACCCTGACGTAGACCTTCGGTTGTCTAAGTCACCTGCATAATCTGAGTCTGTAAAACCCTTTACACTTAGCTCCTGACTCCCATAGCATATACGCATACTCTTTGTAGCTTTCAGGTATCTCAATATTCCTTTCACTGCCTCCCAATGTTTCTTGCCTGGGTTTGACATGTATCGACTTACTACTCCCACTGCAAATGCAATGTCTGGGCGAGTCACAATCATTGCATACATCAAACTACCCACTGCAGACGCATATGGAATCTTATCCATTTCAGCCTGTTCTTCCTTAGACACAGGACAATCTTGTTTGCTAAGTTTCACATATGGTGGCAATGGAACACTCAGTGCCTTTCCCTTCTCCATATTGAAACGTTGCAAAACCTTGTCAATATACTCTGTTTGAGATAACCAAATCAACTTCTTTGATCTGTCTCTCTCAATGTGCATACCAAGTATATGACTTGCCTCACCCATGTCTTTCATGTCAAACGATTTTGCCATCTTTGACTTCAAAGCTGAAATTTCTTCCAAGTGCTTGCCAACAATCAACATGTCATCCACATACAAAATAAGGATCAGCCAACTACCATCCTTAGCCTTCTTTGTATATAGACAGTGATCGAACTCACTACGTTTGTAGCCTTGAGAAAGCATAAACTTGTGGAATTTATGGTACCATTCCCTCGGTGATTGTTTTAAGCCATAAAGACTCTTTAACAACTGGCATACCCAATCTTCCTTGCCTTTCTCAACAAACCCTTCTGGCTGCTGCATGTAAATTTCCACATCTAAATCACCATGCAAGAACGCTGTCTTGACATCCATTTGGTGCAACACCAAATCTAATATGGCAACCAATGCAAGAAAGCATCTCAATGTAGTCATCTTGACCACCGGAGAGAAGACTTCATCAAAGTCAATGCCTTGTTCTTGCTTAAAGCCCTTGGCAACAAGCCTTGCTTTGTACTTTTGCTGACTATCATGAGCGGTGATCTTATACCTGTAAACCCATTTACAAGGTAGAGCCCTTTTGCCCTGTGGTAATTTAACTAGCTTCCATGTCTTGTTTTTATGCAGAGTTGTCATCTCTGACTGCATGGCCAATTGCCAATTTCCGGAGTCCTTCATTTGCACTGCTTCCTTGTAACATGAAGGCTCATTGCAATCAGTCAACATGACATAGTTCATAGATGGAACAAAACTATCAAGAGGTGGCGTGATACGTCCAGATCTACGCACAATAGGTGGCTCAGGCTCAGCCACAACCTGTGGTTCCACTCTATCCTGTCCTTGCTCCTCTTGAGCCCTGACATTTTGTCTTGCATGTGTAGGTCCATCTTCTTGGAAGACAACTCTTCTAATCTCCTCAACCCTCTCTGGTTTAGAATGATATTTCGATTCATTAAAGTGAACATCATTGTTGCGGACAACCTTTCTGGATTCGGGATCCCAAAGTCTGTACCCCATCTCACCAGAATTACCATAGCCTAGAAAGATGCACTTTCTACTCTTTGCCTCAAGTTTGTTCCTAAATTCCTTTGGAACGTGAGTATATGCCTCACAGCCAAAGACTCTGAGATGCTTGTATGAGGGCATTTTGCCTGACCATACCATCTCTGGCACTGAATCCTTCTGCAAAACCTTGCTAGGAGATCTATTTACAAGATGAATAGCTGTTGATACAGCTTTAGCCCAAAACCCATTTGGCAGCTGTGCATTAGACAACATACTTCTGACCTTCTCTTGTATGGTCCTATTCATCCTCTCAGCAACACCATTTTGAGGAGAATTGTAAGGAGTAGTAAGTTCACGTTTTATACCTTTTGACTCACAAAAGTCCTGAAAGGCCTTTGAAACATACTCTCCACCATTGTCAGTGCGTAAGCATTTAAGCTTCTTGCCACTCTGATTCTCCACAAGTGTCACAAACGTTTTGAAAACACTAAACGCTTCATCCTTGTGCTTGAGAAAGTAAACCCATACTTTCCTCGAGTAATCATCTATAAATGTCATAAAGTAAGAAGCTCCCCCTAGAGATAGGTTAGGCATAGGGTCCACACAAATCACTATGAACCAGTGCCAACTGTGTATCTCTTCTACTGCTTCTATGCTTATGTGGCTTCTGTGTTTTCTTACCATACAGACAATGTTCACAGAATTCAAAATCATTAAATGAAAAGCCAGGCAAATAACCAGAACGAGACAAGATTTCCATTTCCTTCTTGGACATATGTCCTAACCGGCTATGCCACAAAGAAACGTTCGGCTACTCGGTTACATTGATTACATTTTTAGAGACATTTGATACATAAATCATGTAAAGTCCTCCAGACTTTACTCCATGTGCTACTGTCATAGAACCCTTGGTATCTTCCACATGTTCTGTCCAAAAGTGGTGACGTAGCCAGCATCATCAAGTAAACCTGTGCTGATCAAGCTCTTTGTAATTGCGGGAACATGTCTCACATTCTTCAGCGTGAAAGAAGAGCCATCCTGAAACTTCAATTGAACATCTTCAACACCTAAGATCTCACATGTCTGCCCATTGCCTAGCCGAACATGATCTTTAGTGGGCACATAAGAGGTAAACCACTCTTTGTTTGGAGACACATGAAGTGATGCCCCTGAGTCTATAATCCAGTCACTCAGTGCATTTCCATCAGATGCTGTAAGAAGAGCTGAGTCCATTGTATTCTTCAAGAAGTAGATGTCTCCTGACACTAGACTGTCATCCTCTGCAACAGTGTTTGTCACATTTATTTCTTGAATCTTCACTGAGGACTTGTTCTTCTCACCATGGTCTTCAGCTTTCTCTTTGCCTTTTTCTGCTTTCCATTCTCTGCAGTCTCTTTGGTAGCATTCTATGTCACTCTTGCCTTTAGCACTGCGGGACTTGCTACGAGACTGATTCCTCTTTCCACCTTTGTACTTTTCTTTGGTCCTTCCCCTGACAACTAAGGCCGTTCCTTTGCCTTTGTCCATTGTCTTTCTATTGGTTTCTTCAGTAATCAGACTTCCTTCTACACCTGCTATGTTCAAACCATCTGGAGGTGCAAAATTACTCAAAGCTGTGCGAAAAGTGTCCAAACTTTCCGGCAATGTGATCAACAGGAACATAGCTCTAACAGGTTCATCAAACTTGACACCTTGAGCTGACAACTGACTATAGATTGTGTTGAATTCATTCAGATGATTGGACATAGGTGTCCCTTCTTTCATCTTCAAGTCAACAAGCTTCTTAAGCCAGTATACCTGTGAAGTTGCACTCTACTTCTCATAAAGATCACTTAGCTTTAACCATGCTTGATAAGCCGACATCTCATCTGCTACATTGAAGTAAACGCTTTCTGCCAAAGTCAGCATAATGGTAGAAAGTGCCAATTCATCCATTTCGCTCCATTCATCTTCGTCCATATCTTCTGGTTTTATCCCCTTGAGCTTTATAGGTTTTATCTGCTTCTTTTGTACCAACACGTGCCAAATCTGCTTCTTCCACAATGGGAAATTGGTTCCATCCAGCTTCTTGATATTGTAAAGAGCAGTGTCCTGTGATCCAGCCATAGCTACGCTTCACAGTGGTTTACTTTCCTGGGAAAAATTCGGCAGAGTTTCCCCTGTAAACTGACCTCTGAACCAATATCAACCTGTCAAATGAACCAAGAAAGCTTCAGATTCTACATAAATTTCGGCAGAGTCTCCTTTGTAAAATGGCTCTGGTGTACTCAAAAAACAGACCAAAAAACAGCTCAAAAAACACTGTCTCTCTGACACTGTAAGCTATGGGTAAACCTGTCCTGCACTTGTACTGTCTCTGATTGTCCTGTCACTGTCCTGTAAGCATAGACTGTGATAATGCATCAACGGTAGTAAAGCAAAGATGCAATCCCAACTGTCTAACTCACAATCAATACATCCTAGCTGCCTATCTAAGGGTGCTCGAGGGATCGCTCCAAGACCTGTATCACCGAAAGGATCTCAACATTCGAGAATCCCCCAGCTCAATGAAACCTCACTCGACCCTCAACAAAGGCTGCAGTAAATCTGACAGTACATAGACTTCCCACAAAGTCATACATCCACAAATTTCCCACTATATGTTGTAACCGCTGCAGCGGTTGTTTGCTGCGTGACTCACAGCCAGCAAACCCTCAACAGACATACATCATCTCTGACAATACATCCCATGTGGAAGTACCTGCAATGTCAGGATGAAATCTGGAATATCAAGCAGCAAACACAAGCTACTTGATGAACTAGTGGATGTCGCCTACAGTCTGTGTGTAGATGCGCCCATGTCGTATGTGACACGCCTCTAAGAACTGTGAGCCGTCCTTCGATGTGTAGACAGCCACAAATCAACACTCTGGGAGTGTCGATATCCTCAGCTCCTGTAGTTGTAGGCCGAAAACCCCAAATTTGCAGAGTCGGAGCTGCACCCGCTGAGACCACGTAGTCAAAAATGGCATGCGCAGAACTTTGTCGAAGCCGAATGGTAACCGAGATGACCTCAGAATGAAATTCTGAGCACACCAAGCCCTATGGCCTTTCCCACAAGATTTGGGGCCGTGTCTTTGCCTGTCGAATTTCACTCCAATCTGAGCTGGTGACTCTAGCCTCCTGCAGTGCTGCCCCGAGCCTCGATCTGAGCTCTGATACCAATTGAAGGAGTACGAGCGGAAGTGCGACGCGAGAGAGAGTGCGAGAAGAAGAGCACGACGGTATGGTGAACTCGCTCTATTGTAATGTGTAGAGCATAGTGAGTTCTTATTAGGTTTTTACAAAAGAATATGTGTACATACCTGGCGGCCCGCCCACTTACCTGGGCGACCACATTGGGCTTTATACCCCAACAATATCTAGAAATCCGAGGATTGAATGTATAAAAGCAAAGAGACTTCCTAGCAATGGAGAACTTGTAGCTGAAGAAACTTAATGAGGCATGTGCTCAAAAGATTTTATCAAACAAAGAGACAATCCAAAGCCTTGAGAAGAAGATCACAAGTTTGCGTGAGAAAGACCTTTGCAACATAGAGAATATGAAGATTGGTAGTGGTGGCCTAAAAAAATGAATACGAGTTTTAAGATAACTCAAAGGTTGTTTTTGCTTTTGTATGTTATATATATGATTTACACTTTCTTATTATTGATCATGACGCATGGTGCTATCTTTGCAGGTCTTTGCTACGTCCAAACTCAAATGGAGTAGGTTCCAATGCCGGAGTACATTATAGCCATCTAGTTCCAAAACAAGCACTTGAAGAGATGATAGGTCAACAAAAATTTCAGAAATTGAGAGGGAGACTCCTTACCTCCTTCATGAAGGAGAACCAGTTGGAACCAATGAAAATGCAAGCAATACTTGATGAGAGTGGCATCTCGTAGATGGAATACATGGCACTCTTCAAAGCATTAGAAGAAAGTCTCAAAATAAATTACAAAGAGGATCATTGCTACCAAAGCAAAGGTTGCACGTCGGCACGTAAACGATGAGGTGTTTGAGAAACTTGGATTACCATTCTATATTGAAGCAACATTCTTAGGCAAGGGGAGTAGAGAGGTAAAATATAATGAGCATAACAATCCTTTTGTTGATCTTGAAGCATTGCAAAGGTATGCATTTCACTTCTTTGATATAAGTCGAGAGGATTGCAATGGGGTTCTCAACTTTGTGTTGAAGCTCAATGAGTGAGAGGTCCTGAAGAACAGGAACCTGGAGAGAGTCACCATTATCCTCATAAATAGAGCTTGGGATCCATCAATAACAAAAGAGGACCCATAATACTTCAGTGTGCAGTCCGAAAACAATATTCTACACTAGGATCATTTGAGGCATACTTAGTTCAATTTATAAGAACAAAAATGGTACATGCATGGTTCTTGGTTTTACATTCCTATTTTTAAATACAAGTTGATAGAGAATATTTTGAAATCCTCCATTGGATTTTTAGTCAAACCCAAATTCCTTCTATCATAAGTGAACAAAGAAACAGAGGTGTCCTTTTAGTGGAAGGATTTGGTGACTATACAATCGAATGGCACATGGTAGGTGACTTAAAGACTCCTAAGTGTGTGTACAACATAACACATCGTGCAACTGTGGAAAATCCATGCTTATAGTGCATGGTTGATGCACAAAGTCTTAAGAGTGTGCAATGGGGTAGAGCTCCCAATAGACATCTTCAAGATCAATCTTTTTAGCAGGTGCTTGATATTCCTTTGAGTAGAGTTCACGTCTGTACGCTTCATGCACTCTGCAAAATAATTGAAAAGGTTGTTCCATTGTACATATGTTTTGCATGGACATTAAAGCCAAAGAGTGAGTCGAAAAGAGTCATCAAAGCATCAGAGGGAGTGCTCTCTAAAATTGGTTTGCATGGAGGAAATGTCAAAATCGAAGAGGACCCTAAGATGTCTCAAGGTCATTACAAGGTACCTAGGAAATCATCAATACGCAGCGTGAAGGCCAAAGGGTTTCTTGGGTTTAGCCTGAAAAACTCAAATAGAGAGGAGAGAAGAAACCTATTTAAAAAATGGAAATGGTTACACAAAGTGATTAAAGACAATGCTAGTGGTGGGGCAATCCAAAATCACAAGGCAAACGTGTGGAAATCACTGGATAAAATTTTCCACTACGTTGAGCAACATTCATGGGACGAAAGTAAGCTCACATCATTTCAAGCAGCCTTGCTGGATTGGAAGAAGGCATACTTGGCAAGGTGAGGTGGGTAACATATCACTCATTACATGGTGAGTTAGCATGCTCCATATGCAAACCACATTTAAAACTATACTCTACTCACCATTTTGTTTTATTTCAATCCATCACATATTGTTCAGCCATGTCCATATTTTGCCAAGACATACGGCTCATTGTCAATATGGTCTATACAAGGCATGGAAAAGACACAATACATGGCAAGAACAGGTTACTTTAAGCACACTAGACATGGGGGAGAGCAAGGATAGATCCAATAGTCTGTTAGAGTTGCACCAATGGACTTATAGATGAGTTATTCATAGAGCAAGAAAAAAGGATCTTTTTAAGAGCTCAAAAATTACACTTTCTTTACAACATACCCACAAAGAAAAAAGGCAAAGGTCTTGGGGAAACTCAAATGGAGGGGGAGCACCATTGGAGGTGGCAACGATCACGAGTTCAGAGAGGGAAAAGATGGACCTGATCACATCTTTTTTATCCTCTTTGCTGCACCTCCTTGTTCCTCACTGTGTACCTCTTTGATGTGCAAGCCCCTCAAACGAACTCTTTCCTCTATTGATGGTAGCATCCCTACGGGCATCAAGTATCTTCTTTCCCTAAAAAATAGCCTTTTGTTGTATGGATCTAAGCTCTTTGGGTCTTTGACTCCTGCCGCCAGAGGATGAATTGTGTAGCCCATGAAATAGGGGGCTTTGAGTGCTTGGCACCCACACCCAATGCCAAAGACACGTAGATTGAGCAAACTATTTCTCTATCAGAATTAGCCTTCCTGCGTTCAGTGTCACGGGATACCCACCACAAAATCTTGTAATAAGTTCCATTGCAAACAGTAAGAACTTTGCATTGTCATAAGAGTATTCCTTGTGGTATATTATCATCTACAAAACAATACTACAACATTCATGGGTCATAAGTGGCTCTGTGTACAATATAGTCAAGTACTTGAATCGTTTCTACAAACCTTTTGGTGGTTGAAACGCTCGATATAGTGAGACAACACCGCATCCTTACCTTATACTCCAATGAAAATCCCTTTCCTTGAGCCTCTTGCTCTTCGAAGGAAACTATCGTCATGCACAAGCACTTGTCAACAAGCAGATTTATCTCAATATTGCATCATTGGGCCATGTCCAAAACCATTTGAATGCCTAAAGAAAATTACCATCTGATTCTCCTTCATTTTTAGCATGGACCTTCCCCACAAGTGAATAGAGTTACTATTTGCTACCTGGGCTATAGGTGCCACAAAGATACCCATGTATTCCAAGCCAAGGTGCCTTGTGGTCGATTGGAACTACACCTCTGTTGGCACTTTGGCTTCTCAGGACTTTGCTTCATTGAATGCATCTTTAACAAGTTGTCCCCCTGAAGTGAATTGTGTGTCGTGGACAGCTGTGTCAACAAGGAGATGTTGGTCCATGGCATCATCCTCCACAAATCCCATGTCTGCCTCACAAAAATTATCAATTGTAGCTAGGCAGTAGTCCTCTCGTATATTCAGCTCATGCATAATATACGTGAGAAGAATGTAGTGAATGTTGTCCACCATAGCAAAGCTGGGAGCGCAATTTAGAGGCAAAGACCTATCCTCGTTCGGGATTTCTTGCTTGCTTCCTAATGCTGCATTCGCAGGAGAAGCAAGATTTAAGCTTGATTCAAATGTTTCCTTTAATTCCTCTTCTTCTTGGTCAAATTGTACCTCAACATCCTCTACCTCTTCCTCCAGTGCCAATGGGAAACTACCAAAATTTGATGACTCGGAAGTCTCTGACTAACCATCCATCAACAAGTACAAGTAACAGACAAACCCATGGTTGAATTCCAATAAGCATCACTTTTTAGAATTCCTAAGACATTTGTCTTGCAGAAGCAGTCCATTAGAGGGACACTTTTCTAGACAATGATTCAATCTCCTTACCGCACGCTTCTCAGGGTCAAGATCGGTTGGGTGCACATATTGTGTGCCATAAATTGTTAGGGAATTGTCACAAATGACTGCTTCATACTCTTATAAATGCGTTTGTAGGTGCTCAATTGAGCAATCAATCATCTGGATATAAAACTCTACATTAAACATTCATGATAGCTCTGGTACACGGTAATGTGCATGGGTGATGTATAAGAAAGTGTACAATTTTTCTTCACATGTACCCTACATCATTCGTCTCTAGGACTATGTTCCGCATGTCTGAAAGAAACAACAAGCCAAAATCACCGTTATATATTGAACAGTATTTGGGGTCAGAACCAAGCAAATAGGGAGCATAGAGAATCCCTCAAGGTCTCTATTTTCTTGGTTTTGGCCCGCTTGTTGAGGACATAACCGGTCACATGATGAGAGTCCAAACCAGGCAAATAAGGGCCTTAAGAATCCCCCAAGGCCCATATTTGCTTGGTTCTGACCTAGGCGATATTTTCAATACAATTCACACTATACCAAAGGGTCAAAACCAAAGAGAATAGTGAGCCTAAAGAATTCCCCCAAGGCCCATATCCGCTTGGTTCTGACCCATGTGTTGAGTTCATAACAGGTAAAGTGATGAGAGTGAGAACAAGGAGAATAGGGGCCTGAAGAATTCTCCAAGGTGACTGAGAGTTGGCTATTGTCACACGAGGTAGTGTTTACCAAAAAGTATTTTAGGAAGTAATGGAAAAAAGGAGAGGCTTTGAAAATATATCGGTTTTAGAGAAATTTAGTCGGTTTATATTGGTTTTTACACTGAAATCCTAAAATTTAACCGGTTTCTTTCAAGGCGGCTCTCAAAACTAACCGAGAATTTTCAAAAATTTTCCTTTAAAAATACACTAAAGACCGGTCTTTGAACACTAACACGAGGCTTAATTATTAGTAATACATATCTAAGCCCACTCACTCACTATGTCCAAACGGGGATTTAACATTTGCGAGTTTTTCATTTCAAGTTTTTTTTGACAATTTTAGCAATCTTTAGAGTTTTTTTAACCAAATATGTGTCATAGCATAAAGTATCTATTTAATGTAATTTTCAATCGTCATAAGACTCCATATATGTGTGGTTGACGGAGAGAGAAAGTATAAATTCTAGAGAGATAGTATTTATGCGAGTTACCATTGGAAGAAGAGATCATAAATCCTTGAGAGAGAGAGAGAGAGTCACTTCTCTTCTAGAGAGAGAAAGTAAAATCATAGAGTTGTATATCACTACGCACAGAGAGAGAGAGAGAGAGAGAGAGAGAGAGAGAGAGGGCATAACGACGGAAAAAATGTAAACAAATAAAATCACCATTTCACATCTCATGCCATTAGAGTCAAATATGCTTGCAACGCATGTGATTAGAGTCAAATAATCCACAACATATAAACATGCGATAAAGTAAAAAATCATGTAAAATAGAGACAACACTAATTTCAGAGTTAAATATAATCCATAGCATATATAAATGTGATGAAGTCAAAAATAATGTCAGATAGAGACAATACTAATTTTCCCAAGCAATTGCTTTTTGAAACAACGTAAGTTTGAAGATGTAAGTACATTCTCAAAACTACCACATGATAAGATATAAATTAGAGTACAAAAAAGGATAGTCGCCATAAATGTAATGGTCACTCTAAAAGGCAAGTAATTTGCTCCCAAATAGCTTGCAAGATGCTTCATACCTTTTGCTTGAAATTTGAAATCCTTTGCTGCATAAACAATGATTTTTCAAGATAAATAATCACAAGTATAATAAACCAAAATAAATACAAAAAAATACTTTCATATCATAGATCAATATTCTAGTTGAGTGAAAGAAGCATACCAAACCAGTTGTAATTAAATGGAGGGAGAAATCCTCCTTGGTTGTCCAAGAATAAAAGCGATGTCCATTGGTGAGAGGGTTGGCTGCTGAATAATCATGTGCTTCTTAGGTTCAAGTCCGAGCACTTTTGTGTACACACAGTACATATGCTTGCATGCCAAAAAGGATTTGTTGGTATTCTCTCGCTTCTGAAAATCCGGACACGTGCATGTTGGACTCTGTTTTATATGAATCTCATACTATTTTCAGTGAGAACTCGGAAAATTACATGCTCTTGAGACCTTTTCACTTCATCCAAAAATATAATTGTCATACTATTACATGCTTCCAATTTCTTCATGGCCTCTTTACAGATTCCATGCCTCCACTTTTTCTTCCTCGAGCTGCCACCACCTTCTTTGCAGTCGCCAGCAAGAGGTTGTGGATTTACATTGAATTCTCTGTCCGAAATCCACTCTGATGTAGCGCGGCAAGTTCCTGTGTGAAGATATCTATCCCTCTTGCTACTGGCCAAACATTTGGAGCAGGAGGTAAATCTTTGACTTGTCTTTTGATTGATTGGGTATGCAAAATATCATGGTTACAAAACCATAACCATTGCTCGATTGTTTTACCCTTGAACATTCTTTCGGACCATATACATGGAGCAACAAGGCCAATTGAGCGACTGTGCAAGATATTGTCACAATTTTTTCTCCCTACTATTCCAAAACATTTTTTTTGACTTTGAATAGGCATTCTTCTGAGGGCCCACTGAGTGCGTGGCACATCACTCTCAAACACATTGTTTCTTTGAGATGACAAAGGTGTGGTTGTTTCTTTTTGAGATCCAATATCATCATCACTGTCACTAATTTGCAGTGGAATGTTAGAAATACCTGGTCCTTGGGTATCAAATTTGATTTTTTTTGGTCGACCGCGATGGTTTCGTTGCTCAGATTCCATGACATATTCCAGGCGATGGGAGCTACTTGTTCCTGTTCTGCCCCTCTTTTTGCGTTGTACTGTTTCTTTGTCTCCATGCAAAATTGGCTGCGCATACATGGGACTCCCTGCAACAGCCTCGTGTAATAGATGGGCCACGTTGGTTGGAGTTGGAGTTTGCTGAGATTCAACTCGAGAAAGCAAGGTCTTCATTGTGGGACCCGTTCCTATGTAACGCCCAGTAGTATATCCCAAACGCTTTGCACATTGAATATATGAGTTTATAACATCTGTTACACATGCATCATACAAGGATATTTTTCTCTTTCCACCTTCACCTGGTAACCAACTGGCATGTACAATTTCTAATAAATTAACATTGGGAATTTGTGCCCGTTCCCACAGACTTAGACCACCCTATGAAATGCAAAAAAACATGAATTAAAATTTATAAATTTCATGTATGAAAAGAAATTTTTCTAAAAATATAGATTGTCATAAAGGTACTTACATCTGTTCCAATTCCTCCCCAGTGTAAAATTCGTTGCTTCCACCATTTAAACCATCTGCTCACTCTTGTGATGCTCTCTGTAGATAGATGTTGTCTCCACCACTTTTGAATTGAAAGTGCCTTTTGAGATGCAAGCACAATGGTCTTACAAGCTCTCCATTCCTCACACATATCAATGTGTTGATTTGTTAGATGTTGAGGTATCCACTTTTTAGCATATTTGTGGAGACTCTGCTCCCAATGAAATAGGCATGATTGTTCACGTCCTTCCATGATATTATCTGGCCCACCATTGAAGACTGTTCGAATAGCATTCCAATTTGCACCAGCTTCAACAGACATAAAACCTGCAAAGTCAGTTGCACCATGTCCGTACTTTTCCATTGTTGAATTAAGGCTCTCCCAAAAAATAACTTGAGTCTTTGCATCCTCCTCTTTAGTTTCACATATAGCAATTATTTGTAGTGATCGTATGTTGCAAGATATTCAACATAAACATTTTCACACATCTTCTTTTATTTAATGATAAAAAAATACGAGATATTTAAATACTTAAAGATTACCTTGGATCATAAACTGAGCATGACATTGTTGCCCATCCATCTATTCTATGGGTAAAATCAAAATGTACCCACGCATTTCTCAAGTCACCAATTTCAGTTCTTTTCATCCGATTTACTAGATCAATCCCAGAACCTGGTCCTTTAGTGGACATTTTAAATAGGAAGCACTTGTCATCCTCTTCACCCGGTCCAAGAAATCTACTTCCATGAAAAAAAGGAAACATGCACTTTTTTTGAAGCAATAAAATATTATCATATCCATCCCCAATAACAGCACCTTGACTCTTCCTCTCCTTTGAAACAATTGAAGAAAACCTACACGATGCATCACAAGAAGGCTAAATTTATAATAGTTAAAAAATTAACAAATTCAAGGAACCAAATTGAGTTTTCTTACCCTTTGGTTTGAACCAGTGGCATCATTTATTCCAAAAAATCATTGAATTGTACATCGGATGTAGCTTCAGCTTCCTCACCAATCAAGGAGTGAAGAACAAGTTGTTGAGCCACCAACATTTGAATTTTTCTTGGGCCACCCTTTTCTATTTTTAGTATTGCACCTACCAGTTTCCGCACTCTTGAAATAGCAGCCCTAGAGGTTCCTGCCTTAACATTATGACAATGTTTACCAACATGTATTGCCAATCGCGACATTGTACCATCTCTATGCAAAACATAATAGATTTTGCAGGGACAAGCAGCAACACAAGTAGCAACCTTCTGAAAATAATGACAAGTTATTGTTGTATTCTCTTCCATTGCAAGGTAGTCCTTTTTCACCTGTCTGTTCAAATATCCATGAAAATCTCTACTATTGAATTCTTGTTCCTTAATATAATGAGGACACGTTGAATAATTGCAATGCATGAAGCCCAAACAGTGGCTTGGACGAATTGTGCATGCTATTGCCATGGTTGTCACAGATGGGCGAGTCCACAAGTGACCATCAAAGCGTTGTTCCATCCCTGTCATTCGTTTTGTTTTATCCTGAGTCGCAGGTAACTCAAAACACAAATTTCCAACATAATGTTGTGGAAGTTTAGCAACTTGCAAAGGAGCTCCACATAATGTTAACAGATCATTTAACTTTTTTGCCCCTGGATTTTGTTGAATCCAAATGACGATTGACTGAGTTTTGAGCTGTCCTATATCGTCACCACTACTTTCAAGATGCACAATGCTTAAAACATCTTCAGATATCTCTTTGTCATTTCCTTTCTCATTGTCAGATACCTGTATAAATGTGTCTGAATGAAGCATCTCAAACAAGCTCGAAAAAGAACCATCTATTAAGAAATGCTGAAGACCTTCTATATCCCACTGTGGTTGCAGCAAGACTTTTGTTAGGCCACAATCACTTTCAATAAGAGCAGATAGTGACTGAAAATGGCAAGATGGAGGCAGTAAACTCTGCAAATAGTAAGCACTAAGCAACAATGAGTTTCCCTTCAACTGAATGTCGTGGTTGACTATCTGACCACCAACCTTCCAAGTTATTGTTACTTTCATGTTGGACATATTCTTTCAAGCAACAGGTTACAGGGTGGAGATGCGAGAAAATTGTGGTGGATTAAGTGAAGGTGGTGAAGGTTAATGAAAGTTAAAGATAAAGTGAAGGTTAATGAAACTGGTGGAAGTTAATGAAAGATGTGAAGGTTAATAATGAAAGTGAAAGATTGGTAGATAGACGAAAAGACAGTTGCATAAGATCTTGTGACGGCTCAAAGAATAATGAAAATCATAATTGAAGAAGTGCATTTAATATATGACGGTTGTGAATGTATGTGCAGTGGAATATGTCATCAAATTTGAGGGGCCATTTAATTTCTAAATGGTGGTTCAAGGACTGCATTTAATGCACTCTAATAGTGTCTCCATCTTTTGTGTGTGTGTGTGTGTGTGTGTGTGTATATATATATATATATATATATGATTGTGTGAGTGTGTGTATAAAAAACATAACATTCTATATGACTGACTTTGTATAAAAAACATAGCAATTTTTTTAGTTAAGTTATATATATGATTCTATCTTGCCATTTTATATATATGTGTGTGTGTTTTTGGTAGTGTGTATATATAATTATTTTAGTTAAGTTATATACATTACTGTGCGTGTGTATAAATGATTTTGTGGGTGTGTGTGAACAACGTAGCATTTTTTTAAGTTCAGATATATTAGTTGAGTGTATGTGCACATAGTTTAAGTTAAGATATTTAACGTAGCATTTTTTAAAATTAAGATATTTAACGAAGCATTTTTTAAAATTGAGTGTATATGCACATAGTTTAAGTTAAGATATTTTTAAGTTGAGTGTATGTGCACATATGATATTTAACTGTGCACATAGTTTTTTCATTTTGTGTGTGTGTGTGTGTGTGTGTGTGTGTGTGTGCATAACTTAACTTTAAGAATGCTACGTTTTTTATACACACAAACACATACAATCATTTTTTTTAATATATGGTTGTGTGTGTGTATGTGTGTAAAAAACATAGTATTTTTTTAGTAAAACTATATATATGAATCCATTTTGTGTATATCTTTGTGTGTGTATATACATATATATATATATATATATATATATATATATATATATATATATATATATATATATATATATATATATATATATATATATATATAAATGAATGTGTGTGTGTGAGTGTTTATACCACAATATCATTTTTGTAATATATGGTGTGTGTGAAAAAAGTAGTAGTTGAGATGAAAGTGGAGTGAAGTTTAAATGGAGTTTTAATTGAGATTGAAGTGGAGTGAAGTGAAAGTGAAGTTTTTCTGTGAAGAAGGAGATGAAAGTGGAGTGAAGAGAAAGTGGAATTTTGTTGTGAAGAAGAAGGAGTAAGAGAAGACAAGGTACTGTGTGTGTGTGTGTGTGCTTACCTACGCACGCTCGTCCGATCCACCGGAGGAGGTCCAATGGAGCTCCTATTGGAGCTCCATTGGACCTCTTCCATGCCTTGAAAGGCATGGTGAGAAGGCAGCGCGCGCTACCCTCTCACCACGCCTTTCAAGGCATGGGGGAGCTCCAATAGGAGCTCCATTGGACCTCTTCCATGCCTTGAAAGGCATGGTGAGAGGGCAGAGCGCGCGCTGCTTTCTCACCATGCCTTTCAAGGCATGGAGGAGCTCCAATGGAGCTTCCATTGGACCTCCTCCGGTGGATCGGGCGAGCGTACGCAGGTAAGCACACACACACACACACACACACACAGTGATACACACTTGCATACACACACATCAAAACACTTGCACACATAGCACAAACACACACACAGTCATGTATACGCACACATTACACTTGCATACACACACATACATACACCCACATATATAAACACTTGCATTCACAACATCAACACACTTGCATACATACACACATACACATATAAACACTTGCATTCACAACATCAACACACTTGCATACATAGCACAAACACACACACAATCATGCATACAGACACACACATATTACACTTACATTCACACACACACACACACACACACACACACACACACACACAATCATGCATACATCCACACACACACACATATAAACACTTGCATTCACACACATCAACACACTTGCATACACACATATTAAACACACGTAGAGTAACAATTACAATGATGTAAGAACAGGTCGTTGTAGAGAAGAGATATACAAATGTCAAAGTGGATTTGTATTTTTCCTTGCCATGAGCAAGTTGAGAATGGTTTTTTTTTTTTAATTTGCATTTTACGCCGTTATGCTGCCGAAATTTAGAATTTTATATTTGTATTGTCAAGCATATACACACATACACATATATAAACACTTTTATTCACAACATCAACACACTTGCATACACACACATATTACACTTACATTCACACACACACAATCATGCACACATCCACTTGCATACACACACATACATACATACATACACCCACATATATAAACACGTGCATTCACAACATCAACACACTTGCATACATACACACATACACATATATAAACACTTGCATTCACAACATCAACACACTTGCATACATAGCACAAATACACACACAATCATGCATAAAGACACACATATTACACTTACATTCACACACACAATCATGCATACATCCACACACACACACATATAAACACTTGCATTCACACACTTTAACACACTTGCATACACACTTACAGTAACAATTACAATGATGTAAGAACAGGTCGTTGTAGAGAAGAGGTATACAAATGTCAAAGTGGATTTGTATTTTTCCTTGCCATGAGCACGTTGAGAATGGTTTTTTTTTTAATTTGCATTTTACGTCGTTATGCTGCCGAAATTTAGAATTTTATATTTGTATTGTCATTGCTAAGAAAATTTTTGTTATTTGTGGTTAATAGATTATGGCTCGTACACCATCTAAACGTGGCAGGACAGGTATCTCTCAAAGTAAGTTCAAATACATTAAGCTATTTGTTTTCTTTTCTTTTGTTTCATCATACTCACTAAACTATTTGTGTTCTTATTGTCTTTTGCTTGTAGGAGTAGGATACACATTAAGGTCTGGCACTACAGGGCATAGGGCCAATACACGATCTTTCATTGCTTCTTCCAATGTCCATCGAAAGGAGGACATTTTGGGTGATGTGCATGAAGAAGAGGATATATTGAGTGATGTGCATGAAGAAGAGGTGTTCATGGATATTCATGCTACACAAGGTGAATTGGTGGCTCACAGCGTGTCTGATGCAACAACAATTGTTGCTAAACCTCCCGATCATCCAACAGTATTCGGAAAGGATGTTCATGGTCGAATATTGGAGGAGATTGTAGAGAGTTTTATTGTAAAGAGAGGTGGGGAACCTCCTCGAATTCCTCTTTGCAGATTGATGGAAAATGAAGCCATTAGAGCGATGGGTCCAGGCACTGAGGGCTTGGTGAAAAGGTTTGAGATGTCTGGATACAGTGTGCTTGGAGCTCCATTTCTTGTGTCATTTAAGAAGCCAGACCATGATCAACATTATGTTTTCGACTTAGACAAAGATGAATGGGGACCTATTTGGCGAGAAATAAGCGATGATCTTGATAATTCCCTTCCCCTTGAGTGGGAAGACTTAAGGGGAAAAAAATTTATCGTTTGGATGGTAATCACCGTTTGAAAACTTGGATGCGCTTAATAAAAACACGTAAGTGATTTATTTTTTGTTTAATGTAAAGTTGACTTGTATCACTCTATGCTTTCTAATTTTCTTTTTTGTTGTTGTAGAATTTTCAATGATAAAGTGGAGACATTGTTCTGTGAAATGTCAATTTGTCTTTGTTGATAGAAGTGCAGAGGGGGAGCTTATGCTAGCTTTGCGCTCTCAAAATGAGTAAGCACATTTGTTGTTTTGAACGTTATTGCTATTACTTTATCGATGTCATTCTACTGCCATTTAATTTAAGATATTGTGGTTTAGGATTGGTAGAACCACTGTGAGCACAAATTTTGGGCAGGAGATCTTCTTGTTCCAAAAACTGGCTGTGGCAAGCAAAGATTCTTTAATAAAAGACTTTCCCCAAGATTGGATTCGATGGATAGAGGTAGAGCTTGCTTGTGAGAAGAAGGCATCTAAAGGGAGTTGGTACAATGCTCTTGCTCTTTTATTAGCAATGCTCATATGGAAGGTATATTTTTTTGCCTTAAAGTACACTTTTTATGTAATTTCTAAAGCTTGACATTATTTTGTAAAATCTTACTTTTTTTTTAAATTTGCTCTACAAAAGGAAGACTTTGACTTGTCTCTTATCAAAGAGATGCAAGAGATCAATGATCCCTCGATTTCACTGCCAGAAAAGGAAATGGTTGCTCGAGGAAGAGTAGAAAAAATATTCAAAGAAAGAGCTTATAAGGTAAACACTTTCTCTTCTCCCCGTTTATGTTTGAATTTCTACAAAATTGTAAGTTGACATGTCATTTGAATTTGATATATTTGATTGAAAAATTGATTTGATTTAATCTCGTGCTAATGTAACATAGATGTTGGCCATTGCCAACCCCGCCAATGGCCAAGGGTTCTTCTCTTTATTATTTAACTTCAATTGGATAAGAGAAAAGGATCAAGTGGGCCTTACAAGAGACAAAGTCCACTCTTTGGCAACTTCTAAAATATCATCAGAGAGGTAATAATTTTTGGATAAAAAATACACATGAAATCATCAAATGAATCAATGCATTTATGGTTTGTTTATTGTTTTCTCTATAGGAAAAAGGAAATATTGCACTCTTTAATTTGATGCATTGTCCTGTAGATGATGTTACTTCTGAGCATTATATTAGTGCAATGAAATTTAGAATGTACGCGTAAAGAGTGGTATTGGGGAAGTATCTTGAAGCAATGCTTGAGGATCAAAGGGAAAATGATTGAAGAAATGTCGGAGGGCTTTGAAGCATGGTTTCATCACCAATTGAGAGACCACATTGATAAAGCTTTTGTGGAGCTTTGGAGTAAGCTCAACACAAAAGAGTCGGATGAAAAAATTCCAGAGCTTATGGAATCTTCAAGGAGAGTATTATTCAAGTAATACAATTGATATCTTTATGGTTGTTATTCTATTTTTTACTTAGAGTTTGTATAATAAATAAGACACTTAGGAAAGGAGCTCAAATAAAGTTAACTGCATTTTATGTAGATGGCTAATTCAGCTTTACGATCAAACTTTGTTGGAGAAGTTGCCAATTGCTGTTGAAAGTTGGAGGGACCTCTTTTGTGAGGAGTGTATGTATCCACTATGGATGAGAGATTATGGTTTGATTGCTTGGCAAATTGAGTATTGCCCTTGGTGGCTAGATTACACTCAAGGCACCTACCCACGTGATGAAGGGAACTTATATAAAGGTTATTTTTGGCATTTATAAAAACTACAAAATTGTTAAAGTTCTCATACTATTTAGATTATGTTTGTGAGAAATATATTTTTGTTTGCTTTAGAGCACGTTCTTGAAAGAAATGAAAATGGTATTGAGGAGATTGGCTCAGCTTCCAAGAAAGCCACCTCTTCGAAAAGAGTAAACAATAGTACAATCTCCTCTATAAAGAAACGATTGGATTTTGTTAGATCCAAGAAGCCCAAGAAGTCTCCCAAAAAGAACCAAAAAGGTGCTCAAGGCTCCACAGGTAAACTTGCTTGTATAGATATCTAGCTGTCACTTTCTTTCTACTCAACAATTCTTGATGAAATATTTTATTTTGTGATTATGCAGTGCCTTCCATAGATTGTGATGTGAACGTTATTGGGAACATGCTAGATGTTTACAAAATTTATCTCGATGATGAGAAATGGTAAACACATGTGAAAAGAAAGACTAACTATGTGTGGTGTGTGTTGTGAATGTTTGAAATACATTTATTTGATCGTATGCAGGATCTTGGATTTTCTTCATTCAGCCCATGTTGATGGGGAAAAGAGCAATGAAGTGGCCTCTCTTTTGTTTGCGGATTTTCCAACAAACTTTAAAGTTGAAAATTTTTCAGAGAACGAGGTATGCATCCTTCAAAACCACAATAGACAGTCTATGATAGTTTTGGAACTTTAATTAAATTAACAATGCGTATTATGAAGGTCCCTCCATGGAATCAATTGTCTCAAAAATTAAGTAAGAAAGTGGTCGTAATAGCTTCAAAGTATGTGGCAGACAATGGGTGGTACATCACCCTAAGCTCCACTGAACACTTTGGCATTGTGTCTAGCCATGCCATCGAGATGGGATTCAAAATGATGCACACCATCCTTTTTTTGATCCCCGATGGTTATGTGCGAAAGACCATTGAGATTGAGAGAGTAAGTAAATTTATTTGTTGATTGAAAAGCATGCTTGTAGTTTTCTTCAATTAGATCACATTCTAGTTGTAATTTGTAGGTGGAAACACTATTGCTAGGATTGTTTTATCGTAAGGGTCAACGTCCTATCTACGATCGACGAGATGGAGAGAGCGTGGACAACAACTCTTTCGATGCCAAGTCCGGAACACTGGTGGAGCGCGTCAATGGAGAGTATATTGGAGGACACACTCTTAGAGGTGCCGCCGAGCGTAGCCTTGACTTCTTTCGGTAAGAATATATGCTTCCTACTATGCGTTATTGGACTATGTTACATAAAGTAAAAATACGCATATTTTTTGCTTTTTTTAGCTGGCTTGTGCGGACATTTACTGCGGAGCACACCTACATTGTTGATATGTTTTCTGGATGTGGTGGCTTGGGCAATGTTTGCGTTGAGTTGTCTAGACACTGTCTCTGCATAGATAGTGATCCAGAGGTCTTCCATCAACATCTTTCACGCTTCAAGGCTCCATGTGTACGTGCTATTTCAGCAGTTGATGCAGATAGCGATGAGGAGACTGATTGGCAACAATATGAGCTCGGATCACATTGCCCTTGATTGACATCAACATTGGTATTATCTATCATTTTTTCTAGTTTGTGATTTTTATGGAACGACGTGTGACCATGGTGTTTGGGTGCCACTTTTTTGGTATTACTGAAGACATGTTGTTGGTGTTGATCTTCCTTATCAATTCAGCCATGATTTCATATTTATTATACTAGATAGAAGTTTGTTGAGAGCTTTGGATTTACCAAAGTAATATACCAACATATGCTTTTTGCTTATGTAATTTCTTCTTCCCGTGAGCATTCGTTGCTGCATGAAAGCAAGTATGGAATGGGAATTTTTTTAGTTTGAATTTTCATACCGTTATGCTGTCGAAATTTTGATTGCTTATCAATATAATCATGCTTTTTGTTCATGTTTGAAAACATAATCATGATTTCATGTATACAGAAAAGTTAGTCAAGCTTCACGGAAGCAAGTATGGAATGGGAAATTTTTTTGTTTGTATTTTCGCGCCGTTATGCTGTCGAAATTTTGATTGTTTGTGAATATAATCATGCTTTTTGTTCATGCTTAGAAACATAATCATGGTTTCATGTATACACAAAAGTTAGGCAAGCTTCACGGAAGCAAGTATAGAATAGGAAAGCTTAACAAAAGTTAGGCAAGCTTTCACAGAAGTAAGTATGGAATGGTTTTATTTTTATTTTTCACGTTGTTATGCTGTCAAAATTTCATTTTCTTGTCAGTATTTCTTTACACTGTCGGTCTAAGAATATATATAGTTTTATATATAATATTTATATTATATATATAATATCTTTTTATTTATTTATTTATATGTGTGTGTTTATGCACGTAAGGAGATCTTCAACTCGGTAAAATGTTTTTAAGTACTTGTTTATACAATATATATAGTTATTTATATGTGTGTGTTTATGTACGTATGCAGTTCTTCAACTCAGTAAAGTGTTCTTAATTACTATTTTATATGCAAGAGTCTATGCGTGTATCATTACTTTGAGGTCTTCGCCCAAACAAGTATAACCATCAATATTTTTTAGATTCCTAGTTTCAAATTGGCTTATTAGGCATTCATCCTTGTTTGCAACAACACCTACATGGACAGGAAAGTATATTCTACTAAAAGTAGGGTAAATACTAAAGACATGCGCATCTTTTTCTTGCATTATATAAAAAACTCACATAGATTTTCTTTTCATTTGGCTTTCAAACAGCTTGTAGTTACATTTGACGGTTCAGTTTAGCTACAAGATATCAACAATACCCTAAATTATGACAGATCTTGAAGATGTGTTAGTAGACCAGGCCGATTAAAAGTATCACAGCTACTTCAATAATAATAAGTCAGACAGAGACATATGAATTATTCTCGCCAAGGCACTGAAGAGTGGAACACCATCATATAGTTAAAATAAGCATCATATAATTAAAATAAGTTGTTTACATGATTAGGTAGGGAATCAAACCTGCACACATACACACACACACATTACAACTTGCATCACACTAGTACAATTTATCATGTGCTAGTGCATATTTATTTAACTATATTATTTAGTGCATAATTATTTAAATCTTGCCTCAATCTTCAACCACATTAGAGCCAGAGATGTCGACCAGGTTGATTGTGCGTTTGCAGACAAGCAAATGGTCAATCTCCGCCTGTAAAGCGGCCCTTCGAGAGCTATCTATGTACCCCCATGTCTTCCACTTGCCCATAGCTTCTCGCATTTTCTCAAAGCCATCATTGAGTTCCTAGTCTCCGGTGTTGCGAGCGCGATTAAGGTGGTTGAACATCCAGATCACCTTGTTTGTGTCACGCTCTCTCTGTGTAAACGTCTTCTTTTCTTCAAGGGGTGCGTTGGGGGGGAGTTTGTGAAGCTCTTCATGGATTTTTGCAACTACCCCATTACTAGTAGTTGCATATCCTATAGGCATTGTATATGGAAAATGAAAAAATCTCTCTTGATTAGCACCTCCGATTCACTTGTGCAGCATATGGTGCTTGCCTTGTAACATTTATATAGGCTAAAGCACCATGCTCTCAAAAAGCATTGATAGTGATGGAAGAGTGGCATGTGTTAGTGACATGAGGGGTCCCACGCAGCATATGCTAACTGCTAAATTGGAGCGTGCAATAATATATGCATGATTTGTCAATATGAATATTATAATCGTCTACTACTCCACCACTAACTTTTAAAGTGGGGTGTGCAATAAAATATGCATGATTTGTCACTACGATTATTATTCCCCTATAAGATTTATAAGCATCTAAAAGTGTAATGAGTAGACAACACTAACTGCCTCTCTATGGGCTCGGGAAACACTATGATTATTATTCTTCTATGAATACTATAGGCATATAATAGTGCAATGAGTAACCACCACTAACTGCCTCTCTAAGGCCTCAGAAAACATTATTTGTGGACCCGGCTTTGGAACCTTTTCACACGCATATGAACAGGCAAACTCTCTCTCTCTCTCTCTCTCTCTCTCTCTTTCTCTCTCTCTCTCTCTCTCTCTCTCTCTCTCTCTCTCTCTCACACACACACACACACACACACACACACACGTGAGTAGAAAACGTGCACACAACCTACTTCTTCACAACAAAACTCCACTTTCATCTCAATTAAAATGTGGGATATTTATAAAATATATAAATTAAACCAACACATAAACAATTCTATACCAAGATACTAAATGAAATAATTTGAACCGGCTTGAGAACCTTCTTGCCCAAACTTGAGCCGGATTTTTTTCATTTTGAACCTATCTTTCCTCTCTCCCCCTCATCTCCCACTCTCTCTCTCTCTCTCTCTCTCACACACACACACACACTCACACACACACACACACACACACACACACACACACACACACACACACACACACACACACACACATGTGAGTAGAAAACGTGCACACAACCTCCTTCTTCACAACAAAACTCCACTTTAACTTAAGTCCACTTTCATCTCAATTAAAATGTAGGATATTTATAAAATATATACGTTAAACCAACACATAAACAATTCTATACCAAGTTACTAAATGAAATAATTTGAACTGGCTTGAGAACCTTCTTGCCCAAACTTTAGCCGGACTTTTTTCATTTTGAACCTATCTTTCCTCTCTCCCCCTCATCTCCCACTCTCAGGCTCTCTCTCTCTCTCTCTCTCTCTCTCTCTCTCTCTCTCTCTCTCTCTCTCTCTCTCTCTCGTTGTCGGTACTCTCACACCCGGATCCTATCTCTATTTCACAAGTATGTTTTTCTCTCTCCGTCTAATCCTTCTTCTCTCTCCTTCCCTCGGTACTTATTTAACGTACCACAACGCCACCTTAGAGAGCATACATATGAGTGGAATCCATGCTTCTATAAACTCGAAAAAGCATCACCTGTAGCAAAAAAACACGAATTGATTAACTCGCAAATAAAATTAACCCTGTCCAAACATAGCATTAAATGAACAACCATAGCCTTGCATCTCGAGGAGTCATTATTCCAACTATGCCTTGAATCACTCAACTATGCATGGAGAATCTCAACCAATTGTTACAATTTGTAACTACGCAAATTTTGGCATCGCATGACCACAACATAACTACTCCCCTTGTCCCCTAAACTTGTGACGCAGTGGCTTCGGTGCGCTCAAAGGTGAAACACATGCGAGGAGAGCTAGCAGAGAGAGAGAGAGAGAGAGAGAGAGAGAGAGAGAGAGAGAGAGAGAGAGAGAGAGAGAGAGAGAGAGAGAGAACCTGTCTCTGCAATATCCAATGGCATCGAGGTGGATGGTTATGCGGCATGTAACAGACTCAAAGCGTTGGAGGTCAATAAGAGCAAGATCACGAGAGGTGGTTGAGAGAAAGATCGCAAAAAGGCAAAGGCAAGGGAAATCTATTTCTCCTATTTGGAGATGGAGATGGCGCCTGCAACTGTGATTGATTTTTGATGCCAAACGGTATCTCAAAAAGGGCATGTGGGTTGTCCTCACAAGGATAACCAATGTAAACGCATTAAACAAACTCAGTGTCTCATGCAATACGATCGAACAACCACCGTCAAGCTAGAAATGCTTCTCATTAAAGAGGCACATGATCCAAATTTTAGAGGTATTTTTAACCCCGCCTCCCATTTTAACTCTACCCCCGCACCAGCTTAGCGTTCATGTAGTGAGCAAACAGTAAAAGGACAAGGACTCCCGCTTGCAGCACTTGTGCTCCCAGCCCTGTTTTCGCATCGTCTTCTACCTCTCCACTACTCTGAAGGATCTTTCTGTATCCTCTTCTACCTCTGTAGTGCTCCCATCCCTCTTTCCATGTCCTCTTTAGCCTCAATTTGTTGACGTAGATCTCTACACTCAGTGCACATGTATGCTATTATAGTTTTGTGCAGTTCTAATTTGTGAGGTCAGTACCAAGCAAATAGGCGTGAGACAACTATGTTCGGTGCTCTTGTGCACAGGTATGCTAATAAACTTTTGTGCAGTTCTAATTTGTGAGGTCAGTACCAAGTGAATAGGGGTGGGACAACTATGTTCAGTCCTCTTATTCGCTTGGTACTGACCATCGTCCTTGCAGTTTGTGTTTGTCGCTTGGAGCCCCTTCTGAAAGGGAAATTTGCTCACAAAATGTGGTGCAATTTTTATTTATGCTGTTTGTAGAGATGGCTCGTGGAAAGGCCTATCCTAGAAGGGCATAATTGAGTCCTTGCATGCTCAAGAAGATGCCAATATGAGGGGCACATATGCATTTTACAAGAGCTTCAAAGGATTGAAAGACACATGCAACCGACCATCTCACGGTTTCCATTTCAATGAGTAGTTTGAGAGATATGCAAACATTAGAGAGTGGGCATACGATGGGCCAGCAATGCTCTTCTCTGCTTGCAAGAGATTGCAGAGGACTACGTTGTAGAATTCTTTAGCAATGGATATATCTTGGCGGCCCATGCCCATCGTGTCACAATTATGCCCAAGGATTTTGACACCCTCCGGAGGCTGCGTTTCCGCTACAATGGGCTGCTTCAGCCAGTACCCCTATCCGAAATAGTAGAACGATAGATATCCTTAACAGACAGAGCCTTCAAGGGTTCAAAGCAACAGAACCACCCGATCACAAGCCGATATGGAGGAACTTGAGCCTATTAAGGAGGAGCTTGAGTCACTCAGAGAGGAACTTGAGCCCATCACGGGGGAGTCTGATCATGTCTGGGAGGAGCCCACTCAGGTAGAGCCAGGGAAAGCTCAAGAAAAGCAAGAGCCATCCTCTTCTTTGCAAGTGCCAACCCAGCATAGACCAATTGTCAGCCAACACAGAGCAAGCACTTGTGCCAGAAGACTGGCATCTTATAGATCAAATCAATGAAGAAAACGAAGAGGAATTTCAAGTGCTAGCAAATTCAGTGCCACTACGTGCATTGATTCATCTGCCCGGAAGGTCAGTGGAGGATTTCGTTTTTAATCTTTGACCTTCTATGCATGAACAATTTTTCCAACGCGGATGCAACAGATGCAGTCATCAACATTGCCCTCTGGTACATTTTAAGTTCAGTATGTCAAAGCTTTCGGGTCAACACCAAGGGAATAGGGACCCTTGGTATCTTTTGAAGGTCCCTATTCACTTTTTTTTGACCTATATATATATATATATATATATATATATATCCACTAAGATCCTCTTATCTCGCCTATGCTACAAAACAACGGAGTTTCCTTTCTGGCATTGTTGGGATGGTTCAATAAAGTAAATTGAGATTTAGTGCACTTTCTGGTCATTGCATACAATCAAAGGTGAGTTTTGTGTTGGTATACAAAACTATGTTGGATTTAGGATCTTATTATTTCTCATACTTGACGGGTTGGTATTTTCTTATGTGTAGTGAACATTGGAGTCTGGTTTTATTTGACATTGAAGAGAAGGTTGTCTACTATGGAAACTCCAAAAAAAGCAGGGGATTCCATGGGCGTGTAAAGCCGTAAGGTGAATCTTTATGCGTTTGCTAGTAGTGTATATTTGTAATCTCTATTGAAGCAAGTGCTTATGTATGTAATGCCGCTAGAAAATTTGTATGTTGTGTAGAGCACATTTTGTTAGAACATGATCTAGGTGCTACATTGAGCACCAACGGGTCAGTGTGCCCACACGGAGTGATGAATACAGTAGTGGCTAGCGGACGTGTATAAATGCTATGCTCCTTCTTGGAGAAACTTTGGATGTGCCAAACATAAGTACACATATTGTTTGAATGCTTGAATTGCTGCAATATTTGTATCAAAAGAAGTAACTTCTTTACTTACTTTCTTATTATCATGCAACTACAGGACCTTAATTCACATAACATAAGTACACATATTGTTTGAATGCTTGAATTGCTGCAATATTTGTATCAAAAGAAGTAACTTCTTTACTTACTTTCTTATTATCATGCAACTACAGGACCTTAATTCACATAACATAAGTACACATATTGTTTGAATGCTTGAATTGCTGCAATATTTGTATCAAAAGAAGTAACTTCTTTACTTACTTTCTTATTATCATGCAACTACAGGACCTTAATTCACATAACTACAACCCCTATGATGTGAGCAATTTTTTTGTAATGGCCATTCAACATATTATAATTTTGGTGCATAGCCAGTCAAGAGAGGAAAGCGCCCGAGTTAAGGAGTTCGAACATGCCCGCTTTGACAAAATGATGTAGCGATATCAACAGACTCAAAATGAGATTCGAAATATGCAAGATGCAATCAATCAATATTATGCGAATGCCACAGAAGTAGAGGATTGGGTTACTCGTCAATGATAAGAGCGAGAACAGAGGAAAGCTTCACAGGTGCAAGATGCATGATGGGAATCCATGGAGGAGGCCCACGCATTCAAGCAACATGACATGGAACCCGAGACCAGTGTCCTCTGAGGGAGAAGAGGCAACAATCGGGGGAGAGGGTAGGGAAGCAGTGGTAGCAACCGAGGGAGAGGATAGGGGAGCAGTGGTAGCAACTGAGAGAGGGTATAGGAGAGCATTAGCAGTCAAAGGGAGCAGTAATTATCACCCTTTTGTGTACATTTTTAAAGAAAAAATTCAATGTGTAAAGTTTTGAAACAATACAAAGTGTACAAATTTGAAACAATGTTTGAGCGACACAAAATGTATTTGTATTCGTCATTTTGGAGTGTACATCTTGGATGGTATGGCATTAAAACTCAATGCGGTCACAATGTCACCTAGATTCCTGTGGAATCAATCAAGTGAAGTGTATTTGAGAAAGACTCCTTGCACAATGTTTTTTTCTCCTTGCGTCTTGGAATATAAGAAAAAGAAAGAGTTAGTATCTATATCTTAATGCATTAAAGACAAATGAAATTTATCCATTTAGTAAGTACCTTTCTATTATTGAGACTGAATGCATACACTTCTGGCAGAAGTGGAAGGTCTTCATATGTAAGATCTACCCTGAGCTGTACAAGAGTTGTACTTGACATTGTCTACATCACAATAAGTAGAGCCTCTCGAAAGTAGATCTCCATTGCTAAAGGTTTGTTCTCAGAGTTAGACTATACATCTTGGTTGAGTGGAATAAGTTGCCCACCAAGAAGCTGATATCTAAAATAGTAAAATGACACTATGAAATTTTGAGAGCTTATAATGTATTTGCAAATTATGGACTTCTTTTGCAAAATACAGATTTTGCGCTCCGACCGTTTCCTATTCCAATTATCATCTAAAAAGTCCAAACAGCTCTCACACTTGCAAATGAACATTGTTGTGGTAGTTCTTATTTTCTCATCAAAGAAGAAATATACAAACACTTCAACATGCATAAATAGAGTGAGCCTAACAATCTTTGTAGCAATAGAATACGTGAGGGACTTCTGTATATCCTGAAACAACCTATTCTTGAAGATTTCACTAGTTTGGGAAGTTGGCAAAGACCAATCCTTGCTATCAAAGGATGGAAGTGGCAAAGGAGTTACATGACCCCAGCCAGAGGATATTCTGGGTTGCAGATATGACATATCATAAAAAAATATTCCATTATTTGCAAGCTCCTTGTGCGGTCTTTCTCGGTACATTTGCTCACCAATAAATGCATGGAAAACATCAAAAGTCCCAACTATGCTCTCAACTAGTTGCCAGTCCATCTTGTTTGATGGATAAATATATGCAACATACCAAACATGATATCAACCCTATTCTTTCAAAAATAATCATGCACTAAATGAGATATATACTCCAAGTAACCTACAGTTGGGTCGATGCCATGGAAAACTAGGAGGAGATGCTTGCAACCTTAAGTCTGCATGTTGGAAAGCATGTTGTATGAGGACCTCTTTCACTCACTTGCTTTGTGCACACACTTTAAATTCTTTAACTTGTCCCTTGAAAGCCTCCACAAAACCATTGTGTTGCCTCCTCTTCCTCCTCCTCATCTACAATAGTACCCAACTTTCGATAGTTTTTCTAGATGGTATCCATGCATAATCATCTCTAGTATAACTATTAAAAATGCTAACAGAGTCAATGGTAGTGCTAAGCCTTCGAGAGGTAGTCATGGTGTGCATTAGAACACACACTACAGTTAGCACAAATATAAAAAAGGGAAGACAATCTTGCGAGAGAAGTAGAACTACTCAAAGCAATATTTGGGCGGGAGCATATATACTAGAGTCTTCAATGCAAGTTCTAAAAGTCAACAAGTTTGGTTCCAAAATACCGATTTTCAATGTAACATAAGTCTCTTCCTCATTGGTCGAGCGCCACTCTCTCTCTAGAACTGAAAGGCCCGAAAGTGAATCCAAGTTTCTCCTAATGATGACATTACATAAACAGCCCAACGGGGAGAAAGAACTACGGTGATGGAGGTAGATCAGGGTGAAGATAAATATTTTTCAAGCAAAGAAGTACTTTCTTATGTGCTTACTTCATGAGCAAGCCCTTAGCATAGTTAGAAGAGAGAAGAAGAAGAAGAAGAAGTTTCATGTGTTCACTTGCTTGGACTTGAATCCATAGCCAAGTTCTTGAGCATGGAGACCAGCTCTTGATATCCTGTATGAGAGGGGGAGAGAGAGAGAGAGGGCTTGCTTGTCCACAAAGGGGCACATGAGAGAGTGTGTTAGAATGAATGAGAGAGGGAAAAAATCCCCACGAGCCCCCTCTTTTGTCCTTTCCCCCACTTGCCAAACATTCTCAAAGTAGAATGCTAGTACATGGAGCAATCACAAGTGAATGGTTAAAGTGCATATGCTAACACATGTCCCCTTCCCCCGCTTTTGTTAAAAGAACTCACCCCCCTCCTTTTGATTTTGTCTTTGACACACACACATCCAACTTTCCATAAAGAAAGTGTAAACTACTTTGGCCATGTGGCAAAGCCAAATTTAGAAGAGAAGGACTAGAGTCAACTTTGTAAATTGAAAAGGTCCAATCGCACCTTACTCTTTTACTTTTCCCTTCCATTCATTGGTAGTGATGTGTGGGAACACACTTAGGACCATCGATGCATTTTCCCCCCGTGCATTGTATATATGCCCATCATTCTAGGGCTATCTATCTTTCCGCGCACACTAAGAAAAACACTCTCTATTGTGTGCCTTGCGGTGTTCAAGATGTTTGCTACTGATGAGGATAGATTGGATGGGGACAATTACTCTATGTGAGCTTACATGATGCAACATGTTCTTGTGTCAAAGGGTGTCTAGAATATTGTGCAGGGCATTGATGTACGTCCTGGTTCTGAGGATGTAGACGATGTTGAGGATGTTGCAGGTCTTGTTGCAAGAATTGTTGTTGTTAGAGTTGTTTTGTCTACAATAGAACAAGCTCGTTGGGATGTAAAAGATGTGCAGGCTCATGCATTGATTGCATTGTCTGTGAAGCACACTATTACTCCTCACATTCGTTCAGTAAAATCTACAAAACAGGCTTGGGATATTTTGGTTGGTCTTTATGCAAGTCTCAATGAGGCTAAAATTGCATCACTGCGTAAAGAGCGAAATTCAAAGATTATGCATGAGGAAGATGACGGACACTTTCCTTGTTCATGTCAAGGATATCAATGAGAAACGTATTTCTGCAGGTAAAGACATTTCAGAAAGTTTCCTTGTGCAGACTGTTCTTGATGCCTTGCCAGATTCTGACCAGAATTTTGCTAGTACTTGGAGACTTATGACCAAAGAAAATCCTGAAGTTGTCAAGTTTGATGCATTATGCACATTGCTATTGCAAGAGTCACTTTCCAGAAAAAACAAGACAAGATAGCTGCAATTGAATAGGCTTTTATTGCTGCTCAAAGAAAAGGTGGTAATAGTAATGCAACCACTTCTCATGGTTCTTCTACGAGTGGAAAATCACATGTTCCTAATGCTTCTGCTGGCAGCAATTTGTCTGGAAATTTTGGTGATAAGGGCAAAAAGAAGATGCGTTGCCATTATTGTAAAGCTTAATGATCACTTGATCAAACGGTGTCCTAAGTTGAAGGCCAAAGAGGCTAAGAAGAAAGAGGGTGGTTCCATTGCCAATGTTTGTTCCACTACAAATGCTATTGTTGAGTCTTTTGTAAAAGGAGAATGTGATGCTGATGTTTATGCAAAATGGGCTTTTAGTGAAGAGCGTATCTATAATCTTGTTGTCCATGATGCATGCGTGTCAGTTGCTATAGATTCACATGTGTGGTATTTTAATAGAGGTGCTACAAAGCACATTACCTCAAACCATGATTTGTTCACCTCTCTTGAGTCTGTCCCTCATGGGAATTCAGTTACTTGTGCCAACAATGCCTCTTTTCCAGTTTAGGGAGTTGGAAAGATTGTGCTTACTACTGCAAATGGCAGTTCTTTCACACTTGTTAATGCACTTTATGTACCTAGGATCAAGAAGAATCTTTTGTCTGTATCTGCACTTGCTAGACTTGGTCTTGTAGTCAAATTTGTGGATGGTAGATGTAATGTACATGATCTCAGTTTTGGTGATGAAATCGTTGCATCTGGAATTTTATGCCGTGGGCTGTATAAACTCACTTTGTATGACAAGTGCGGGTAGAATTTTGCAAATGCAATTGTGGATTCAAAGGCTATTTCAGATGCAAAACTTTGGCATGCCGTTTTGGTCATTTGAATTTTGCCAGTTTGCTGTGTTTACAAAAATCTAATATGGTTGATTCTTTGCCGCCTCTTGAAGCACCTGCCAAACATGTTTGTGAAGACTGTATTTTGGGTAAGATGCAGCGTTCAAAGTTTCCAGAGGATGGTTCAGTTAGGGCCACATGCAGGTTGCAGCTTGTGCATAGTGATGTTTGAGGCCCATGCAAAATCCGCCTTGGGCAATTACATTTACTTCGTGACTTTCATTGATGATTACTCTAGGCATGAATGGGTGTATCCGCTTAAAGCGAAGTCCGAAGTTTCTATGTGCTTCAAACAATTTTTGGTTACTATGACTGAAAATGTCTCGAAATGTACTATGGGCACCCTCCGTTCAGATCGAGGGGGGGAGTATATGTCTCATGAATTTAATGCATTTTTGGCTAGTCATGAGATAAAACACCAATGTACAATGCCTTATACGCCTTAGCATAATGGTCTTGCTGAGAGGAAAAATATGTCACTTACGGAAATGGCACAATGTATGGTCAAAAGTCAAGCTTTGCCGCATTCGGTTTGGCTTGAGGCCATCATGTGTGCCACTTATGTACTAAACAGATGTCCTGCAAAAGCTTTGCAGTCTATTACTCCATCTGAAGCATGGCATGATAAAAACCTTCTATTGAGCACAGGCGTGTTTTTGGTTGTTTGGCATATGTTTTGGTGCCACAAACACACCGAAAAAAATTGGATGATAAGGCTGTCAAATGTATTTTTGTTGGTTGTAGTGCTGAAAGAAAAGGTTACAGGTTGTATCATCCACAAACAAAGTGTATTCTGGTTTCATGGGATGTTGTGTTTGTGGAAGATTCTGTTCAACCCTTGGTGTCATGTACTAGAGATAATAATGTAAGCTCATAGGACATTTATGACACTTTGTTGCCTCTTTTCAGTGGTGGAATTTTGAATGTAAATTTTAATGAGGCAAATGTACAACCTATGGGGGTTTGTAAAAATGTTATAGATCAGCCTATTATTGATGCAGATGGACACGATGTACTTGATGAGGAAAGGGCTAAAAATGAGCAGGCTAGAGGTATGCCAAAATGGTTGGTGCATACATTGTGTGATAGTAAATTGGATGCACCTTTATCTAGTTTCACTCATTTAGGCTCTCGCCATGCATCTTATGCATCAAATGCTATGCTTTGGCTGTGTCTCGCTTACATGATGTTGAGGAACCTCTGTCTTTTGATGAAGCACAAAATTCAAAAAGTTGGATGGCTGCCATGCAATCAGAATATGCTGCACTTATAGAAAATGACAAGTGGACTGTATGTGATTTGCCTCCTAGCAAAAATTCTATTGTTACAAAGTGGGTTTACAAGTTGAAACACAAGCTGGATTGTAAGATCGCTATAAGGCTCGACTTGTTGCAAAGGGTTATGCACAGCAAAAATGCATAGATTATGAAGAGACTTTTTCTGCCACGTGTCGCATGACTATTGTGCATTTTCTATGTGCATTGGTAGCTCATTTTGGTTGGGATGTACATCAATTAGACATTGTTATTGCTTTCTTGAATGGTGACATCTTTGAGGAAGTTTATGCAACGCAGCCTCGCAGTTTTTTCAAGAAAGGACAAGAGGATAAAGTGTGCAAATGTAACAAAGCTTTGTATGGCTTGAAGCAATCTCCTTGTGCTTGGTATGAGAAGGATGACACTCATTTGGTCAAACGAGGCTTTTGTAACAGTCCAACAAAAAGCACATTGTATGTAAAGCGTGAGGGTGATGTACTTCTCATTGTGGTTCTTTATGTGGATGATTTGCTGATCATTGGACCAAATGAGAGACATATTACTGAATTTAAGGCTGATTTGAATGCTACTTTCAAGATGAAACGTTTGGGGCTGTTGCATCATTACTTGGGTATACAATTTAAGCAGTGTGATGATGGTATTGCCTTTTGTCAGAAAAGTTACATAAAGACATTGCTATGTAAGTTTGGACTTGAGGATTACAAACATATTGCCACTCCCATGGAAACACGTTTGAAATTGAGTCTTCATGATGCTGGTGATCTTGCAGATGTCACTCTTTACCAAATTGCGGTTGGATGCCTCATTTATGTATGCAACACGAGGTCGGATATTCAGTTTGCAGTCTCAAAGGTCAACATATTTATGCATATCCTAGGGTCTAAGCATTGGCAGGCTGTCAATAGGATTTTTCACTACTTGAGTGGCACTTTATATCTTGTATTTTTTAATCCCAAGGGGGGATCATTGCCACGAGACTTACATGCTTTTTCGGACACATTAGCATCCACAAGTGGTTTTTGTTTCATGCTTGGCAGCAAAAGCATATCATGGTTGAGTAAGAAGAAACCTACTATGGACACTTCCAATTGTGAGGCTGAGTATAGGGCAGTCTTCACAACTACGATTGAGTGTGTATGGCTCAGACCCCTTATGGTTGATCTGGGTGTTGGACAGGACACTACCAACACTATCTACACTGACAATTAAAGCGCATTGGTAGTTGCTAGGAACCCAGTTTTCATGCTCGCACAAAGCACATTGAGGTGCATTACCACTATGTCAGGGGGAGGCTCTCAACAGGAGAGGCTTATGTGCCAACACATGACAACCTTGTAGATCTTTTCACAAAGGCATTGTCTCGTGAGAAGTTCGAAGCTTTCTACAAAGCTTTGGGCTTACTCCCCTTTGTGGATTGATCATGTCCTCAGGGCATGGCACTTCCCTTTACTCTATGTGCCAGCTCTCGTTCACACCGCATCACTCCAGGGGGGATTTGTTACCATATACATGTGGTAGTGATGTGTGTGAACACACTTAGGATCGTCGGGGCATTTTTTTCCTCTATAGGAGGTTTTTCCCCCCATGCATTGTATATGTGCCCATCATTCTAGGGCTCTCTATCTTTCCATTGCACACTAATAAAAACACTCTCTATTGTGTGCCTTGAGCTTCCTTCGTCTTCTCCAAGCTGTGTGTGTTTTCCTGCAACCCTAATTCCAACAATCATAAGGGGCCATTTTCACAAGCAAGGGTAGCTAAGGCCACTCTGAAGACTACTCTGACAGTTTCTAACTGTCACTTGTGGCTGACATGGCTCAAGCAATGCTACAAGCTTCTCGAGTGTCGAAGGGCTCAAACTTCAAACTTCTCAATTCAAAGCAATGAGCAATATTTTGGGGAATTCAAAGCACTCAATGAAAGGGTTTCAAGGCTACAAGTCTGGACACAAAACAAGGGCTACAATAGTGGAGATCGTCAGGTTTCTATAATTTCAACAACAACGTATGACACTTGGTTACATCATTTGCCAAATTGCAATACACTTTTGTTCTATGCACAAGAGCACATTGGATATGTCCAAGTTTGACAATTTGATGATTGACAAGGTTGATTGTTTGTGTTTGACGATTGGCAAGGTTGACTACAACTAAGATATGTAAGGCATGCACAATCATAGGTTTACAATTGTATTTAGGTGCCCAAGCATACCTATTTCCACACATCTCTAAAACATTTGGTAGGCATTTATTTTTCCCTATATGTATTTTTTGTTGGGTATTGAACATGAAACTTCTACTAGGTATTTAGTTTGCCTCCATGGGTGGAAAACAACTCATTTATGATTGAGTCTCTGCATTCGTATATGCACGCAACATATGATGTCTTTTTCTTATCAATAAGTGTGTTTATGAACCACATCACATCAATTCAGCTAGCATTTATTTTGCCAATTCTTTACCATTTTACAGTTAAGAATTTTGTTGTGATGCTCTATATTACATACATGACATGTATCCCATTCATGATCAATGGAACTGCATAGCAAATGTCCACATGCTAGAACATACATGATGATTTACAATGAGGACAAGGGGACCCAAAATATCACAATGATTCTAGCTCTTGGCAAAAAATTCTAAGCTATTAAGATTTCAAAACCTATGGACAAGGGTCCTATGGTGGTACTATAGACTAACGGTGCTTATGTACCATTCACGTTCCTTTAAGTACACTCATGGTAGATTTTCTTATAAGTCATCAAATTGCTAAAACTTGTATGTAAAAGCTTGAGATGTGTCTGAATTGTGGGACCATGAGTCACTCGTATCTCTATTACACCACTTGACAACTTCTTTATGGAGTTTCATCACATTGGATATATGAAAATGTTAGGCGTAGCTACAAAGGTAGAAACCAAGAGAGACGTAACAATGAATGTATTTCCACTCAACTCTAACATTTAGCACTTTTATGGTTATGATTTAAGACACGGTTTCCAAATCTTGAAAGCATCATTGGATTATCAAGATTCCATCAAGGGTAGATATATTTTATATGCACTTATTATCACTCATAAGGATGAATAATGTGTTCTAGGTGATGATGGAGTCTAGTTTGAGCACATGAACACAAAATCCTTTTTGTGAAGGAGTGCAAACAGTGGGGACGGTTGCCAGACTGAGGTGCCTACGCTAGTAATTAACCAAATCAGTTATAGGGGTAACTCGCACATGGAAGAGTCAGTCAGAGAGCCAGTGGAGAACTATAAATAGGGCCCATTAATTCATTTTTAGGGATGGAGTATCGAATCCTCCAGCTTTGTGCTAAAATCCATTCATAGTTTGTAATCCTCATTAAGTTGAAGGCTTGCTTGTCTCATTGACTACATTTGTACACAATTATTTGATCTAAATAATACAACTCCTGTTAAGTGTCAATCTCTTTTCAGTTTATTGTCTTTCAATTACTCTCTAGTCTGCACTAAAGTCATATGTTTAGTCTGAACTAACTTTAACTACCAACCTGGAACAGTTGTCTGAAAGTGTCCAGCTCATTTTGGTGATCATGGTGGCTTAAGCTAATTTGCTCTTGACAGCCGAACTATCTCCCAATTGGGATTAGAGCCATTACAATCACTTATGCCACCCAGAGGAAGAACACGAGGTAGAAGGCCAACTACGAGGTTCACAAAGAATCTGGACCTCATCAGCCTAGTACCAGAAGAGTCAGAGCAAGAATCTGAGACAAAGAGAGAACTTGGGAATGAAACTGATGTTCCTCCAACACAAGGAACAACTGATGAATTGAGGGATTCACAACAGTCATCTCATTACAGGCATAGACAGGCTGAGAGAGCAGAACGATGTAGCTGATCCCATGGATCTCAATGTAGCCAGTGACATGCTAAAGGAAGTGAGGGAAGCAAGAGAAGACATCATTTAGCATGACACAAGTCAATGAAGAAATCTAAGGATACAATAACTAAAACAAAACCAGACAATGAGTGGGAAGCTTATATCAATCATTACAACAAGCGGTCAAAATCTTAGGACAAGAAACTAGTTTCATAACTAGAGCCAGCAGTCATGAGCATTCCTCTAATCTAAAAATATCATTTCCAGTATTCAAAGGGGGCAAAAGGGATGATCTCAATGTTCATATCCAAGCATTTGAGCAGTATGCTGAGCTTAAGAATATTGATGAAGATGAATGGGGAGAGTAATTTCCCCAGACACTTAAGGAGGCTGCAAGGAAATGGTACAACCATTACCCAGCTTGTCAGCTAAGATCATACAATAAGCTCATTAAGGCTTTTAGATTGGAGTATTTAGATAACAAAGGGGATGAAGACATTTTATGTGAGCAGAACAAGATCAAGCAGGGGAAGCTATCAGACAGAAGCTATGTTGAAAAGATCAAAGAATTGACGAGACAGTTACAGGAACCCCCTTATGAAAAGAGGATGAGATCTTGGTTTATGAATGGATTCAGAAGTAAAAGGCTAGGGGAACAAGAGGTTCCAATGCCAACAAATAAGCTCAATGACTTGGTACAAAGAACTTTGAAACTAGAACAATAAGCTAAGAAAAAAAAGGGTCACAAAAAGAGACAATCCAATGATAGTGAGTCTTCTACTGAGGAGAATTCCAGTTCCAGTTCTAGCTCTAGTCTAGCTCTAGTTCATCTAAAAGTGGTTTAGATGATAAGGGCAAGGGGAAGACAAAAGGATCATGGGCCAGAAAACTCAAGGAGATGTCAAAATAGATCACTAAGATTGCCAAAATAAGACCTTCAGTCAAGAAAATGGAAATTTGGTGCTCCAAGTGTAGATCCAAAGATCACAGGTTCGATGAATGTTCACAGTGTACTTACTATAAAGCCTATGGTCATGTATGAAAATTTCATCATTTCAAGAAGGGGAAGTATCCATCAATGATAGCACATACAAATCCAAAAGCAGTTAAGCAAATGGGGCCAGTGGGTCCAAAGAAAACGAAGCCAGCACAAGTACTGGAGGTAATGGTATTTGTAGGGGCAGGTATCAGGGGGACACTAATAGGGATAGAGGTAAAGAAAATCTTGAGAAGCGAAGCCTCAACGGCTGTACATGTAGAAAATATGGAAATTTTGTAGCTTAGTGCCCAGAAGGTCCAAAGCGAGAAACTCTTGAACAGAAGGCACCAAAACTAGTGCCGGTCAGAGTAGTAACCAGAAGGAAGGGGGTCATCATAGAGGAGATCCCACATAAGAATGAGGGAAAGTAGACTGCAAAAACTAGAAAGTGGGAGCAATAGAGGGTAGTCTGGAAGGCTTAAATGCAAGGAAAAGGTAGTGGAAGAATGGTATGAGTAGAGGGAGCTTGCATCAAAGAATACTGAAAACCTGGCCAAGAAACTACCAAAACAACTAGAATGTTCTGAAGCTCGCACAATTCAGAAGATATTGTCCCATTCTTCATAAGGATATTGTCCCATTCTTCATAAGGATAGAAAAACCAAAATGAGAAGGCAGCATCGGAGCAAGTGAGTCCATGATTGCTACGGTACATAATCTATCAAACGAGGTAAGACAAGTCAGATCAGACTTGGTCAAAGTTGGAGCCATTGGTCTAATGAAGGACCCATTAGAGAATCCATCTCAGAACTAGCCAGCAGCCAGACAAGAGGAACCAACAAAATGGAACTATGAAGATAGTCAAGAGGAAAAAACTTCCAGTTCAGAACAATAGCTTTTGTAATGAACATGATGAGATATATGTCAAGATCTATGAGAGGATATAGAAGTTAACGGTCTAACTCGATGAAATTAGGCATACATTACTAGCAACTGCAAAATTCATTAGGCAAAAGAGAAAAGTTGAGGCCGAAGCCAAAGCATTGGACCCGGCAGCTATCCGAGACGATGAGGTTCCAATTATCCAGGTGGAATACAAGATAAGAAAGTAGTGGGAATCATTTTCAGGAGTTATACTGGATGGTGGTGCTGGTGTAAATATCCTAGGGGAACATCTCAAGCGAAAGTTGGGAATCACAGATTTAAAACAACACCATTTAGAGTAAGGATGACACAGAGTGGTTCATGCTACTGGACTAGTGGAGGACGTGCAAAATTGGAGTGAGCAAGGAGACATTTAAGACCACCTTTCTAGTATTGGACATGCAAGGAGCATATGGGATGCTTCTAGTTAGACCTTGGATTAGAGCTTCAAGATTATGCAAATCAGACATTAACTATCCAATGGGCCATCAGAAGGATTCATGTAAAAATTGACAACACTAGAAGCTGGAAGAAGGCTTTGAGGCCCGAGGAATTATGCAAGAAAATAGAAAAGATGCTTGCCTTAATGAATATTTTTCCACTCACAGAAATAGACCTTAGTGTTGTGCTCATGGATAAGGATCATGCCAAAAGACAAAAGAAACAATACCCATACCAGTTCATTGAGATGAACCCTAGGGAGAGGACAATTCAGCTGGACAGATGGCCACCTGAACAACCAACACATAATAAGTTTGATCTTAGACCAGTTGGGGACACGAATCAACAAGAAAATGCTGAAGAGTGCAACCCAACAATTGAAGAAGTTGAGATGCAGAATATCGTGCTGAAGTTAGGAAATCCTTTCAATGATTATGCGGCTAGTATCCGGACAGAGAAAGAAGGTGAATCCGTGGCTAAACAGAAGGGAGGAGTCCCAAAGTGGTTACTCTCAAACGATCAGGAGTTGAAGAGTTTAATCTTGGTTCAAAAGAAAATCCTACAATGATCAAAATCAACAAGCATATGAAGCCAAAGAATAAGGAGAAAGCTAAGGCATTGTTCCATAAGTAAAAGATGTATTTCCTGGGAAAATACGGATTTGAAGGGAGTGGATCTAGAGGTATGTCAACATAGGATACCATTAAAGCCAGAAGCTACAGCAGTTCGATTACAGAGGTACAGGATGAACCCCAATTACCCCAAGAAAGTGAAAGAGGAGATTGATATTTTTTTCAAAGTTGGGTTCATCACAGAAGTTGCAAGCAATGACTAGCTTTTTCCCATAGTGGTAGTCCCTAAAAAGAATGGGAAACTAAGGGTATGTGTGGCCTATAGGAAGCTGAATGTGCAGGCAATTAAAGATCCTTTTCCCCTTTCCACTACGCTTTACAAATATGATGTTAGATGAGACTGCAAGCCACAAAAGGTATAGTTTCATGGACAGATATAATGGCTACAATCAACGTAAAATTGCACTTGAAGATAGGGCCAAGACTACATTCAACATTGAACGGGGAGCCTTAATGTATCTGGTAATTCCATTTGGATTCTGCATTGTCCAACAACCTTTCAGTGATGCATGATGGAAATTTCAGTGAGTTTTTGCATAAGTTTTCGGCCATATTTGTTGATGACTTTACCATATTCTCCTCTAAAGAAATGCATTTATTAGCTTCTGGAACAAATAGTGTTGAGAAATGGGATTGAAATGGTTATGATAAAATCAAATGTATTCAGCAAGCCAAAGCACCCAGGTATCAGAATTGAGTTTCTTTCTAGGATATATCAACTTTTACAAGAGGTTTGTTCACATGTTTGTAGCTAAGGCATTGTTTCTATATGAACTAACCAAGAAAGGAAACAAGTTTATATGGAATCAAGAATGTAAAAAGAGTTTCTTGTGCTTAAAGGATGAGATTAGCAAGATGCTAGTCCTTCATCAACCAAACTAGGATGTGATTTTCCATGTACGTGTCGATGCTTCTGGCATGGCGATGGGAGCTATATTGGTCGAGCTTGATGGGAAGACAGACTACCCAGTCTACTTTGCTAGTCGCAGGTTCAATACAGTTGAACAAGTATATTCTACCACTAAGAGAGTAGCACTGGGGATGGTCTTTAGTGTTACCAAGCTCATGCATTATCTACTGGGCAAACTATTTCATTTTTATGTGGATCATCAAGTTCTGTTGTTTCTGATCAATAAAGTTATCATACAAGGAAGGTTAAACATGTAAATGATGTTTCTCATTTGAATTTAAGATATTCCCCAAGCGAGGGAAAACACAATATGGTGAAAACTTCCTTCTTAGGAGTAGAGAGGGTTGTTCATAAACATCGTTAAGAGATGAGCCAATAGATGATGAGTTATTTCAGAGTATAGATGAGAAGGAGCCAGACCTAGAGTGGTAGAATGTTTATGATTTATTTCAGTTGGGAAGTTTTCCAGACGTTTGGTCGAACTCCTGCAACTCATAGTGGAAGCATCAAAGATACCAAAAAAGGAGCTGACCAAGAAGGCATCCTCAGAACCACAATTCAGAGAGATGGCCGAGATTCTCTGTGAAGTCCGGATCAAGTGTAATTAACCCTTACCTCAAGAGTGGATTCACAATGCCTCCTATTGTCATAAGTTGACCAGAGCTCACTTGACCAGAGGGAAAAGAACTTTATACGACCTTGATACAAAGACATGGAATGCATTAACGCCTTATGAAGCTAAAATGATGACAGTCAGAAAAGACTAGTTGGAGCAAGAGGCGCTGAATTTCTTGATTTAGAAGGAGAACACGAGTCCTACTCCAGTTACTTCGAGACCATACAAGGTATTGTATAAAACTCCATCAAGTGTAATCAACCCTAACCTCAAGAGTGGATTCACAATGCCTCCTATTGTCATAAGTTGGCAAGACCTCGCTTGACCAGAGGGAAAAGAACTTTATACGACATTGATACAAAGACATGGAATGCATTAACGCCTTATGAAGCTGTAATGATGACAGTCAGAAAAGACCAGCTGGAGCAAGAGGCACTGTATTGCTTAATTTAGAAGGAGAACATGGGTCCTAGTCCTGGCACTTCAGAACCATACAAGGTATTGTATAAACCTCCACAGAAGAAGACACCAGACAAGAAGAAGCGTGTTTGATGGAGAATGGCAATGGTTAACTACTCAATGGCAAATTTTTCTATACACCAAAATCTAAGAAAGGAAAGAAGGAATGTAAATGGCGAGAATGTTTGTCAGACTGAGGTGCCTAGGCTGATAATTATGAGAATCAGTTACGGGGTAACTGGCACAAGGAAGAGTCAGTCAGAGAGCCAGTGGAGAGCTATATATAGGGCCCATTACTTCATTTGTAGGGACAAGTACCGAATCCGTGAGCCTAGTGCTAAGAGCCATTCATACTTTGTGATTCTCATTAAGCTGAAGGCTTACTTGTCTCACTGACTACATTTGTATACAATTATCAGCCTGAATACTACAATTCTAGTTTCAGTGTCAATCTCTTTTTGGTTTGTCGTCTTTCAATTATTCTTCGGTATGAACTGAAGTTGTATTTTTGGTCTAAACTAACTCTAACTACCAACCTACAATAACCGTCTAAAAGTGTCAAGCTCATTCCAAGGAGACCTTAACACAAATGGTTGATTTATCAACATCAATATATGATACATATTTAGCATGCTCAGAGTATGAGTTCTCATGGACTATGACAATGGTGCCATATTCTCACCTTCTATGAAAATCACTGCGACATCCTCTTTTTAAACAATTACATGGACAAGGTTGTCTATTTGAATATGATTATGGTTATATGTGCAAAAGTGGCAAGATAAGAAAGCATGAAAACCTTATGTGAGTGGTTGTATGGTAGAACCTATAGGTGCAATATTTTCCTACCATATGATGGTTCTATTTTTAGCAATGATTATTCTTTATGAATAGAATTAACAATGGACATTTTAGTAATGTTTACCTATTGTTCTTTTTGAGAAGGGCATCAAGACATTTAACTTATAGATTATTTATGCTACAAACACTTATTGTTACATGTTTAAATCTTCTCAATTATTTGTTAAGACTACTGTTTTTATGATACTTACAAAGTTTTATGGTCAAGTGGAATGACAAGATCCGAGGAGGGATCCACTTGGGAGAACACTATAGTAAGGGCTATTTAAGTGAAGGTTGGGAGGGAGAAATGCATGCCATACCCCACTCCTCGTAGCGGAGTTTTTCCATCCTTAGGCCGTAGAGTCTGTCTTCTCCTCACAACCTCTTTTAGCTATAGGCATGACACTCATACCCAAAAGTTGAATTGGGAAACTTATCCTTAACCTTCCAACACATTCATTGTTCACTAGTCAAATATTCATGAAGAATGTCTTCATGCATCAACAATTATTCATGAATATTTGATCGCTCAACAATGGTTGAAACTTCTTTTATTATGCTTTGGCAAACGCACAACAAAGTTCCTATGAACAACTCCTACACAATGCACCATCAACAACTCCATAAGAACATCAATCTAATAACATATCTCCATATTGTGGCAGCAAGACTAAGATCATTTTGTAGTAGTGATTAATTTTTGAGTTAAGGTAAACTATGACCATGCCAAATGGGCTCTTCCAAATAGTTGCGGATTCACAACTGTCACATATTTTTATTTGGCCTCAATACCAAGTCAATTCCTTTGGCCCATTTACAAACTTTGTAAAAGCCCTTTTGCATTAAAAATCTTGCCAAAGCAACAAGGATGTTCAAGTGTAAAGGAACTCTCTCTCTCTCTCTCTCTCTCTCTCTCTCTCTCTCTCTATGTGTGTGTGTGTGTGTGTGTGTGTGTGTGTGTGTAGAGCATTGGAAGCTTTGCATATATCAATTTGGCTCCTTTTTTAGCAAACACCCTCTAAAAACTAATAAATTACTAGTATGGCCGGCCGACTTCAACGGCCTCTCTCTCTCTCTCTCTCTCTCTCTCTCTCTCTCTCTATAGCTTGTGTCCTCGGGGTTGCAACGATGCTATGTGGATTGTCTTTGCTATGTGCATAAAGGCTCCACCTTCAATGGCGGCATTGACTCTGGCGATATCCACATGGACGCTCTTACCCCCCCCCCCCCCCCACACACACACACACACAGTCTTTCTCCAAAATTCGGTCTTCCAAGTTTTGGGGAAAAATCATTCGAGCACTGTGTCATGCATCAAATGTTTTGTGCACGCAAAAAAATGTTTTGTGCACGCAAAAAGCGTGTCTCAAATCGTCCTTGAGGTGGGGGCAAGGGCTGGCTGCTGAGCCTTTTCAGCCCTTGAATAAAGGAAGAAAGGGATTCTAAGAGGGAAAGCCTTAAACGCTCTCTCTCTCTCTCTCTCTCTCTCTCTCTCTCTCTCTCTTTGTGTGTGTGAACCTCCCCACCATCAACAGCCAAACGGGGAGACCCACTATGACATTACTTTCCCAATGTTGATTATCCCAATGCTCCCACTAGAGTATGAGCCTAGTCGCATGGCTTGATAGCCTACCATTTAGCCAATCGCTAGCCAATCACATAGAGAGGGAACGAAGCCATTAAACGTCCATCATGTCACATATAATGGTGAACTTTTTTGTTTGCATGTCAACGGTCAGTGTGATCCTTGTTTTATTGCAAAAATCACATTCAATGGGAGGTAGCCGTAGGGTAGCAATCTAGCCATAGTCGTAAGCTCTATTCACGACCCTCCCCAGTAGTAGCTCTTGACCCTCCCTATCAAAGGTAATGATGGGACTCCATGGCTATAGACAAATGGGGTAGGCAGACTGCACAACGCGTACAGGAGAGCATGCTCTATAAGCTTTCTCCAGTTTGCAGTCGTGTCGAATCCATAGGTCACATTTTGAGAGGCATAGAGAGCGAGTGTAGGCAGAGCCAAGGTAGGACACTCACTCGCTATTTTCCACCAATGGAAGCAAAAGAGAGAGGGAGATGCCCAAGCATGATAGAGGATTATAAACCGTGTCTAATCTCTTTATCTCTCTCTAAAGTATGATACACTCTCTCTCTCTAAACCCTAAAACTTGCACCTTCCTTTGTGTTTTTTGAGCCCCATTAAAGAAGGCGATCAATGGATCCTCTCTTTCTCTCTCTCTCTCTCTCTCTCTCTCTCTCTCTCTCTCTCTCTCTCTCTCTCTCTCTCTCTCTCTCTCTTTCTCCACCTTCTGTCTCTCTACCCCATCCCCCTCTTACCTTTTGCATTGCCACCCTTGAGCCTCAAGTGCCAGAATGAGGAGAAGCCACCACATGTCAAGGGTCTGGAATCCCTCCCCCATTTCTAAATGCCCCCCCAATCAGAAAGTTATGATTACCCCTCCTCTTTGCATGCGGGGTAGTACTCTCTTTCTCTCTCACACACGTAGAAAATTGTTTATCGCTCTAAAGTAGACATGGGACTATCCTCCTCGGGCCGCAAGGAGGGGGGGGGTGGGGGGGGGGGGATAGGACACTCACTCGCTATTTTCCACCTGTGGAAGCAAAAGAGAGAGGGAGAGGTCCAAGTCCGACAAAGGACTATAAACTGCGACTAATCTCTTTATTTCTCTCTAAAGTGTAAGACACTCTCTCTCTCTCTCTCTCTCTCTCTCTCTAAGCCATGTGCCTTCCTTTGTGTTTCTTGAGCCCCATTAAAGTAGTCGATTAGTTAATACTCTCTCTCTACCCCGTCCCCTCTTTCCTTCTTCATTGCTAAAGCAGAGCCTTGCAAACAGAATGGGCACATCCTCTTCAATTTTTTCTAAACGCCCTTCTAAATCAAAAGCTTCTGATCTCTATCCAAGTCCGACGGAGGACTATAGAGTGCGTTTAATCTCTTTATCTCTCTCTAAAGTGTAAGACTTTCTCTCTCTCTCTCTCTCTCTCTCTCTCTCTCTCTCTCTCTCTCTCTCTCTATACTCTAAGCCCTGTGCCTTCCTTTGTGTTTCTTGAGCCCCATTAAAGAAGGCGATTAGCTGATCCTGTATGTCTACCCCATCCCTTCTCGCCTTTTTCACTGCTAGCGCAAAGCAGAGCCTTGCAAGCAGAGCGCAACATAATGGGCACATCCTCTTCAATTTTCTCCACACACCCTCCTAAATCAAAAGCTGTGTATCTCCCCTCCTCTTTGCATGCAAGGTACTCCCCTCTATCCCAACCCCCTCCTCCAAATACCCCCCCCCCCCCCCCCCCCCCCCCTCTCTCTCTCTCTCTCTCTCTCTCTCTCTCTCTCTCTCTCTCTCTCTCTCTCTCTCTCTCTCTCTCTCTCTCTCTCTCTCTCTCTCTCTCTCTCTCTCTCTCTCTCTCTCTCTCTCTCTCTCTCTCTCTCTGAGAAACCCTAGCGGCAACAGCTCGTGGCAACAGTCCTACTTCATCCGACCTCCCCCTGGGCGAGGGGCTGCCCTGCGGGGGGGGTCCAGGTCTAGCCAGCGCCGCCCCAGTAAGAAGCAAGCCACCACACTGTCCCAGCCAGCCGGTTTCGGCTTGCTCGCCCTCATGTCGCCCTCGTCTCACGGACTCCTGAGCTCGTCCTCATCATGGCTACCTACCTTGACCTCGCCAGCGCTATTTCTCTGCCGTCTCACCTTCCACATTGTTTATTCTACACACAGCGTGTCTGCCACCTCGGCTCCCACTGTGTTACTTCTACACAGAGTATAGCTTAAGCCTTCCACTCCAATTATTTAAATAAAATAAGCTTTCGATCTCACCACACTCTCATTTTGAAAGAGTTGCAAGCATTCCCAAGCATTACTTGTTCAATAGGAATAGCCTTCGTGCACGCATCACTACCCATTTGTGGCATTGATGTCGTCTTTTGGCACTCCTATCGCACGCAAGAGCTTTCTTGTGGTGGCAGCGGCACCAAGGAAGGACCCCGTTGCCCGCCAAGAAGCACGAATCACAGCTCTTGAGGCTCATATTCAAGAACCAATTGGGGAGAATGAGAGACTCAAAGAACGGTTATGCAAGCTTGAAGATGCGAAGGAAGTAAAGAGCCAAGCTCTCCTTGAAAAAGCACACGCAGTTGAAGCCTCACCCACCGAAACTATCATGGCAGTGCATAAAGAATCACATGATGCAACACATAAGAAAATTAACACCAAGATATAGGCGTCCCTACAAGAATGCCAACTACAAGAATCTCTTGGCCTCAAGGTTAGGATTGGAGGGTTACAATCAGCGTGCTGCACTGCGGAGGACAGCCTTGAGGAAGCAATCATGAAACTCAATGACATTCTTCAACCTAGCTACATCGAGCCCGAAACTGTTGCTTGGATCAATGACACACATAGACAGATGCCACCCGAGCATTGCATACTCAATTTCAAAGACAAAGATGAGCGTATGATGTTACGTCAATCTCGACTTCTCAAGGGAAAAAATATTTGGATTGCTGAAGAATTGACCATGAATCAACTCAAGAGTAAAGCGAGCGAGCTCAAGAAGATGCATGAAGCACGTAAGCAAGGAAAATGGGCAGTCTACCGAGGTGGCAAAGCGATCATCCAGGAGTTTCGAAATCCCAAACCGGCTCTCCCCTCAACCGACCCTCCTTAGGTTTTGTTTCTCTCTTTTTCTCTATTCTACCCTCTTGATGGATCCTCAGTCCTTAACTCATATGTATCAGCCCGCACTGAGAAGAGATTGTTGTAATGTTTTGCTTTTTGGTCCCATGGGTCATATATGACCTCCGTGGACAATAGTTCAATCTATCTATCTATCTTTTCTCTCTCTCTCCCTCTCTCTCTCTCTCTCTCTCTCTCTCACACACACACACACACACACACACACACACACACACACACACTTTCCCTCTCTCTCCTACATGCAGAAAACTGTTTATCGCTCTAAAGAGAACGTGGGGCTGTCTTCTTTGAGAAAGGGGGAAAGGGGCACAATAGTCTAGAGAGATTGTTCTTGTATTAGACTCGTTGTGAGAGTGTGAGTGCAGTATGTTAGTTCAATTTTGAATACATTGGTTTTGAGGGAATCAAGGAAGATACTGGAAGGTTTCTTGAAAGCTAAATAGAATGAAAGTCTCTCTCTCTCTCTCTCTCTCTCTCTCTCTCCACGTGTGCCTCTCCCTCTCTATATCTATAAGATATTTTCCCTTCTCTCTCTTTGATTGTCATCATTTGTAAAGGTAATGTGGCGGGAGACACACATGACAGGGGCTCCCATGGATTTGATGGCAGGTAGTACATATTGCTTAGGGTGATGACGATGAGGCTTGGAGGTGCAAAGTGGCATGAGAATGAGATTGAGATTTGTGGGTTAGCAATGCTAATTGAAGAGAATGGGGTTATCAACTTCATGAAAGGGTTGTGACGCTCTCTCTCTCTCTCTCTCTCTCTCTCCACTTGCCATAGCATCCCCTCACCTCCCTGCTCTATATCCTATGTTGTCTTGATTGAGAGAGAGAGAGAGAGAGAGAGAGAGAGAGAGAGAGACAGAGAGAGAGAGAGAGAATGAGCCTGGCAATGAGAAGTTGCAGGAGTGGAGATCTCCATGACCACACGGTAAGCTCTGTGTGTGTGTGTGTGTGTGTTTTGTTTTTTTCTCCTTGTGAGGATGTAGAGCTGGCACAGCAGAGGCAGAGGGGATTCGGCTCTCTGTGTTTCCCTTGTTGAGTTCGCAACAACTAGCACATGCCACGTCGAGGGGAAGGCGAATATGAGCTAGTAAAAAAATTGAGATAGAGCTAGTATTGGCTAACGAGCAAGACGTGAGGAGCCTTGTTCTCTCTCTCTCTCTCTCTCTCTCTCTCTCTCTCTCTCTCTCTCTCTCTCTTTGTCTCGCGATGATGACAACAGTGGAGGGTTGGGACGATGGACACGACGGGTGCAAGGACGGGGGGGAAGGGGATGAGACAGGAGGATGGCCATGATGGGTAGGGGCGGGGAGACGCCACGGTGGCATGGTGAGGGATAGGGAGGATGGCTCCCTCGCGAGCACATAGAGACGAGCAAGAGGATCTCGCAAGATTCGCCTTAATAAAAGCAAGTATGTCTATATGATATTATCTATATGATAATAGTTAGATAGCATTAGGGGAATGTGAGAATGCATTAGGCATGTTGGAATAAGTTTTGGACCCACGTAAAAGCCTTTCTCCTCACAGACTCGAGAGGCTAAGCTTTGAACCCATTCATTTTTGTTTCGTTTACACCCTTCTACATGTATTTAAGAGCTTGCATGACTTCTATACTGTATATCATGCAGCTTAAAATTTTCAAGGAAGGAGAGACCATCCATGTGTCATGCATTGGCTAACTTAAAAGAAAACCTTACAAAACGTTTTGATCTAAAATGCAAAAGTGATTGGTAATATGACAGGAAATGGAAAGCCTTGGTAGTGGAAAGTCAAAAGATTTTCTACTTTACAATTTACATAAAGAAAATATACAAGCTTAAGTGTACATAACAAAAAATGATCAATTTTGAGAAGATTTTATCATTTCATAGAAATCTAATTTTTGAAGATATATTTATCTTTGTTTTTTCAAGGGATTTTTTAAAGACCAAAATTTATGTCAATTTATGTTTTTAAATTTTAAAAATAACCATAAAGAGATGCTTCAAGACCTTTTCTTAAAGTGCTTGAAAAAATTGTTGAACATTAGGCACCTATGTTGGTGTCCCTCCCCCCGCCCCCCTCTCCCCCCTCTCAATTTTTGAAGATATATTTGCCTTTGTTTTCTTGAGGGCCTTTTTTTAAGACCAATATTGATTTTTTTAAAAAATTGTGCAAGTTTATATTTTAACATTTTAAAAATAACCATAAAGAGATGTTTCTATACCCTTGCTTAAAGTGTTTGAAAATTGTTGAACATTAGGCACCTATGTTGGTGTCCCCCCCCTCCCTCAACAATTCGTCCATTACTTCATTGAGTGCATGTATGTACATGCACACACATGGCAAACACTAATGAAAACTCAAACATTGAGTATATTTTTATGAAGAGAGGAGGGCTTGCCCGCTTACAGCAAAGTTGGGCCATCCATAGACTAGCTCTAGATGTAGCTTAAGTCTGTCATGAGAGAGAGAGAGAGAGAGAGAGAGAGAGCTACAAGAGGAGATTCATGGATAGTCCATTGTGAGATTTGGAAAGAGCACATCCGCTTGGATGAATCACCTTCTGGGACGATAGATAGGCCATTATCACCATAAGAGTGTGTGTGTGTGTGCGTGTGTGTGTGTGTGTGTGTGTGTGAGAGAGAGAGAGAGAGAGAGAGAGAGAGAGAGAGAGAGAGAGAGAGGCCCCTATTACCATAAGTGTGTGTGTGTGTGTGTGTGTGTGTGTGTGTGAGTGAGAGAGAGAGAGAGAGAGGGACCACTCTCACCATGAGTGTACGTGTTTGTGTGTGTGTGTGTGTGTGTGTGTGAGAGAGAGAGAGAGAGAGAGAGAGAGAGAGAGAAAGAGAGAGATTAGAGGGGTACCCATCAACAAGAAGAAGAGAGTAGAGAGAGATTGTGTGTGTGTGTGTGTGTGTGAGAGAGAGAGAGAGAGAGAGAGAGAGAGAGAAAGAGGCACTAACCAATGAAAGGAAGATAGGGGGAGAGAGAAAGAGAGACACAAAGATCACACAGAGAGATTTTCAATAAATGATCATGTCAAAGTATAATCAATTCTTAGTAAAGATAATAAATAAGATTTTCTTTGTGATGAAAAAGAGGGTCGACTACATGCACAAGTAGATAGATAGATAGATAGATAGAGGGAAAGAAAACAAGTTCTACCTTCAATCAATTTCGGACATTGGAACTTTTCCTTGGAGGGGAATTTTGATCACAATTCTACTACAGTGGGGCAATAAAAGGATTTTTAATTCTCTCTCTCTCTCTCTCTCTCACACACACACACACACACACACACATACACACACACACAAGGAGAATTTCTAATGAGTGTGTGTGTGTGTGTGTATACACACACATACATAAACATGCTTGTGTGCGTATTTATATATATATATATATATATATATATATATATATATATATATATAATATATATATATATATATATAATACATACATGTTTAGATGTGTGTGTATGTACAAACGTATACACACGTGTGTATAAAATCTCCTCATGTATGTGTTTATGTATGTGTGTGTGTGTGTGTGTGTGTGAGAGAGAGAGAGAGAGAGAGAGAGAGAGAGAGAGAGAGAGAGAGAGATGTATACACACACAGACACATCCATGAGGAGAATTTCTAATATTGTTGAAAAAACCCTGAGGGATCTTAGAGATTATCTGACAAGTCGAGCTCAACCCTTAGAGATTACGCTAATGCTACGTTTTTTTCAAGCACTAGAGGAGAGTTCACAGAGTTAAGCCTTGCTTCTAATTAACCGCAACAACGCCCGGGTCACACACTAGTTCCTACCTAATTGGGTTAAAGCCTCATGTCTTTAATGTGCACAGAGCGCATCAAGCAACTTCTCCCTCCCTCCATTTCCGAAACAGCTGAAGCATAGTGATACCCTTTTGTTCTTCATCAACGTCACCCACCCTCAGTAGCAACGCGGATTGTAGAAGCTTCTCCTCAACCTCCTTTTAATTCAAAAAGTTCAATCTTGTGTATGTGGCGTTAGCTTTCATCTCCTTCACACTACTCTCTCTCTCTCTCTCTCTCTCTCTCTCTCTCTCTCTCTCTCTCTCTCTCTCTCTCTCTCTCTCTCTCTCTCGTGGCATTTCGCTTTGAGAACACACACATTGCAACACCTTCGCATAACCCTTCTAAAAGAGCCTCTAGGAAATAAGGCCAATCTCATAGCATCACCAAAACCACTATCGTTCAGACTCTACTGGAGTGGGGGGTGGTTCCACCATCCTTTATACCTAAACGTTGCTCGCCTTTGGAACCGAATAGTTTTGGGTTTCAACTGAAAGCTATCCCCCCCCCCCCCCCCCCCCCCCCCCCCTCCCCCCTGTGTGTGTGTGTGTGTGTGTGTGTGCGCATGTGGCATGCTTGCTCGGCCTATGTTGCTTCCATGGTGTCTCTTGTATAACCTAGATCATCACGCAAAGTGCTCTCAATTTAAGAGTTTTTTTGTGTGAAGGAGGAAGTACTGTGCTACCATGGTGATTGCGCTGAGAGAGAGAGAGAGAGAGAGAGAGAGAGAGAGAGAGAGAGAGAGAGAGAGAGAGAGATCAGAGAGAGCATGGTCGTGCTGAGGCAACCAACACAAGCTGTTAGTTGGAGAGCATGCCGCTATTTTATTCTCAGAGGACCTTTAAATTTTGGAGGACTTCGCTTTGAAAAACAGGCTACACAAAGGCTCTCAAGTATAGCCTCACAGAGGCCGTCAGAGCTCAACTGCTCTCACTTATTGCACTCTGTGCGCTTATGTCGCACGTGTCAATGCAGGAACTTGCCGATACACCGTGTGCGAGCCACAAATGGCTCCAAGCACACAACAAGCCTAAACTAGTAAGCTCAAAGAAGGCGATGGTGTGTCACTCACCTCTCTACGCTTGCTTCGTGGAGGATTCCTCGCTGCGAAGAAGAAGGAGCCGCCGCTTCGCCGCGCTCAACTGCTTCGCCGCCGCTGTGCGGTCGTCGCAATGCTAGATCGCACACACTCTCTCTCTCTCTCTCTCTCTCACACACACACACACACACACACACACACACACACACACAAGGAGATGAAGAAGAAGAAGATGGAGATGGAGCAAGAGCAGTCTTCTATTGCACAAAGAGAGAATGAGTGAATTTTAGGTTTAGTTGACTTTTATATGAGCTTGCCCCATTCACACTTGGGTGCCCATGCTTAGCCAACTAATCCCTTGAATGTTCCAGTTAGAGTGCGCCTCTCATCGGCGATCACTCTTACCCTTTTCCTATCGGACCGACAAGCCCGGTACCTGACTCTACCAAATAAATAATACAATGTCCGCCGTAGGTTACAACGTCCGTCGTAGGTGATAGGGTGTCCGTGAGCCGTGAGGATTAACATGCCCCCCTTCCTGATGTAGATTCTGTCCTCGGAAGCTATTGAGTTGAAGCTCATTTGTCGAGGTGGAAGAGCATTTGAGATGAATGTCCTTAGCCTTCTTCAGTCACTGCAAAATCAAACAACATTGGCATAGTAATTGCATTCTCATAAGCGATTAAAAAGCATATGCAGTGTTAGGCAGACAAATTGATTGGTAACAGAATTTTAAAAAAAAATTCAGCAGTAAACATTAAATTGCAATATAATCAAATGCATAAACAGATGTAAAGGTAAAAAATTAAACAAGTCTGGGGTCGCTAATTTAACGGTCGAAAGGCACTAGAGATCGTCTATTAATACCATGGGTAAGCTTCTTAATTTTCTCTGGTCAATTAAGTTGTTTAATCGCGAGAGCCAAGTATTTCATGTTCGAGGGCTGACTAGAGGCTATACCTAGAAGACCTTGTAGTTAAGCTACGATAAAAGGAATTTCTCATGAAATCATCGCCTGACTGATTACCTTTTCTTTGACCCCCCAAAGTCTTTTCACAGTGATTCAATTTTGATGTGTGTGCTTATTTTGTATGCCTTGGGTTTTTTGCTTTTCAAGGAAAAGCGCCCACACTAGGAACCTCTAGGGCTCTAGTACCATAGGCAATACATGTGAGTGAAGTACCCAATCAAGCTGAGATTTCTCTTCCAGTTTAAGATTTTACATTGTGGTACTTTGATTTTTTGTTTGTTCATTTTCAACATTTTAATTTTGTAACTTTGGGGGGTCATATAACACTGTTACCCTCCCCAGGCTCATCACATTAGTAAACTCCCTTTATAATACTTAAGCTAAAGGTCAATAGGGTCAAGCCCACTAGAAAGCCCTAATACATTTCACACAATGCTGCCTAAATCGGATTAAGAACCTAAGTAACCATTGATTATTAGGAAGGCATTCCCCATGGTATTAAGAGAAGATCTCTAACACCTAGCTTGGTCAAACTAGCTTAGTCGGACTGCTTGATTTTTAAATCTAGACAAGTGATTATAACGAAAAATTACATTGAATTTAATGTTTGATACTAAGCAAATGTGCTGGATATTATGCTACCAATCACAATCAAAGCAGACAATCATAGATGCAAAAAAGATAAGGGGCAATGCTAATGGACAAGAAACACATGTTTGTGTTGATGGTCGCGCTTGATTTGAAGTGTGAATGAGAGAAAGATCCCCATCACTCAACTCTAAAATAGAAACACTCCTATCGTACTAATTATACCTACCCTCCATCACTTGAGTGATGAGGATCAAAGTTGTTTGATGGCATAGGTTTCTGTTTCATGTACCGGATGTGAATGTGTAGGTCTGGTCAATGTTTTGACTTTTATTGTGCATACTCGTTTGCTAATTGCTCTTGCTCTTTATTCTTTTTGTTTTTTGTGAGTATAAGGCTTTATATGTACATTCCCTAAGGTTGGTGATTGAGAGGTCAGAGAAACAAGGTTGAGAGGGAAGCAAGTGAATGATGAATGCCAACAAACACTCCCCCCTTCCTTGGGTAGATCATACCGTTTGAAATGAGCTTGTCACCCTTTGAAACCAATTATTCCAGTTGGTAATAGGTGGGGATTTTTGCCAGTAGTTTTCTCTTACCTTAGGTGCCTCATCGAGTTGCAAGGGTGGTAAGGTACTCTCCCAGGATCAGACTTGAAGTGGTTCATCAGGTGATTCTTGAACACTGGGAAGTGTGGATTCCTTTGTAGCTTTATGGAGGTCCACTATTGTAGGTGGAGGCTGTGGAGAAGCTTTTACCTCTATGGATGCATTACATGAGGAGCTAGAAGCTTCATGGGACTCCCCCCTTCCTGAGCTAGGTGGAACAAATCGTTCTTTCTTCGGTACCCAAACTAGCTCTGGAGCGGGTGTGTAGTATTCTGTGATTTTTTTCTTTCCACGGTTGTTAATTTGTTTTAGAGCTACAGGATTGGGCTCACATGGGTCAGGTGACAGGTAAGAACACAATCCACCCAGATTTGATCATTTCCTTGATAGTAGCCTTGGGCTTCCAATAGTCGTTTGGGAATCCAACGCCACGTTTTCTTACATGCGAGTGGGACGTCTCTTACCAGGCTCCTGTCTTTTAGCACTAGTTATGGTCTAAAGAAGATTTAGGGACCCACTTGTATGTTTTCTTCGTCATATGAGGAGGAGTCTTGTTAGAAGCTATATACATTGCTTGTAGCATATTTAAGGGTACAAGTGGTGGTATTTCATCCCCCTCAGGTGTTACCCATGTCGTCCCCATATTCCCCCAAGTGTCTATGGTTGCTGCTAGGTGGACCCAATCCACATTGTCCGACTCAGTCATCCTAGGTAGTACATCCATATAAGGAGAATCTTCCCCCACATCAGTGTCCGCTTTACACGTGTAACAATACTGCAATGGGGCCGAGTGAACTGTGGTGTCAGATCTATGATCAATTATAAACCTGTTTCCTAGAGGATGTGCTCGACCCGTCACAAGATCCACTCGAATGACAGAATCTTGGAACTGCAGGTAGACATGGTTTTTGGACCAGTCATGCACCATTTTTACTTCCCTCATGAAAGGACGTCCTAAGATCATCTCCGATGCCATAGTGTGTTTGGAGAAATCCATAACAATAAAGGTAATCCTTATTTTATGTCCAAAGACCTTGATCTTGAGATCTTCTAGCATCCCAATAGGTTTAACAATAGACCCATTGGCCATCTTCACTACTATGGTTGTGGTTGCAAGGTGAGGTCTTCCCATAGTTTCCCAGCAATTTTTAGTCACAATGCTAACCCCAGCGCCACCATCAAGGATTCCGTTCACAGTTAATCCCTTAGTAGTGATTGGTATGGTGGCATTGGATTCATTACCCTCAAAGTATTGTCCCAACTTGTTAACAGGTATTTCTATAACAAGGTTCTCATCTAGGTTGGGTTGTGGATCTATGTATTCCTCCTCTATTGGCATCTCCCCAGCTCCATCCATCTGTGCAAATTGTGGTAGCCCAAACTTTAGTTCTCCATTAAGGAAGGCTCGAAGAGCTGAGACTAGCTCGGGGTCTTTATATAGTTTGGACATGATGGTGGTTCTAACTTCTGAAGACATGAAATCCATTAGTTTGGCAATGTTTAACGGTACCTTTTGGCCTTGAGTCCCTTGATGTGGGGAAGATGGGATCTCCATTTCTTTGATAGGATCAGGTAGTCCCTCTGTAAACATTCTTTCCATCAAGAAGTGAGTACGCCCACTTTCCCATGACTTTAAGTCACTTTCTTCTTGTATGACACTAGGTATGTCCAAGGGTCTATGGACTTGGTGAGGTTGTTGTTGCGTAGGGAACACGTTGTCTGTAATCTGGATCTTCCTAGGTGCTGGTTCTAGATCCCTTTGGGTATCTTCTACCAAACTCCTTAATTGCTTGACTCGCTCGATCTCCTCTGTAGGGTTTGGATAAGTTCCTATCTTCTTTTTGGATCCTGGCCATTGTGGCTCATGAAGATCTTCCTTGTTGGTTTCTATGTTAGTGGTCGTTTTGGTCTCCATGGTTTCACCTGAATCAGAATCTTCTTCAGCGTCGTTCATATATACGGGGTCGTCACCAGTCCCTATGTTGGTCTTTGAACTGGGGTCTGACGTCGCTGCTTTTTGCAATCTCTTTCTTCGTGTTTTCTTCTTTTTCTGAGATTAGGCAATTGATGCCGTGTCTCTTTCCTCAAGAATATAATTTTGTTTTTGGAGCATCGATCGTGTGAGTACGTTTACTGGTACCACGGGTGTACTTGGTGATGGCTCCTCAATAACTTCAATCAAGTTTAATGGCGTGATCTTCGGTGCATTTGGATTATTTGGACATTGGGCAATCAAATGATCTATGCCACATCGATTACACATGAGTATCGGCATTGTAGACGTGCTCGCTTGATTGGTTGCATTAGTGTGGCGTTCTTTTGTAGCCCAATAGGACACTCGGCTACACGATGTGGACCTCCACACTCATAGCATTGAAGAGGTGGTCTCTTAGCAGTGTAATTGATATTTTGGCCTCTTTTCGCAAGAGCAGGTACTTGATATACAGGTTTGACTTGTCCCCAATAGTCCTCCATGTAGTATTGTGGACTTTCTTCAAGCACATCCATCCCATAGGCGATATTAGGATCTATATCTTCCTCATAGCCTTCCAAACAAGAAATAGATGACTCACAACCCACTTGATTCACATAAGTGATTCTCGGATGTGGTGGTTGCGGTCCTAGCACTGGAGGTGGTAAGGGTGTTGTTTGAACAACATTTTGGGCCCTAGGGACCATGTGTTGTGCTGTTTGTTCAAGAGGTGGGGCCGGCATCAATGCAGGCACTCGAGGTGTATCTATCCATGCTAAGGTTGGTCTATTGGCCATCGCGCGCTTAAATACTATGCAATCCTTAGCTTGATGACCATACCTTCCACATGCATTGCAATTCCCATTGAATTTTACTCTAAAAGTAGGGCATTCACTGGTAATATGCGGTCCATAGCATACTGAGCACCATTGTTGATCCCTTCCTGGATACATATGATTGTTTTGCGGAGCACGATTGTCTCTAAGACTCTCTTGAATAGCCTTGGTGAGATCTGCTAAAGTCATCTCAGATATCTTTGGCTCCTTAGCAATAGGCTTTAGGGTCATTGGCTGATGCCCCGATGCTTGTGAGCTAATAGATTTAGACTCAACAGACACTCTTTCTCCTTGAATCATTAAATTATCCTCCAATTGGATCGCATTGGTGGTGACTGCTTCCCAAGTGGTGATACCTCTATTGACTAGGCCATTGTAGATATCCTCATGCCGTAATTCCCTAATGAATCTATCAAGCAATCGGTTATTGTTGAAGCGCTCATTTGGATTACAACAAGAATTCAAATGCTTCAAGCGAGTTATAAAGTCTCTCACCGACTCTCCTTTCTCTCGTTGGGCTTTCTGGAGCTGAGAGGCAACACCCCAAAGCACTCCCTCTTGTATGTATTCTTTTAAGAATAGTCTCCTAAGAGTAGGGTAAATCGTTTTTTCTTCCACCCTTAGGGTTCTATACCAATTCATAGCCTTTCCACTTAAGGTTAAGCTTAAAGCATTGCTCTTATGTAGGTCATTGTGTTCTCCTAGAGAATCGCATATTTGTTCAAACACTTCGATATGCTTTCTCACATCCCCGTCTCCACTAAATTTTTGTGTGAGCTTGGCTATTTGTACCGCCTTACTTCTAGGCTCTCTATCAGACGTGTTACTCATATTCTCAACAATAGATCGGCCAATAGCTTGAGCAAATGTTGCCAAGTCACCTAAGTGAGCAGGCATCGTGGGTGGAGGTGCTCCAAAGACTATATGGGAGTAGGTATTGGCATCGGGCTTGGCGCATAGGAAGCCCTTGGGTTCCACGTTTGGTATGATGTTGTGCCATGTGGTGGTCCATAGTTCATATGGGTGGCCCTAGGCATAGCAGACGTTGGATGTGACATGTTAATGCTAGCCGGTATAGTCCCATGGAAATAAGAACTTGGGTGTTGTGGTTGTGGAGCATAGGTAGTTGAGACAATGGGAGGAGTAGAGACTACATGAGTATAATGACCCATAGGTGCATACGATTGGTACACACTTTTAGGTACTATTGCAGGCATTGAGCTACCATGTAGCGGTGCTTTACTAACAAATGAGGTCCATGGCGTGTTTCTTGGCATGCCCATCATTGGAGTAGGCATGGTAGGCGTGGTGTCATCAAGGGAAAGATGAGCTAGACTTGGAAAGGTGAAGCTATCACTTGTGGGCTCAGATTGCACTGAGACCCCTGGAGAAACAACATACGGGGGATCCATCGGACTTACCGAGGGAGTCTCCATTTGCGATAAGGTCGGTTGTTTAGCCTTCCCTGTATCCAAGAATCTCATGAGACCCGTTGAAGGCATGTTGATCCCCTTGTTCTGTCTCTCTAACTCGATAACCCTATGGATGACCTCACAAACTCTTTGTTGTTGATCCTCCACACTAGTAGCACCCATTGTGGATTGTAGGACATCTAACCAACCCACGTGATAGGTGTGACCTGTGTATAGGTCGGTCACAGTTTGTTTGTAATTCGTACTCCCAGTTCTCATTTAAGAACACTCTATCTAGGATTGAGGTGCTAGGGGTGTCCTTTGAGCTAGATGCAATGTTGCTTTCTAGGGGTTGGCCCTTAGCGGTTGCTAAATCAGGAGCACTTGATTTCTCTCTTAGCAAGGATATTGACATAGGAGCTTTCGCTTTTAACTCTCTTCATTGCTCCGCCTTGCATAAGATCCCGACTTCCTTTTCCCTCGCTGCAAGGATATATCGCTCAACCTCTTGCACTTCGGCAAGGCTTCTACCATCGGGTAATATGACCTCAGAGGGAAATAACTCTGAAGAGTCAGGAGGTGCAGTGAATGAAGTATTCATGTGCACATTCGCTAACGGTATAGGGTCTACGTTTGTCACGAATGGAGAATTTACTTCCCCACCCTCCTCATTTACATCATTAGCTCCATGTTCGGAGCGAGTGGCTCTACTAAAGGTTTCCTTCAGGCGGCTAAGCACACTCGGCCTGGACTGAGGACCCATGGTATGCATGTCTTGGCTTAAGCTATCGGGATTAGGCATTGGGAAACCCTCCATGACATCGTAGTCAGAGGAAGAGTCACTAGCCGCTATGTTCGGGTCTTGGTTTGTACTACCTTGGGTCCCCGCCGAGGGCACGGAACCTAAAGTAGGTGGATATTGAGAACTCGTGTAAGTCGAAATTCTCTCTAGTTGCTCCGTCTCTAGCACACAACCAGAGCACAGATGCATGTGCCTTTGGCACCCTTCAAGCGTCGGCGATTAACCTTGAAGGTTAACCGCTTACCTTTTTCAAGTGCCCGTTTTTACTCGTGTTTTTTACGTTTTTAATGTTTTTTAATGTTTAATTTTTTTGATTAAAGTGTGTGATAGCTCAAAATGAGCGTATCACTTAGAGGGTCGCTGTGTGCTTTACAGCACAATTTTCGAGCATCTGATGTTCCGTTGGTTCTTAAAAAAATCGATTTTTAGCTACGTGTGAAGCTAAAATTCATTTTTTTTTTAAAAGGCGACTGAGGCCTAGGCCTGAGCGTGAGCTTGGGCTTGGGTCTGGGAGATATTCCCGATCCCGGTCCTACCTTTAAAATTTTTTATTTTTTTATTTTTTTATTTTTTAAAGGATAAGGTCTCCGCGGCCTGCGCCAGAGCACACACATACTCTATCTACCTACTTCTAACTAATACACCTACTCTTACACACTAACACACTCTATTAACTCTCACTAATCTACTTCCTACTTACTGTACAAAGAAAACTAACTACCTTAATACACAGAGAATAAACACAGTACCTTTGAAATCTCCATTAACAAAGAAAACTAACTACCTTAATACATAGAGAATAAACACAGTACCTTTGAAAACTCCATTAACAAAAAAAACACACAGTACAACACCAAATCCCTCTTCTCAACACACACACACACACTCCTTCCCTACCTTTCCTATAAATGAAATTGCACCACGGAGAAGCACAGAGTGCTACTCGAGCTTAATGCACGGCATTCCCCAGCAGCGGCGCCAAAAATGTGCGCTTATGTCGCACGTGTCAATGCAAGGAACTTGCCGATACACTGTGTGCAAGCCACAAATGGCTCCAAGCACACAACAAGCCTAAACTAGTAAGCTCAAAGAAGGCGATGGTGTGTCACTCACCGCTCTACGCTTGCTTCATGGAGGATTCCTTGCCGCGAAGAAGAAGGAGCCGCCGCTTCGCCGCGCTCAACCGCTTCGCCGCCGCTGTGCCGTCGTCGCAATGCTCGATCGCACTCTCTCTCTCTCTCTCACGCATACACACACACACAAGGAGATGAAGAAGAAGAAGATGGAGATGGAGCAAGAGCACTCTTCTATTGCACAAATGAGAGAATGAGTGAATTTTAGGTTTAGTTGACTTTTATATGAGCTCGCCCCATTCACACTTGGGCGCCCATGCTTAGCCAACTAATCCCTTGAATGTTCCAGTTAGAGTGCGCATCTCATCGGTGATCACTCTTACCCTTTTCCTATTGGACCGACAAGCCCGGTACCTGACTCCACCAAATAAATAATACAATGTCCGCCGTAGGTTACAACGTCCGTCGTAGGTGATAGGGTGTCCGTGAGCCGTGAGGGTTAACACACTCTCTCCAATACATGATTGCATATACAAATGTCAAGACTCAAGGCAACATCCGTCACATCCCCCCCCCCCCCCCCCCCCCCCTCTCTCTCTTCTCTTTCTCAAATTCTCACTGTCTCGCTGTATGCTTAGAGAGCATTGTTGAGAGGGCGCCGGACTCACTGTCTCGCTGTCCGCTCAGAGAGCACCATCAGGAGGGCACCAGACTCAGGAAAAGTTGCCATGTGTCCGGGGGGGGGCAAATCCCTCCCCCTTTTATAATAGTACGAGCTCACACGATTCGCCTTTGGCGGGTCATGTTTTCTCTTACCAAGGGGTCATTCCTATACAGTTTTTCAAGCTCACTCATCTGAGTATGTGTGTACGTACTCACATCTCCGGTGGATCTAGCTCGCTTTTACCAATAGGCCAATCCTATATAGTTTCTCAAGCTCAAACATGTGAGTATGTGTGTACGTACCTACGTGTGTATATACATATATGTGTGTGTGTGTGTGTGTGTGTGCATCTTTATATATCTCCCCATGATAAACATCACATTCTCTCTTTTTCTCCCTTGTTGGCATTCCTCACCACACCACCTCTCTCTCTCTCTCTCTCTCTCTCCCCTTGTTGGCAAAACAAGTGCTTCAAAAAAACCTCGTGTCATTTGACATGCTAGAATCTTGAATTTGCTTGTCCTTTTTCGTGTTTATACCCTTAAATTTACATTATACAATCGTATTATACAAAGCATATGAAAGGGGGCTTGGAGGAGTGCATGTCAAAAGAAATTTCTACTATGCCTTTCAATATCTACAATGTGTTTCATAGGCTCAACTATACAAAGTTTGAAAGGAGAAGTCAATGTAGTGAAGTTGAACATACCTATCATACTTTTTTTGAGTGGAATCTACGCAGCTGCCATCTTTAATCGATGCACTCCGATGCCATGCTTCCCTCCCCTTTGGTGTGCATCCCACCGAAATCGCACCCGAAGGCTTGCATCGCGTGCCATCTCTAATCGATGCACTCCGATGCCATGTTGCCCTCCCCTCTGGTATGCGCCATGACCTAAGGCCTGCACCGCTGGCATTTTCTCCTCGTCTTGCATGTATTGCTCCCACGTTCCTACCCATACACACATCCCTTATCTTGCATCCCTGCTAACCTGCTTTGTCTGAAAGCAAGCCACCCCCTGTAATGGAATTTGCCTATTCAATTTGAGAATAGCGGAATTTAATGAGAGTACTTTCAAGAAATGATTTTGTGAGCATAGCGGGTATACATAATTGAAGATAGCAACATAATCACAGCAATTAGTTAACTTGGCATAGACAATACTTTTGCAAGAGAGAGAGTTTAGAGAACATGACAACAATTGAGGACCGGATTTATGTGGAGCCGGTCCCCCCTCCAATAGGCATTTGTATTATGATTTCTCCCATAAAGAGAGACTTGTTACAATACAGTCTTTGTGTTCCTTGTGACCTAGGTGATGCCATGAAGATGGAAGGCTTCATGCACCACAAACATAACATAAACTTGAAGAAAGCTTTAACTATCCCAAGCCTCAGTCCCAAGACCTCAAACACCTTCGAAGGTGGAGAGAGCTAGCAGGGAATGAGGGTAGGGAAGAGGAAGAAGAAACATTTCGTAGGAGAAAGAATTAGTTTCTCACTTATCATACTCTTGTTGCTAGCATACATAATAGCATAGTAATGAAGAAGAAGGAGATGGCAAGCTTAAGCATTGAAGCATGGCTCTTGGTTGGATTTGCACTCCATAGCCAAGAGTGTTGGTGTAGGCTCTCAACCTCTACTTGCTTGGAGAGGGAGCTCTTGCACTTTGCATATCACACAATGAGAGTGCTTGTGAGTGTGTGTGGGTGAGTATACCCCCTAGGCACCCCGTTAGCTTGCTTGGGTCGACCCCCCCTTGTAGCTCATGCCTGAAGCTCATTGGACCCCTCCAGGCCTAGCCAATCACAAGCAGGAGCCATTACAAGCAACATGGGTAGCCTTGGGACAAGTGTCCCCCTTTCCCCTTTGAGAGAGAGGACTTGATAAATGCTAAAACAATTAGATAATTTATGTAATTTATCATTGGACCCCTTTGAAGCCTAGCCAATAGGCTTCAAGCAACACATGAAGGTAACATGGGTAGGGGCCTGACATGTGTCCTCGCTGCCTCTTCAAGATGGGCTTCCCTTGTGTGTGTGAGTGGGTGTTCTCTCTCTAGGCCCTAGGAAAAGGGCTCGCCCCCCCTCTTGTAGGAATGCTTTTGACTTTTAGGTGATCAAGCACCTTACTCACCAAGCATGACAAAGCACTTGAACTAGGGGGGGTTCCCACAAGCATTGTTAAGTATGGAGCCCGATTTACCCTTGTAATTTTCAGTGGTAAAAGCGCACATTTGTAAGGCCCCCATTATGAGGAGAAGCCATCGTGCGTGAAGGAAAATCACTCACCGGAAACCAAAATTTTCACGGACAAGAATCAGGGGCAACTTTAAAGGCCCGCCCCCGAGACTTTTTTTTTCGCCGGAATATTCTTTTTCGCCGGAATATTATGGCCGGCCGGTGGCCGGTAGTCAATGGCCTATGGCCGGTGGATGGAAGTCAATGGCCGGTGGCCAGTGGTCGGAAGTCAATGGCCGGTGGCCGGTGGCCGAATTCAAAAGCGGACTTGTCTTCTCAAGGGCGGCCACACATGGGCGGATTGGAGGGTCCGATTTGGACTTATTCCCACAAGGGCGGCTACACATGGCTGTCTCTCATAAGAGAGGGCAGCCCTTTTGGCCTATAAAAGGAGGTCATTTCTACACACATTTCATAGTGTGAAGTTGATGCAACAAGGTGAGTGTGAGGTGGTGAGAGTGAAGCAAGGCGGGAGCTCCATTAAGGGTATAATCCCTTTGTAAATTACTTCTTGTTTTGAAGTACTAAAGCCATTGAGTGGCTGCTTTCCCGTGGACGTAGCCCACATTGGGTGAACCACGTATATCGTGTGTACTCTCTCTCTCTCTCTCTACTCTATAATCTCGTGTATGTAAATCTGTCTTTCTTAATTAAGTAATCTACTCAATTATCTATTTAGCTACGTCTTATTTCCTAACAACTGGTATCAGAGCAAGGTTTGCTCGTAGCTAAATTATCTCAAGGAAAGGATTCCTTGAATTGAGTTGGAGTTATGGTGGAGGAAGGGAAGCTCAAGATTGAGAAGTTCAATGGCAAAAACTACCAACATTGGAAGATGCAGATTGAAGACTATCTCTACCAGAAGGACCTCTATTTGCCACTAGGCGGTCTTGCGAAGAAGCCCGCAACAATGGCAGATGAAGCATGGATTGTCCTTGATCGAAAGGCACTGGGAACAATCCGGTTAAGCTTGGCATCAACTGTGGCCTTCAATGTTTCGGAGATGAAGACCACGGAGGACTTGATGAAGTCACTTGACGACTTCTACGAGAAACCATCGGCATCCAATAAGGTATTTCTTATGAAGCGCTTGTTCAATCTAAAGATGTCAGAGAATGGTTCAGTTGCAGAACACCTAAATGACTTTAACACAAACATAAGTCAACTTCGATCAGTGAAAATCAATTTCGATGACGAAGTACGAGCTCTCCTTATACTATCATCTCTACGGAATAGTTGGGACAGCCTTGTGATGGCTGTAAGTAATTCTATCTCTGGCACAAATACTCTTAAGTTTGATGATGTTGTGGGTGTTCTCCTAAGCGAGGAAATGCGAAGGAGAAGCACAGGAGAATCATCAAGTGCTGCACTATCAGTGGAAACAAGAGGAAGGCCTAAGGAGAGGTTCAAAAACCAAAAGGGTCGTGATCGCTCAAGGCGGAGCAAGTCACGCACAAAGTCAGTTCTTGAATGTTGGAACTGCGGCAAGAAAGGCCACGTCAAGAAGGATTGCTGGTCCAAGAAGAAGAAGGAGACAGAGTCTCAAGACAACAAGCCAACATCGGAGGCCAATGTGGCAGGTAAAGTAGAGCAAGATGCTCTAATTCTCTCATTAGACAATGTGTGTAATTCCTGGATAGTAGATTCCGGGGCTTCATTCCATGCGACACCACACAAGCAACATTTCCAAGACTACACTAAAGGTAATTTTGGGTATGTATACTTGGGAGATGATGAAGCTTGTGAGATTGTCGGTAAGGGTACAGTTTCTGTCAAAACTGCTAACGGAAATGAATGGAAGCTTAAAGATGTTAGGCATGTTCCTTCTCTTCGCAAAAATTTGATCTCTACAGGACAATTGGACGATGAAGGTCACAACATTGCATTCGGAAACAAACGGTGGAAGATCTCAAAGGGATCTTTGGTGGTTGCCAAGGGTGAAAAAGTCGGTACACTTTACTTGTGTACTGTTAGCACGCAACCTTCAGCTTGTGCAGCAACTACAGAAGTTGACAGTGTGGTGTGGCACTACCGACTTGGGCATATGAGTGCCAAAGGAATGCAAATCCTTCAAACAAAGAAGCTTCTACCAGGTTTGAAAGAAGTGGACTTAGAGTTCTGTGAAGATTGTGTTTATGGTAAACAAAAGAGGGTAAAATTTCAAAAATCAGGAAATGAAAGAAAGAATAAAAAACTTGAGTTGGTTCATTCTGATGTTTGGGGTCCTGCAAGTACACCATCACTTGGTGGCTCATTGTACTATGTAACATTCATAGACGATGCGACTAGAAAAACATGGGTTTATGTCATGAAGAATAAATCCGATGTATTTTCCATATTTCAAAGGTGGAAAGCCTTTGTGGAGAATGAAACAGGTACCAAGGTTAAATGCCTCAGATCCGACAATGGAGGCGAATATTGCAGCCAAGATTTTGAAAGCTTTTGTGCTAGCAATGGCATTTGGAGGCAAAGGACAACCCCAAGGACACCTCAACAAAATGGGATTTCGGAAAGGATGAACAGGACAATCATGGAACGAGCACGAAGCATGCGGCTACATGCAGGCCTACCGCTTGAACTTTGGGCAGAAGCTGTAAGTACGTCTGTGTACTTAATCAATCGGTCACCCTCAACGGCATTGGATGGGGGAGTTCCAGAAGAGGCATGGACAGGTAAACCGGTGAATTATGCATTTCTCAAAGTGTTTGGGTGTGAGGTTTTCATGCACATAGATAGAAGCCTAAGATCAAAGTTAGATGCAAAGTCCAAAAAGTGTTTCTTCATTGGCTATGGAGAAGGAGACTTTGGGTATCGCCTATGGAATCCTGAAGATGGTAAAATCTTAAGGAGTAGGGATGTAATTTTTAACGAACAAAATATGTACAAAGATTACTTGGAAAGAAAACAAACAAAAGAAACAGGTGATGAGTACATGGAGCTTGAGGACAGTGAAGACTCAAGGACTGCAAACGGTGACAATGTGCAACAACGTCAACCAAATGAGGAGCCTCAACCTATTCCCCGAAGATCTACAAGAGCAAGTAGACCTCCAGAAAGGTTTGTTCCTTCTTTCAACCATCTCTTGATCTCAGATTCTGGAGAGCCGGAATCATATGAAGAAGCTATGCAACATGAATCCAAAGAAGAATGGACGAAGAGCATGCAAGTGGAGATGGACTCACTACATCACAACCAAACATGGGAGTTGGTTGAGTTGCCTAAAGGTAAGCGGGCACTTCAAAACAAATGGGTGTACAAGATAAAGGAAGAAGAAGGTGGGAAGAAAAGGTACAAGTCTAGGCTTGTGGTAAAAGGTTTTTCTCAAAAGAAAGGTATTGACTTCAATGAAATATTTTCTCCTGTTGTAAAAATGAACTCAATTAAGCTTGTCTTAAGCCTTGTGGCTGCTCATGATCTAAATCTCGAGCAAATGGATGTAAATACGGCATTCCCTCACGGTGACTTAGAGGAGGAAATCTACATGCTTCAACCAAAGGGGTATGAAGTAAAAGGTAAGCAGAAAATGGTTTGCAGATTAAAGAAGAGCTTGTATGGTTTAAAGCAAGCATCAAGACAATGGTACTTGAAGTTTGATCGATGGATGTTGGATCATGGATTCACAAGATGCAACTCGGATCACTGCGTCTACACGAAGAATTTGGGAGATGGGAAATTCATCATCCTAATGTTGTATGTTGATGACATGTTGATTGCAAGTGCTAACATGCAGGACATCAAAGACCTAAAAGAGGAGCTGTCCAAATCTTTTTCAATGAAAGATTTAGGTGCTGCAAAGAGGATACTTGGTATGAAAATATCAAGGGACAGGACGAAGAAAACAATAAAGCTATCTCAAAAAGATTACATCAAGAAGGTACTAGAAAGGTTTGCAATGCAAAATGCAAAACCAGTTTCTACACCTTTGGCTGGTCATTTTAAACTAACGAAGGATATGTGTCCAAAGACACAAGAGGAGATAGCCTATATGTCTAAAGTTCCATATGCTGCAGCGGTAGGTTCTCTAATGTATGCTATGGTCTGGACAAGGCCAGACATTGCACATGCAGTGGGAGTTGTGAGTAGGTTCATGGACAACCCAGGTAAAGAGCATTGGCAAGCTGTGAAGTGGATACTTAGGTATCTAAAAGGGACAACAACAAATGCTTTGTATTTTGGAGGAACTGATATTTTTCTAGAAGGGTATGCTGATGCAGATATGGCAGGTGACAAAGATACTCGAAGGAGCACTACTGGCTATGTGTTCACGGTTGGAGGCACAGCAGTAAGCTGGGCTTCAAAGCTGCAGAAAGTGGTTTCACTTTCTACCACGGAAGCAGAGTATGTAGCAATGACGGAGGCAAGCAAAGAAATTCTGTGGCTTCACAGATTCTTAGAAGAGCTTGGATTCAAACAAGACAATTGTGTCTTGTACAGTGATAGCCAAAGCGCTATCCATCTTGCAAAGAACTCAGCCTTTCATTCAAGGACAAAGCACATTGAGGTGAGATATCACTTCATACGCACTCTTTTGGAAGAGGGACAACTAAAGCTAGGAAAGGTGCATACAAGTGAAAATCCTGCAGACATGTTTACAAAGGTGGTCAACAAGGAGAAGTTGAGCTTTTGCTCATCTTCAATCGGCATTCAAGGATAAGAAGCCAGAATGAAAAGCAGTCACATGTTTGGTTTGGAGATCAGTCTCCAAGTGGGAGATTGTTAAGTATGGAGCCCGATTTACCCTTGTAATTTTCAGTGGTAAAAGCGCACATTTGTAAGGCCCCCATTATGAGGAGAAGCCATCGTGCGTGAAGGAAAATCACTCACCGGAAACCAAAATTTTCACGGACAAGAATCAGGGGCAACTTTAAAGGCCCGCCCCCGAGACTTTTTTTTCGCCGGAATATTCTTTTTCGCCGGAATATTATGGCCGGCCGGTGGCCGGTAGTCAATGGCCTATGGCCGGTGGACGGAAGTCAATGGCCGGTGGCCAGTGGTCGGAAGTCAATGGCCGGTGGCCGGTGGCCGAATTCAATGGCCGGTGGCCGAATTCAAAAGCGGACTTGTCTTCTCAAGGGCGGCCACACATGGGCGGATTGGAGGGTCCGATTTGGACTTATTCCCACAAGGGCGGCTACACATGGCTGTCTCTCATAAGAGAGGGCAGCCCTTTTGGCCTATAAAAGGAGGTCATTTCTACACACATTTCATAGTGTGAAGTTGATGCAACAAGGTGAGTGTGAGGTGGTGAGAGTGAAGCAAGGCGGGAGCTCCATTAAGGGTATAATCCCTTTGTAAATTACTTCTTGTTTTGAAGTACTAAAGCCATTGAGTGGCTGCTTTCCCGTGGACGTAGCCCACATTGGGTGAACCACGTATATCGTGTGTACTCTCTCTCTCTCTCTCTCTACTCTATAATCTCGTGTATGTAAATCTGTCTTTCTTAATTAAGTAATCTACTCAATTATCTATTTAGCTACGTCTTATTTCCTAACAAGCATCTCAGGCAAGCTTCTCAAGGCACCTCAAGTACTTTAATCATGCAGCAAGTCAAGCACCTCAAGCATGGAGCCAGTCAAACATCTCAAGCATCTTAATTAAGCACCTCAAGCATGAAAAACACCTCAAGCATGACAAGCACCTCAAGCAGGACAAGCACCTCGAGCTTGGGCCGGGTTCCCACCTCAAGCTCAGCCCTAGCTTACTTAAGGTCAAAAGGACTTTTACACACATTTATTGGAGGTCTTCAATGAAGCTAACCCTAAGGTCTTATGCTCCATTGGTTAGCCTTGCTCTTTGATAGACCATCTCCCTTTTGGGCCCCTTTACATTGGCCCCGTGTTGAGATAGATCTAAAAGCACATACCTATATCTTAACACTTGTTCCCGTTTATTCTCCCACATTAAGTGATCAATTTAATATGAGAAAATCATTTGGGTTAGTTAGATATTAGATTTTATGTCACCCCCCCCCCCCCTTGTCATATAGAGGTCTAGCTGCTCAAGCACTGAAGAGAAACTCATCGTCTGCGTGATGCTGTTGCAGTGACTTGCATGCAAGAGAGATGCTGCAAAAAACCACCAAAATAGTCTCTCTCTCTCTCTCTCTCTCTGTGGGTCACTCAAATCATGGCATTCCGAGCATATTGGAGGTCATGTAAATCTATGCAAGAAGGTGCTGACCACGAAAAAAATCCCTCCTTTTCTTCTCTTGTCTCCTCCACATGTCCCTCGCTCGTTGCACATCTCTCTCTCTCTCTCTCTCTCTCTGCTTTTCCCCAAGCCCAAAGAGGTATCTTGTTAGATACCAATTCATGAAAATGTTTGGCACACCTACTGAAGCTCTAAAAAGAAGAGAAGCGTGCTCTCCAGTTACCCACATGTCTCCTTGATGTAAACATTTTGTATTATCAAATCCTTATGAAATGGGCCACGTGGACAATACCAAGAGATCTCAAAATATTTTTTTTCATAACAGCTTAGGGTTTTGGAGACAACAACGAAGCACTGTGGTTTTGTTATGTGTGTGTGCGTGCGAGAGAGAGAGAGAGAGAGAGAGAGAGAGAGAGAGAGAGAGAGAGAGAGAGAGAGAGAGAGAGAGAGAGAGAGAGAGAGAGAGAGAGAGAGAGATTTTATTATCGTCCTCGGAGGTCAAATATGACCTATGGGACCAAAGTTACATGTGATGTAGTATGTGTATGGCTGATGAGTGACTCTCGATGCTCCAAAATTGTAGTGTTGAGAGTCGCAATGGAGAGCCCACACTTTGGCTGGGAGAGGAAAGTGTGTAGGTCTAAGTTATGGCTGAAAATGTGAGAGAAGCAAGTTCGGATGTGATCAAAAGTTGAGCACTCTAGTAGTGTGTGGTACTCAGACTCTCGAACTTGCAGTGAGCATAATGTGCACAATCGATTTGCCTCTTCTCCATTGCCTCAATGCCCTATCTCGCATCGAAGGAAATGGGAGCTAAGCCGAATTGCTGCGATAGTGCGTATCGCGGACAAGGGAATAGGCTCAAGCATGTAAGTGTGAGTACGGTTTCCTCTCTCAGCGAAGAACATGGTTTTGTAGTTGGGGGCAATATAGGTGGTGTAATGTATGAATCGTGACCCACCGGATTTCTCCCAAGCCGTAATACATTGGCGTTGTAGAAAAGCTTCATTCACTTGAGAGTCAATTGAAGCATCATGTAGCAAGTGTAATGCATCCCATCTCCCAAACCACTTCTTTATGTCTTGCATCCATCCCGTGCTCAAGATCTTGCTTTTATGCGTCTTTTGAACTTTTTTGCTTGCTTCCCATGCAATTGTAGGAAGTCGATGTGAGGGGTTTTGACACATCTTTATCATGTACTCCACAACCCTTTCCATGCCCATAACCTCAATTGGAAGAGATCCCGACTCAAGAAGTAGGAGCATATATGGTGTTTGTGTCTTAACTTGGAGAAAGTTTGTAAGAAAACGCTTTTGGACATTCTCAAACTCTTTCCAAGTAGACTTTGAGATGCTCCCGCCCCACACTTCAACTCCATAAAGAAGAACCGGTGTCACCAATGCATCAAAAAGATACTTCTTGAGAACCCAACACTTGATGTTTCCCGCATTACACATGTTCTCAAATGCATAATATGCTCTCTTTCCCGCTTCCAAACGACGCATAGCACATTCATGCCACTTGTGATTGGATGGAACCTCAAGGCCAAGGTACTTAAAGCTCTCAACAACTTCAAGTGTCTCGTTGTTATACACAATGCATGGCTTCTCCTTATGGTTGGAGAAGAGAGAGAGAGAGAGAGAGAGAGAGAGAGAGAGAGAGAGAGAGAGCGCATTGAGGCTTGATCAACTAGATGCCAGTAGACGACGATGTGGGTAGCAAGCCACAGAAAGAGAAGCGAGCAAAGGAAATGGGGAAGCAAATCAGGGTGGCTTCTCCTCAGAGTGTGCAGCAGGATGGCCGAGACGGGCAATTGAGGGTTCTTATGTGGGGGTATCTACCTGCTTCATCACCACAAAGAGCCCCTTATTCATCCTACTCAAGCTCCACCTCCTACTCACGTCTGCTTCTCATCTACTGCGAGTTCTGACAAGGAAGGTTGCACCCCCTGCTTCTCGTGGGCTAGAGAGGGGCCTGCGCTCAAGCTTGTTTGTGTGGTGACCATGAGAGCTTGCTCCTTTTGCTTCTCCCTTCGTGCTCTGCGTTTGCTCTTCCCCCCCATCTTTCATTGGTTACCCTCTTTGAGAAGCCACCTCCACTTTCAAGCTGAACACTTTTGGTTCTATTCTCGGCCCCTCGCCATAAAGCTCTTATAACCTACTCGCTCAAGTTGATATACTACTATTGGCTCTACTTTTCTAGTGGGGGATGTGGTTTTGCCATGGCTATCTAAGGTGAGTTAGATAGAAATTTTAAAATTTTGAGTCTTTTCTCGAGGACAAAAGAGAAACTAAAGACATATAGTGTAATACACTCATGATAAAGAGAGGTTGCTTTAGTTGGGACTAAATACCTAGCTAGGCTTTTGTTGTCTGTAGCTTCAACAACTTTCGTCGTTTGCACCAGCTCAGACAGTAGCTCTCTCTCTCTCTCTCTCTGCATCAGCTTGGATAACAACTTTCTCGTCTGCAACAATAGCTTTTGTTGTCTGCAACAGCTCAGACAACAAGTCTCTCTCTCTCTCTCTCTCTCTCTCTCTCACGCGCGTAGTGCAGCAACGACGGACATAAGCTCTCTCTCTCTCTCTCTCTCTCTCTCTCTGTGCAACATCTACAACTTTCGTCGTCTGCACCAACTCTGACAATAGCTCTCTCTCTCTCTCTCTCTCTCTCTCTCTCTCTCTCTCTCTCTCTCTCTCTCTCTCTCTCTCCGCAACTTCAACAGCTTTCGTCGTCTGCACCAACTCTGACAATAGCTCTCTCTCTCTCTCTCTCTCTCTCTCTCTCTCTCTCTCTCTCTCTCTGTGCGCCAGCTTGGATAGCAGCTCTCTCGTTTGCAGCAGTAACTTTTGTCGTTTGCAGCATCTCGGACAACAAAACTCTCTCTCTCTCTCTCTCTCTCTCTCTCTCTCTCTCTCTCTCGCGTAGTGCAACAACGATGGTGTGAGTTGGACTGCATGTTCGGCTACCTCCACTCCCTGCCTCTTCACGTTCCATCATGATGCTCTTGCGACCCATCAGCTTCCCCTCGGCTCTTTTCCTTGTTGTAGGTGTCCGATCAGCTCCGTCAAGTCTGGTTTGCTCCTCCTGTGTCACGTGGCGAGCCTGAAAAGGACTTGCCATAATAGAGTAAAATAGATAGACTAGCTCAAGGGTGTTGTGGTATCAAATTCTTTGTGTTTGCCTTCTTTCATATGCAAGGCATTTGTAGTAATATTAAATGTATTGGTAAGATAAGGATAAGTCTTTCTTTTTTCTTTTTTCTTTTTTTGGGGGGGGGGGGGGGGGGGGGGGGGGGGTGTGTGTGTGTGGGGGTGCTCCACCTCCCCCTAGCGATCATGTGAATTTGGCAAGTGCACAATGAGCTTTCTGTTCTTGCGTAGGGTTTGAAACATTACAAACCCATACACCACATGTAATTGAGTGATCCCACTCCCCTCAATACTGTGTGAGGGTGTGTGTGCGCAAGTCCCTTTTGTATACGAGGCCTTCATTTGAGAGTATGGACCATCACTCTTCTCTGTTTGGTCAAATAATTTGATATCCTATGGAAGATACCAAAATACAGTATGCTGTTGTGACAAGTGTAAATAATTATTGTTTATTCACCCCATGAGAATTGTTTTGCTTGGGCCTTACAACCCTTCTCTGACTGAAGCTGCCATGCGGGCAACATACAGAAGAGCAGGAACGCCTCCATGCAGGCTACATGTATGCTAAGTTTACTTAAGTGCGAAGAAGGAGGTGTAGGATACTGAAGGAGAATTGGGCTGTGCCTGTTTTGCATAAGAGCAGCGGAAGAATCCAGCTAGAGCAGAGTTGCCTAGAGGAGAAGGTTCGCCAAGCTTAAATTAGTGCGAAATGGGGAGTCGCTAGTTTTTCTTTCTTCTCCCGCAGGAGACTCTCTCTTTCATATGGAAACCCAGCAGGCCAAACCGAGTAGAACCATCTGGTTCTTGGGCATTCAACACTACCCAAGAATCCATTCTTTACATAAAGAAGTTGCTGTCTGTGCAGCATACACATGGCCGTAACTTATGGTCTTGGTCGCCTCCAGGTAATGGTAAGGGACTGCCAATTGCTTGAGACTCTGCTCTAAGCGGTCATAGATTTGGGCTGCCACCATGGCTGCCCCCCAATCTTGCTTGTCACCTGCCAAGGAGCTTGACATTGGAGCCAAAGAGTGTTCTTTCGCAAATGTAGAGGAGATCAGCGTGGATGCGGAGTGTGCTTTATCGCTTGGCACTGACTTTATCCACCTGCCTTGTGTACCTCCTGATGGTTCCGAACAAGATGAGGAAGGAATCTTGCTCGCAGGGAAATATTTCCTTCCTCCTGGGTTCAGGTTTCATCCAACTGATCAGGAGATCATTCTCTACTATCTGAAGCGCAAGATATGTGGCCTCAAAATGGAGCTGGATATTATAGCCGAGATTGATCTTTATGAGTTTGAGCCTTGGGATCTTCATGGTATGTTCAAACCCCAAAGTACATATGCAAATTGCGGCGTTCTTTGTTATGTCAGACATTCTCGTTTTGGGTGTTTTGATGTTAGATTTATTAGCAATCAAGAAAAAGGATGGACCATAAAACATGCTTATGAAAAAATGTTTGATGTTTACGCAAACCTTAGAATAATCTACATGTAGTTAGATGCAGGTATTGTTTGCCTCCTGTAGGAGTGTTATTTGAATCGCTAGTATAAAGCAAAATGCACTATTTTGTATTTAGTCTATAAGTCTTAAGCCATATAGAGGAGGAAAAGCCAACCCACCTAGTATTGCGAAGCATTCATTGCAGACGCTCACCAAGGTTCATCTGAGAAAAGGTTAGACAGTCCTTTTCTCTGAGCTTAAACAACAGTGTCAATGCTTAAGCATTGGTTAAATTCATAGAATTCTTTGTCAAAGTCAGCTACTTAAAGACAAGAATATAATGTCACGATTGTGACGTATTCTTTTGTCTTTGTATTATCTTCTTCACTTAATTCTTTTGTGGTACGAAGACGTACCAAAGTTAGAGACCCTTGTTCTTGAAAGGATGTGTCTCTTTGCCCAAGAGTCACACTTGTTTGGTGAATAGCCATGCCTCTTCGACGAATGGCTACACCTTTACACCGAAAGGTCACGACTCTACAACAGAAGGACACGACTATTGGTTTAGAGTCATGTCTCTTGACCTATGGTCATGTCTTTTCATCTTGTTTCTTCAATTTCTATATAAGAACACCCTTGTAACACATTTCAATCAATCAAGGAATGAAACACAGAGTCTTCTAAGTCTTATTCCTGAGTCAAGTTTAAGTTTCTCAAGTCTTAATCATGAATTCAAGTACTTAATCAAGGATTAGTACCTAGAATCCTTACAGTGGTATCGGAGCAAATTTTTTCTGAGGACCCGAAGGTTGTTAGCCTCTCACCCTTGCCGCTCCCTCTTCAACCTCTTCCCTTCCCAGAGTTGTATAGAAGCAGAAGAAAGCTGGTATACACACAACTACAAGCATGAGTTAACCTAAATTTACTTTTGTTCCAAATCTATAAATAAAGGGACAGCACACAACTATGTGTGGGCGTACCGGGGATGCTGATGACTCTTTATGAGGCTACTCGAGGGGATGTGCCTCTTCGAGTTCAAGCTTGCACCCCTTCATGTAAAAAGGCAAAGTGCAGGCAGCCAACCCCTCTTTTTTCTTCTGCGCTCGCACTCTTTCCCAGCGGGTATGACCCTTGGTGTAGTCTTTTTACCTTTGCTGGGCTGAAGCGTCAGGCTGAATCGCTGGGCTGATTTCTGAAAAAAAACCTTTCGTTGGCTGTCCCTTGTGAACTTTCACGGGGTTACTTACGCCTAATACATCAATAGCGTAATGTTTTTTTTTAACGATCTCAGCCAACAGATTGTACGCTAGTGAAGTGCCCTCAATTTCAATGATTTACAATAGCCAACCAACCTCTAAATTGAACCCCATGTGAACACACCTTATAGGTGCACCTCTTCAACAATTAAAACTTACGTCACTTAACAAAATGTCCTCCAACCAACGATTTAAATTGTAGCAGGCTGCTCCTACCCCATCACCCAACGCTGGCCTTGTGTGCATCTCCTACGCGCGGTACATTTCCCAGCCGTGGCCAACGAACCTCTTTCGTAAATCTCGTACATTGACGAACTCCAAGAAGAGGTTCTCCCGGAAACCAGAACCGGAACCTCTCCCAAAACAAGTATCCGAACTTGTTCTCGCATTGGTACCTGCAGCAGAGAGCCCTCCTCCAGGACTGGTTTCACAACACCTGTTACCTGCTTTAGAGGCCAACCCCATACAACAGGAATACATGTTGTATGTGACACATCGTCACGCCACAATTTCAATTATTCCATCGAAGCAATCGGCATGGTTGAATCACAAGATGGCAACGACTCTATTTCACCCGAGGACTCGATAGTAGTTCTCAAAGAGCAGATGGCCACACTTTTGACAAGTCTCGCATCGATCAACATTCACTTGGAGAAGATGCAGACGCAAACCTCTTGTCAAAGTCATTCTACTGCTTCTCGAACTACACATGCTGCTTATCTGCCATCTTTAGAAGCTTCAATATTCGACCAAGACGAATTGCTCAAATCAAAGGTTTTGCATCCGAAATTTTCTCACCCAAAGCATAGTTTCTTAGAGACAACTAGACACAAAGTACCTTCGTGCGAGCAGCAAAAGTCTTAGCATGAATATTCTTGGAAATGTTATAGTTCTAAGCAACCTACTTCTTATTGAAATCATCAGCAACAAAAGCAACAACATGAAGCTTCCAAAGGATCTCATTTTAAAACGTAATCATCAATATCAAGATGGGCTTTCTTAGTGGCACATATCCGACCCTAGTCAAGTACTCGGTCGTGAATGCCGCGACGTTGGACAAGTTCCCCCTCCCGAGTCATGACCTACATTTAAGCCTTTCTTGTCTAATGGTGGGAAAGTTGAAGATTTATTGATCTTTTCCTTGTGCAAGAGGATTTTTCAGAGGTATAAGAGGCAACAACTCCCTCAACCTCCCTCTTCTATTGGAAGCCTTAATACCCGCTGAGAAAGCTGAGGATTCAAAACATTCCGGTTCTTATGTGACAACGGACAAGCATATAACCCCTTCTTTGATCGTGATCCAGGCAGAAAAATTCACCTCGTCACCACCCTTGCAGAATAAAGTCTTTGTCTCTAAACAGATACCAGATGCTATGGTGAATGAGAATCCTTCAAACTTGAAGACTCGAGTCCTTGCCTTCAGCGGTGCAAAGGATAAATCAGATGCAGACTCTTGCAGCACGACTTTAGTTGCTGCAATTGAATCTTTGGAGACAACTTGTTCTATTGATAAACCTTTATAGATGGATATACCTCCAAACACTACTCTGTCTCAGTCTACGACATCCCTTCAAGAGGATTTTATTGTTCCAAATAAACCAATGGAATACCTTGCAGATTTCCAACCAATGGTCATCTCTCAATAGAAAAGTTTTCACTTGAAGTTGATAAAGATTCAATCTTTTCTTGGACACAGCTCGAAGTTCCAAATGACTTTGACAAAGGCACTAATCTAGTGCAGTATGATCAACTTTCAATTTGGCAAAATAGTTATGGTCAATAACAATGCCATGACGTAGGACTTAGCAGTTAGAGCTTTGGATGTAGAAGCAAGCAGAAATACATTTTCCGTCTCCCGGATTTTGTACAACTATCCTTGGGTTTTATTTTAAATGGGAGGGAATGTCACGATTGTGATGTATTCTTTGCCTTTGTATTACCTTCTTCACTTGATTCTTTTGTAGATACAAAGATGTACTAGATCAAAGATCCCTGTTCTTCAAAGGATGTCTCTTCGCCCAAGAGTCGCACCTGTTTGGTGAATAGCCATGTCTCTTGAGCGAATGGCTGCACCTTTACGCCAAAGGGTCACGACTCTAGAGCATAAGGACACGACTATTGGCCTAGAGTCATGTCCCTTGACCTATGGTCATGTCTTCTTATCGTGTCTCTTCAATTTCTATATAAGAACACCCTTGTAACACATGTCAATCAATCAAGGAATCAAACACAGAGTCTTGTAAGTCTTATTTCTGAGTCAAGTTTAAGTTTCTTAAGTCTTAATCATGAATTTAAGTACTTAATTAAGGATTAGTACCTAGAATCCTTACATAGAAGGTAATATTTGTAATCGATTATTGTGGTCGTGGGAAGGCAATTGTAGGTCATGCAATGCCTTTAAATTATGTAGAACATGTAGGTGTCAAATTGTGTAGGGGAAGTTGGGAGTACCAGAGAGAAAGAAAGATTATATTAACCACTTTCGGAGGGTGAAGTCGACCTATAGGAAAATCAGGTAAATATGATTTTACATTCCACTCCGGTTATAATGCATGGAAGGCATAAAAAAGTAAAAGGTGCAACTAGCTTCTGGGAAATCTTATGACTTATCAGAGAGATGTAATTACAACAAATTGGCCATATTTCAATAGAAGAGGGAGGGCCCCTCTCTGCCACTCACAAGCCTCTCTTTGGCTGAAGCTAGTGGTGACACCGGTTATTTGACTAGAAATCTGACGTCGAGGCCACCGTGGCCACCGCCGCGAGTACCATGCCAATGTCCTATGTCAAATTTTAATGACCGTAATCTTTGTCCAGCTTGCCTTTGTTTTTGTTTATCTAGGAGTTCTTGCTTTTGCCTTTGGCTTCAAACTCCCGAGCCAAACAAAATGTCGAATCACAATAATGGAGTGCTGGTACTGTCATCCTTGTCCAACTGACCTTTGCCGCTGTCCTCTAGCGAACTCCTCCATTTGCTTTTGACTTCACAAACTCGAGCCAAACAATGTGTCAGGTTTCATGAGAATTGGGCCATTGCATAGGTTGCTAAATAGATGGTTGACAATTTGTTATCCATAGCTTTTGGTTGTCTTTGGTTGCTGGCGTCGCGGGTGCTCAAGCAAGGAGAGGCCATTTTGAAGTTGCAAGATCTGGTAATCGGGTACGTTCTCGCACTTCAAAAAATGGCCGTACAAATCAAGCCGAAAAAGATCCAAGCTGCTTCAACTCCACTGCAAAGAGAACTCCACTCGCAATGGGCTCCGCACAATCTGCTATCCCTCTCTGAAATCTGAAACACTATCGCCGATAGCCGCTTCGCACGTTTGCCTTGTGGTAGGCCTCGAACAAATCCAAAGCTCCACAATAAACTGTGCATAGCAATGGCTAAGAATTCCATCCAAGCCGATAAAAATTCCCCAAGCCGCTCCGCACTCACTGCAATCCGCTTTTCCTCTTTGGAGTCCAAAACTCCAAACTGGTCGATCTCTCGAGTTGCAAATCAACGCTCCGCAACAAAAAAAAGCTTTGCCTCTTCGTTGCCCAAGCCTTCCAAAAGTGTCTTTTCGGATGCCCCTTTCTTGGGCTCCGAGTCACCAAAACGTCGACTTCAAGGACCTTCTGAGTAGACAAGTTCCGACCAACACCTGCTGGCCTTCAACGTTTGAACACGCTGGGTCAATGTGTAATGGTGGGAGAAAAGTGCCGTTGCCAAAGAGCTCCAAAGGGTCGGGCGTTTTAAAACCCTTGAGCACAGTTCGGAGCACTCATCTTGAGCAAAGTTTAACATTCACTTCCACTGCACCTTACATTGGTATGAGAGCTTTGGCAGTGTTTTGTATCACTCAAGGAAAGAATCACATATTTTTTTTTTGCTTGTTGCGGTCGCACGTAACCCAAGTTCTCTTGGGCGTGTCGATTCCTAATCGTGTTTTTGAAGAGTGATAGGAAACCCAAGAAAGAAGGGCTTGTCCAGCTTCCCCTTGTGCCTCTTTTCACTCATTGAGAGCGGACCGTGCACTTAGCGGCCGGCCAATCGACGTGAGGTGGGAAAAAGCAACATTGGTGTGAGCGCAAGCCGCCAAGGGGTGCGCCTGCGGAAAAGAGCAGAACTCGGGTGAAGAGAAGATTCTTCTCTAACACAGATTGCAAGCGAAAGAAGAACCTCAAGAACCCAAGAACCTCAAGAACCTCAAGACCCGCAAGAACCTCAAGAACTCAAGAACCCCAAGAACCAAGAACCCAAGTTCCTTGTGAACTTAAGAACCCAAGACCACAAGAACCCACAAGAACCTACGACTTCAGTGGATGGTCATCATTCGAAGCGGAATGGATACTTTGTTTGGAGGTGATGAGCATGAGAGAGGCGAAGAAGAATTTTACCCACCAGGAGGTTTTTCCGACCCTCCCCCTTCCCCATCTACGCCAAGGATTGCACTAACTCCTATGGAGGAGTTGAAGCAGTTGTTTATGGAAAGGAAGTTAGAACACGAAGCAAGAAAAGCAGAAAGAATGGCCGACTTTGAGCGTGAGCGCAAGCAAGCACGCTTGGGGGCTGCAGAAAGAAAAGCAGAAATAGAACGTGAACACGAAGAAAGAATGGCAGCCATAGAGCGTGAGCATGAGCAAGCACACTTGGAAGCCAAAGCTCAAGAAGCAAAGTTGGATCGTGAAAACAAAGAAAGAGAAGCAGAATTTGATCGCGAGAACAAAGAAGGACAAGCAGCATTTGATCGCGAGAACAAAGCAAGACAAGAAATGAACGACCAACACATGAAAGAGATGTTGCGACTCTTTTCTCAAGTGCAGGCACAGATGCAAGAGATTCGGGAAAAGAAGACTCTCTCAGTCTCTTCTTCTCCAAAGCACGACACATGATTTGGTTGATAATGACAAGCATGATGAATTGCATGATAATGATATGCATGATCAAGATGTGATTTCTCATAAGCATGATGATTTGCAGGATCACGATGTGATTGTTCACAAGGATGATGGTTTAGTTGATACTTTTGCTAGTAAAGCTAACCTCGTTGCAGATTCGATCAATCACGAAGAACTGATCTTGGCTTTTGAGTCGAGGTCCAGACTCCAAGAACCCCCTCAGGAAGAACCGATCTTGGCTCTCGAGCCTAGGTCCAAAGAACCCCCTCAGGAAGAAACGATCTTGGCTCTCGAGCTTAGGTCCAAAGATCCCTCACAGGAAGTATTATGTGTTTGAATGATTAGTCAGCACGCATTGTTCGAGTGTTTCCTTCGTGATGCTTTTCTATATTTTAGTCACCGTTCTTATGTGATCCCTTTTCACAGGCATGACATATTGTATGATGAGCACGATTCACTCATGAATGAGCACGGATGTATGCGGATTACTCATGGAAAGATGAAATGTTTGCATTCAAAGAATTCACATTCCATGTCTCTTCCTTGGCACGACACAGTTGTCGAAAGAGCACAAGAAGGATTGAGCATCAAGCATCGGCATTTCCATTGTGATTTGCAACAGTTGATTGATTTAGATCAGAAAGTCAAGCTTCAACCCCATTGTTTGTGTGTGTTTGATGAACGGTTTGGCACTCCGTCTATATGTTTATCTACATTGCATGCACAATTTTTTTCGAAAGACTAGAATTTTTCCAGTCACTTTACATGGAATGGGTATGTTCATGTTTTTGTGTTGAAAGTGGCTTCAAGAATTTTCATTCTCGGAGATTCTTAAAGAAGGTAGACGCAATGACTGTAGACGAAGTTGAAGCATTGAAGGAGCCTCAAGAGACTTCGTTTTGCTTTCGGCGCGGCCCAAAGAAGAAGGCTTTGTAGACCTTTATGAAGATCAAGTATCACATGACCCACGCACAGAATGGGCCGGCGAAGAGTCCTTTCCAGGATTCCATACCCTGTTGGAGATCTCCCTCGACGCCATACAGTTCGGTAAGAGTACCTCACTTTGAAAAGGAGGGGATGTGCACATCTAACCTCATGTGTACGTGGACAAGCTACTTCACGACATGTTAATCCAAAAAGGGCGGTAGACCTTAGACTTAAACCTTATTTGCTTTCACCAATCTAATTTGTCGCCCACTTTACCTGTACTTTCAAGACACAACAAAGGGGAAAGGGATACAGGTTGCTAGATTGCACGTGTATGAGAAGACCGACATCAGATTGGCCCCTAAATTAGGCGCCCCTTTCGGTATTTGTTTATTCTTTAAGAGAGGGAATAAAAGCTGTGGTTCCCTACAAGCTGCCCCGCACAATCTTGGCTGAATTTCAACTGTTTTGGCCTGATTTCGGCAGCATAACTGTACTAGGACCCTTCACAGTCAGTATTCCCACGCATTGGATGACTTTCCCGACGGATACAGACACTTTGCAAAACCTGGCGAGAATCTGCAGCACGCTGAATTCTCTGTTTTCTGCCCTGAAAATGCGCCAGATCACTTGTACAGCGGTCCCCTCGCGTCCCCGAACCTCCTGGGGGTATTAGGGTCCGTTTAGGGCCGAACCCTAAACCTGCAAAAATACACAGCAGGCTGTAATTCACTGTTTCGGGTTCCGTTTTGCGTGCCGGTTGCATCCGTAGCAAGTCCTCGAGCTCTCGCACCTGTAGGGCTACTTGCCCTTTGAATCGGACGAGATTTCGCATGTGAAACCTCTCCGAATTACTTGTACCTGCGGGGGATTAGCCGCTAGCTAATCCAGTACTTGTGCAAGAGGCTCTTGCCTCGGCAATCGCGCATGAACCCACACAACTGTACATTGGTCAATTGAAAAGCCCACTAGAGGGGCATAACATACTGCCATAGGGGAGAGAGAGGGTAGTGCGTAGCGTATAGGGCATCACTCCTGGCATCGTACTATACATAAGAGGGAAAGGAAGCACTCCATAGCTCTCAACCTGTGACAGATTGAAGATGAGCCTCCCTTCTCCTAAAATCAGTGCCACTTCTTCCTGCATGAGGAAAGTGCACAGAAATGTGCCACTTGGCACATTTACAGGCTATTTCCCGTTTCGGGGTTGCCGCCTAAAAATCTCCCGGCCGGTTGCCCAGTTGACTTCACGGCAGAGTAATAAAATGTCCCCTTGTCATTCCGGACGCGAACACATTTTCAGGTCCCAAAATAGCAGTTCCCAAAATATTAGGAGATGCTGTCATTGTATCTTTCTAGGTCATCTGACCCTCTTTGTACACTCTAGCCACACCAAGAACTGAAATGTAGCCTCTGTAGCAAAGGATTCCACTTTGGCTAGTCAATGACCCCACTTTGGCTAACCATAGTCCTTGTCCAACCCTAGTGCTCTCTTGCCCTCAGGCCTGGACTCCCTCTGAACAGTTCCACACTAGCTATGCAATGCAGGGCAGTTAGATTTCCCGAGGGTGTTTCCAAAAAGTGAAAATGAATAAATAATAAGAAAGAAATCAACAAAAAGGATAGATAGTAGTCACACGTTGGTGACACATGGGTTCAGTTCAATTCAGTCCGTCTAGAATAGGAAGTGATTTGGCACTTTTGTGAGTCTTTTCGCAGAGCGTGCATGTCCAGGCACTTAGAGTAGATGCATATCCTCTAGTTGCACAAAGCATGATTATCAGATTACAATCAAAACCCATCAGGAGCATTTTTACAATGTATAGACCTATTTTCCCTATTTTTGACATTTTTCACTTATTATTTTTAAGTGACTTTTGTTGAAAACTAGGTAGGGCAATTTTGCTAAGTTTGTATATAAGAAACCTAGCGATAGCACTTTCTGGCAGAAGAGGCAGCAGGAACCTGGTGTTCATCAGGCAACTTCTCAGCCAGACTCCCCCCCGCGACAACTCTAGCGTTTTCACTCACCAGAAGGCCTAGCGTTTTGCATCAGATCAGCCAACGTTTTTGCACTTGCAGATTCTCGGTGACCGTACGACCTTAGATCAGCCCTAGCGTTAGCAGTTTCCCCCGCAGATAGTAGATCAGTCCTAGCATTAGCAGAATCCACAACGACAACAGAATTCAGCAGTAGCATTTTTGGAGCAGCAGGACATTCAACGTTTGGCAGATCTTCGCGATAGATTCAGCCCTAGGCCCAGCGTTTTTAGTTTTCAGCAGTCAGTTTCCGCAACAAAATCCCCAAACCTCGCAGATCTCACCTTCCCACAGTAGATCCTCCCCGCACGGTCAGATCCCACGTAGTTTGCAATTTCAGCCCGGAAAACACAGATTTCAGCATCTGCGTTTTGAGCGCGTCATCGTCGCATCGTTGTCATCGACATCATCACCGACATAGAGTCAGAATTCAGCAGATAAAGATTTGCAGATTTCAGCCCTTAGCATTTTCAGATTTCAGCCCGTCTCGTCGTCGTCCTCATCGTCGTTGACATCGTCGGCAAGTCTAAGCGTCGTAGAGATTTGTGCAATCAATAGTAGACCGCTCTTGCCATAGAGAGTGGGGCCTTCGGAGGAGGGTTTGACAACATTCTGGTGTCGTATTCTTCTCTCTCTATCTCTCAATCTCAACACCTTCATTCACAGTGTTCACCACTTTGTTTGTGTCCATTGCTCTCTCTTACTAAAGGAACGGAAGGCTCTCCCTTCCGTAAGTAAAGGAAACCCTTGAGCACAGTTCGGAACACTCATCTTGAGCAAAGTTCAACATTCACTTCCGTTGCACCTTACAAAAGAGGAGAGTGGAAGTTGGTCATTTGGCTAAACTTTTCGTTGCACATATCTTTCGGATTCATGGGATGCTTAAATCTGTCCTGGCTTATAGAGACCCATGGTGTACGAGTTTGTTTTGGGGAACAATATGTGAGATTTTGGTTATGACGCTCAAGTTCTTTATCCATTCATTTACAGACCGATGTGTGGTAAGAATTGTAATAAGAGGGGACCACGTGCCAAGGGAAAAGAACAGACGAGACAAACTTTAAGCACTTCAAAACAACTAACTGAAAGAGCTACACGACATACGAGACCTAGAATGGCGGAGTTCCACCCCAAGAGAGCATTGGCCCCAAACCCTAGCGCCCCTTTCGATATTTCTTTATATTGCTTCAACTCTGTATAGTGCTGGCACTCCCTCCTCTGCATCTTCACGCGGAAGCATGCTAGAGAATGAGCCCTTGGCACATACTTAAAGGCCCCCTGTCCATGAAAAGTAGTTACATCTAAAAGCATCAAACTCAGAAGAGAGACATTTTGAGGGTCGTTCAATCTTCTCATTCCAGATCGGAGATCTTGATATTCTGGCGTAGCAAAATTAGCCATCATGCCCAAACCGTGCTGATCTTTAACGGGTGTCTCGATGCACTAAAATTACATACCGAACACCCAATTGGGAATATTTAGAGATTGGCACATCACAATGCAACACAAATGCTCACATGTACATGTTACAAGACACAACGAACAACGTCGCTGAGCACTTCTCTGAGATAAATTAATGACCATCTCCCCCCCCCCGGCGCAAATAACCATACAACCAGACGCTCCCCAGACCGCAACCTGCGTTGCTTAGACGTTTCAAGCATACAACTTAACACTCCCAAGACATCCCGTCTGCGTCTTCAGAGGTTTCTAGCAAACAACGAAACGCTCCCTAGACATCTCAACTATATCGTTCCAAGGTTTTCAAGCATAAAACGAAACACTCCTTAGACATCCCATGTGCGTAATTCTGAGGTTCAGACATTATCAAACAACATTTCTCACTACTCCACTGGGGAGTAAATCACCAATCATGGAAATCAATATTCAAAACAAGAGTCAAACAATTCTTAAATCAGGACCAAGACAGGTTTAAAACAGATACCATCCATTTCAAACAAATTCCAAAACATTATCTTAAAATAATTTCTCAAGCAAAATTCAAAAAGTGTCTTAATCAAACTCAAAAAGCATTCTCGATGTTAAATGAGCTCGAACGACGCCGGGGTTTTCATACGGAAACTTGCATCAAAATGAGGGTTCGTTTGCTTCCAGAATATTGTAATCGACTGCAACATGGTCCATAAGTTCTTGAATGATCGAAACACTTAGGACAAACAGTGGTCCCGTAGCGGTGATGGAAGTTCAAAGCTATGCAATCACACTGGGCCTCTAAGGTTATCGACTCGAGAAGAGACACTTGATGAAAGATGTCTAGAAATTCCAAGTTATAAAGCTAGGGTTTTCGTGGCAAGCATTTGTTCGGTATTGCCACGTCCCTGACGCGTCACATACCCCTCTCTTAAAGAAGAGTAATCGTCCTCGATTACACTTGCAAAACAACTTATCTTTTCTCTAGGGTTTAGGCTCCTTGACCGGAATTATCAAAACACAATTAAGTTAGCCCACAACTCGAAGGTCACTTAGATGTCCTAGTGCCACGCAGATGATCACAGATGCAAATACCACATAGAGAGAACTGCCACATAGAGAGAACTGTTAACGACATGGAGGATTCTGGCTTTGACCAAGAGATTGGCATGGACCACCTTCCTAGGGAGAGTGAATCTGTGGCCAAACGAACGCATGGATCAGATGCGTCTATGACCTCGACGCAAAACCCTAACCCTAAAACTTGTCACATCACGTGCGCATCTAACCCTACGTGCATGTGGACAAGCTAACTTCTATTTCTAGGATTTAGGATAGCACGCAAGACTTGCATGTCCAGGCACTTTAGAGTAGTTGCATACCCTCTAATTGTCAGAGTGTGCAGCGGAAGGTGAGAGAGAGAAAGAGACAATGGCACGAGAGAGAGAGAAGAGACATGACATGAGACAGGTGGTGGAAAGGCTAGCAGCCCAATAACTCCATATGGCAAACTCTACATGATGATGAGACAATGAGAAAGAGGGTGCCCTCCCTCCTATATATAGGAGAATAGGGGTTGGTCGGGCAACAATCCTTAATATAGCCCAATGACCTAAAAATATGACTCTATATATAAATGGGGGAATATGTGATCAAAACAGGTCTAAAGTCGGAAATGTGCTGAACAACCCTAAGCGTGCCTGAGATCCCTGTCCATCAGGTGTACAGGTGGCCAACCCACAACCAAGGGCCAGTGCATGTGATATGTGTGAGGAGACAGCGTGCGAAGCATCTGGAGATGAAGAATCTAACACCCCCCCTCAACAACAGATGCGGAGAAGCTGTCGAGGAGAATGCAGCACGCCTGGTAAATCTGGAGAAGATGTAAATTCCGGGAGAAAAGGATGAGGAGCGCCAACCAAACAACACGACAATCCGTACAACACCAATGTGATGATGACCAAGGGTGAGGAAACTCCGATCAAGTCGCACAAGGAAGCTGATGCAATGAGTGGAGACTTGAAAAATTGAGCATCAACCACTAGGGTGATACAATATCCAAACAAGATTAAGAGAGGCCTCAGTGCATGTGACTACCCCTAAGCACCCCCCTTTATTACCTCCATAGAAGCACTGCATACCTCTATAATGCAAAAGTTGTCACGCCCTATTGTGCTTTTTATGCTAAGCTAAATAAACAATCAAGTTGGCTAGATAGCATATACTTATTAAAAGTATACAATCTAGGGGGGTCATTAAGCCCCTTGACATTGAAGGTTGCCCACCTCATATTGGTGTATTATGAACCACCCGCATCTCTTCTTTGCTATCAGTTTCTTGCATGTGAACTTCCAGATGTATGCTTGGTGGGTGGGTCTCATATGTGGAGATCTTTTCTTTTTTGTTTGATTCATGTGTTTCCATGATGTTATCGATTGCTTCTAGTGTTTTTGGGGAGGGTACATCCTCCAGAAGGGCTTCATAATAGTTATGAGAGTTGTAACCCGACAAAACCCCCTAGATTCAAAGGTTTTTCTTGCTGCAGTGAAGCCATCTACATCCACCACTCTTTTCCCCTTGTCTCCAACTTTAGGGTTTGCAGAGGGGATGAAGGAACTTTATTCCCACTGTTACGTTTGAAAAGAGGTCGCGGGCAAGCTACGGAATAAGTTGCTAAAGAGGATATATATGAGGAAGTAACCTAAGATGAGCGTCCAATAGCCCATCGGTGATGATGACCACTGAGATGGAGGAACCCAGTAGCAGTATGAGACAAGACATGGCGACCCCTCCCTAAAGAGGAACACTTTGACCACGAGGAGAGGAAAACTGCCGAGGTGGGAAACCGGTAGCATATCAAAGTCAAAGAAGCTAGAGCAAAAGAGGGAGGAAGAGCAGGAAGAAGAGGCTCAATAGGGAAGGCATCGTCCACCATAGTAGATAAGATGACAGGATAAGCAATCCATCCATGTAGAAACCGTAGTATCTGCAATCTTCCGAGAGAAGAGTCGTCTTGAGGGTATATAAGCTGCAATATGATCTGTCGTTTCATGGCAGACACACAATATCGGACAAAAGAGTCGGAGGAGATCCTGGGAAAAATCAACCTGTGGGAGCACATCCACCACTGGGGTGTGGACAAAAAATCCAAGAGAGAGTCTACAAGTGCAAGTCGTGAAGACAAGCGAGATAGGAGAACTCCGGTGAGGTAAAGGATGGCTGAGAGGATGCATCGGGAAGAATGACCGGTGTTGTAGAAGTCATAGCCTCGGAGTAGACCAACAAAGCAAGGAACATCCATGAGGTCTTCACCGTGTAAGTAGTGCATAGGTACATCCAAACTACAAGTGGAGGAGCCATGGGACCAAGCAGAAGCAAGGAAGAAGCTATACCATGGAGAGGCAAGACAAAAGAGCCACCATGAAGCAGTGTGCCGGAAGAGACCATGCAAGCATCTAGATGCCAAAGGATACTCACATCTAGGAGAACATGTCCAAAAGAAGTGACTGTCGTGCCAAGAGGCACGGGTCTATCATACAGAGAATCAATGAAGGAGGTGGATAGGGGAATCCCAAATAGAGAGACAACAGTCGAGGGCGAGGGAGGGAGGGTTACCGAGGGAGAAGTAGCACTGGAAAACACAAGCCACGTTCACATAAGTACTTGTACCAATCCAATCCCCTGCATCTTCCCGAGGGCAAGAGAGCCTCGAGGAGGGAAGATCTACAATGTCGAGGGAGATCCGTGCATTGTGCCAAAACCTATATCTGAGTCCACGTCTCAGTGTTGGACGAAGAGGAGCAAAGGTGAGAAGAGGATCTGAATAACCGCGCCGGATAGAACGCCAAATGACCGCGAAGTAGGGTGTAAGTGACGGGAGAGGCAAGGGAAACCCGAAGGGATGCTAAAGGGGCAAAGTAGAGGTGTTGTCCAAAACCTGAAAAGGCAGCAAAAGGGAGCTGGAAACACCGCAAGAACCAGGGGTTTCAGCAAGTTGATCGGGAAGTCACCGGCAAAGTCACATGAGGGTTCAACTTCCAAGTGGGAAGACCGAGGGGCAAGGAGCGGGGCTCCGGCTGTCCAAGATCAGCAAGTAGAGGCTGAAATGAAAAACGCTGGTCAAGCTACTGCTGTCCTGCCCAAAAAACGCTAAAGTCTGTTGGCTGCCCTTCTACAACAGAAAACGCAAGGGCAAAAACTGGCTGAAAAGCGCTGAGGCAAGTGAGGAAACGCAGAGCCAAAAGGGGCTGCCCTCTTGCAAAAACGCTAGGCCAAAGTGCTGGCTGAAAAACGCAAATGCAGAGGGTAGGCAGAAGGCGGCGATCAGGTAGAGGGAGGGAGGGCGAGAGCAAAGGGATGCAAAAGAGGATGCAGATCCACAAACGCTAGGGCTGAAGCCAATAATGCTGTTGGAGATGAAGCAGTTCTTCGCGATGAAATCCTCCGCAGGGTCCTCCCAAGGGATGGCGATGACAAATCCTCAGCCTAGAAGCTCTAATACCATGTCAGAGTGTGCAACGGAAGGGCACGAGAGAGATGCCGATCAATCGTTGACGCTCCATCTCTTCGATCTCTGCCTGAGTAGGCCGAGGCGGGTCGTACTCCTCGCGTGAATCTTCGTTGCGATCTCTTTCCGCATCTCCGGATGCAAAGGAAGTCGACTGATCTTTGTCTGAAGCCATAAGTGCCGCGTAAAAGGGATCGGATTTCCTGTAGAAGAGAAATCGGCCGTGCTCTGATACCACAGTAATAGACTTGGACACTCCAAGTCGAGATTCTACCGCGACACCACAAGAATACACTTCAAAACAGTTTACAGTTCACAATTGATTCGACACTGGCCCGACAAAGTTCCGTGCCTAGACATATTGGCCCCAAAGACTGGCGCCCCTTTCGGTATTTCTTTTTGTATTAATCTGTTGCAAAAGTACAAGTGAGTGGGAGGCTCTCACTCTCAGACTCTGCGTCCAGATGCCCTGAGAAGTGGGAGGCCTGCCCACTATTTAAAGGTTACAAGGGATGCCAAAAGCAGAGCCCCAAAAGCTGTGTAATAAAGCGTCCCTTTTTTTTATTGTTCTCTCTCAAGCCATTACTGGGATAAAAATAAAGCAGTAAAAGCTCTTTCTCTTGAGTAGAATAAAGCAAGAACATTGCGTAGAATAAAAACCAGCCAGCATTTGCGTCCGTACAAATCTGCCGTCAGCTTGTCCATACGTTGCTGCCATGTCAGCTCTGCCAACGCGTTTTGCGGCGGAATTTTTGGAGCCATGTCAGTCCAGCAGGGCGGGTGTGTGTATACCAGGCAGCCAGGTGTGTCCAGGGCAGTGTGTACAAGGCAGCCACGTCACCAATTTGTGACAGTACCTGGCATTTCCAGACATCAGCACCACATCAGGCCTAGCGTTTTTGGTATAGAGCTTCTAGCATTTTTGCAACTGTAGATTGCCTCTAGCGTTTTGCAGTTTCTTGGCGTCAGATCAGCCTATTGCCTCAGCGTTTTCAGTTTTCAGCACTTGGACTCCGCAGGCACAGCCCCTAACCTCGCAGATCTCACCTTCCCGCAGCAGATCCTCGCCGCACGGTCAGATCAGCCAGTGTTTTCAGTTTCAGCCTGCTGTTCGCAGATTTCAGCATCTGCATTTTCAGCGCATCATCGTTGCGTTGTCGTCATCGCCGTCCTCGCCAACACAGTGTCAGAATTCAACAGATAGCAAATTTGCAGATTTCAGCCCCTAGCGTTTTCAGTTTTCAGCCCGTCTCGTTGCGGTCATCATTGTCGTCGACATCGTCGGCAATTCCATTGCATTTAGACCATTGTATTAGATTTGTGCAATCAATAGCATAGACCTCTCTCGCCATAGAGAGTTGGGCCCTTGGAGGAGGGTTTGACAACATTCTGGTGTCGTATTCTTCTCTCTCTATCTCTCAGTCTCAGCACCTTCATTCACAGTGTTCTTCCACTTTGTTTGTGATCATTTGCACTCTCTCACTAAAGGAGCGGAAGGCTCTCCCTTCCGTAAGTAAAAGGAACCCTTGAGCGCAGTTCGGAGCACTCATCTTGAGCAAAGTTCAACATTCACTTCCGGTGCACCTTCCATCATCATCATTGCCGCAAATCTCAGCCCTAGACCTAGTGTTTCAGATTCAGCCATCAGGACAGCCAGCGTTTTTCAGCTTTCAGCCCATTCTTGACATCGGCCATGCGAGATTAGCCTTTAGCCTCGTCGAGTTTGCAGATTTCCGTCCGCATCTCTAGCGTTTTTCATTTTCAGCCCTTAGACTCCTAGATCCAAGCTATTGCAAGATCCCATCAACATCTCAACATCTAGGACCATTGTATTAGGATCGGTGCAATTTAAAGCAAATACCCTTCTAGCGATAGAGAGGGGGCCCTTGGAGGGGGTTTGGGACCCCTTCTGTGTTAGTCTTCTTTCTCTCTCTCTTCACTCACAAAACCTTCTCTCACAATATCTCTTTCTTCTCTCTCTAGCTTTTTGCACATCTCATGAAATAAAAGGAACCTTGAGTACGCACTGAGCACTCTTTGTTGCTAACTGGACTATTTTCTTATTTTTTTGAGTAATTTTTTTATTTATTGAAATTAGGATATTCAAATGTGTGCACTTGAATCGAAAGCCATCAAGAACGGACAACTCTGATGTGTCATATGATGGGTGGCATTAAGCATTGCGAAGGGGTTGTACTGTTAGTTCGGTAGGAGAGACCGGGAAGTCGATATTCCCGATGCTTCACATGATGGGTGACGGGAGCATCGGAAAGGGAATATTCCATTGATCTTGCAGGAAATTCGAATTGGAAAAAGGAATACGCGTAAAGACGCAAGCACAAGAATAACGATGGGTTCTGAGAAGCTTTTTCTAAAAAGTGGAATATGAAGTGTTTTCTGGGAAAAGCAGATGCTTTCCCGCGAGGAATTTGTGTCTGCATTGCATCCGTGCTTGAGAACTGCATCCAAGGCTGCCTAGAATGTGTCTGTGTAGCATCAATCTTTTGCTTGCTGAGTTTTATCGAAGTTCACATTTTAAAAAAAAGTGACCGGCTGTCCACTTAAAATAAAATCAAGGCTCTAAAAAAGACCAACGCTAGTCTATTTGGCTGAATATAACTTGGCTCTCTCTCTCTCTCTCTCTCAAAATAGAAACAGAGGGCTGGCTGGAAATTGATGCTTCTAAACGGATATGCACATCATGTACAATGCAAGCTCCCGAAGATGAAGCACATGTGAAATTGGAATGCCCAGAATACGCTCACATCCGGGCTAATTTTCAACCACTTCTAAGTGGTTGCTCTACCTTTGCGGACCTATTATCCAAGACAGACCCCTCCCCTACAGCTCTCGGAACATACCTCACCCGCATACTTGAGCATCAAAAGACACTCATAGGAACACAAAAAGAGAATAACACACACCACAACATACACCCCCGTGAGGGGAGACTATGTATCACTTTGAGGTCCCATGGGTCATTTCTGGCCCCCCGCGGACGTTAATACAAAATGAAATCAAATCAAATCTCTCTCTCTCTTCTCATGCTAAAATCACCGCTCGCTCCATCTCTCCTCTAGCGCTACCTTCTTTGCTATCTTTGCCGGCATCACATCGGCTATTCCGACCGGGTGCGGGTGCCTATAAATTCAGCCAGCCCTCTCTCTCAGCCACCCAATTTTACCAGCGCTACAAATTGGAAATTGTACCGACGGGGATTTGCAAGCGATATATATATATATATATATATATATATATATATATATATATATATATATATACATACATACATACATACATACATACATACATACATACATATATATATATATATATATATATATATATATATATATATATATATGTATGTATGTATATATGTATATGTATATGTATATGTATATGTATATGTATATATATATATATGTATATATATATATATATATGTATATATATATATATATATATGTATATATATATGTATATATATATATATATATATATATATATATATATATATATATATATATATATATATATATATATATATATAGATGGTGAAGCCAATGTGCGAGGTTTGCTTTTCCGCACTTGGAGCGACAGGTACCAACTGTGAATTCGCTATAAGAATTGTTTCGTGTTTGTGTTTTTGTAGGTACTCCGTCACGGAAAAAGGAGCAAGGAGGCTTCGGCCTATGCTTAGGGATTCTGGAATGAAGCGCGATCTGTAAAGCTTCACGCTCTAGGAGCAGACGAAATGAAAATGAGAGCTCGTCTATCGGGAATTTCTTGCACGAAGGATTTGACCATCGAGTTTGATGATTTAGAACGGAGGGGTCACTCCGGTTCTTGTGCTTGTAAAAAGATTCTCCCTAATAAAGATTCTCTTTGGGGGGGGGGACCAGCCCATCTTCTGGTCACACACACACACACACACACACACACACAAAAGGAGGTTGGGCTTGTACCCCTTATATTACATATGAGGCAATTGCCAAGTTACAAAATATGCCTGAAGCCAAAGTATAAGATAAACCATAGATGGAAAAAACCCCTGAAGATTGTCAAGCATTACAAAGCTGAGGGGAAAAATCTAGGGCTCAATACAGGATAAATGATACATGTAAATGTGATGGAGGAAAAAACCAAGAGACGAATGCTTGCAGAGAAGAAAGATCTGAAGAATCACAACCTGTGAATTCCCAGACTAACTAGTCGCTAAACCACTGGGGCAGCCCAGAGCTGAACCCCATCCACAACTTGAAGAGCAGCTGGCATTGAAGATCTTGAGAACAGCTCAGAGAGAGGAGACTTCCATCATCGCCTGCTTGAGGAACTGCTTGCTATGTGCTGAAGTGATAAAAAAGAAGGCAGTTTCTTTGCAATCAAAGCCATCAAGCACACTAGACTTTGATTTTTTACAAACTTACAAATTCCAGAACAAATTGTAAGTTTTTCAAATAATACATCAGCTGTTCAGGGAAATATATGTGCAATCAGCTGGAATGTAATATTTTTTCCAGACAATTCCTATTATGGTGACTCTCGTGTGATTTGAGATTGAATAAGTAGTACTTTTGCAAGCTCATTGTGAAGGAATTCTAATGTTAATTCTCCATCGTGTCAAAGCCTTTGCTTTTTTCAAAACCTTGAATTGGTATAGACACCTTGTAAAATAGTCTTGTGTGTAGCTTTGCTTTAATGAATGTGAGTATTGGAGCTCGATCAATACAATCTCAGACTCCTGATCGGTCATGATTGTTTGTGTTTATTAAGGACTTCACTCTGTAGTTCAGCCCCTTTTATGTACAAGCAAGGTATCTATTTTGTCTATCATCAAGGTGGTTCATTTTTCTTTTAGTTCTACCTTCTTTGTTGAGAAGTGAAGTTGTCTAAAATATGCTGCTTCTTTTAACCGAGGCTATTTTGAATTAATAGTTCCAATCATTTTATTGGCCACTGACGATGTTTGTGGGGATGTCGAGTGGCTGGTTGTGTCAATTGATGCCTTTAAAGCTAGTCATTTCAGATTTTTTTTGGGGCAAAAAGTTTGTTTATGCTTTTTGTGGTATCATCTTTTATTTAATCTTTAATTTCTTTGCATTAGTTTGTTCTGCTTAATGTTTTTATGTTTGTTCCTAATTTGGTTTCTATTTTGGGCTTCCTTTCTTTGTTGATTGCGATATGGTTTTCTTTCTCTATCTCACATCTTTAGTTTGTAACTTAACATTTTTTTTTTGACTTTCTGTGATAGCTACGTAAGTGGGGTCTTTCATCTCAACCCTTATCCTTACATTCTGTTATTTTGTTTCTGCACGTTTGCTTGTGTTATAATTTCTACGTTCTGGGTTGCAGAAGTGTCATGTCTCCAGACAAAAGATCTGCTTTGGTACTTCTTTTGCCCCAAGATGAGAAAGTATCCCAAGGGAAATCGTGAAAATCGGGCCACCCCAGTTGGGCGATGGAAACCTTCAGGAAAGGATAGACCAGTGTTATCTGGCTCACGGTTAGTGGGAACACGGAAATGCTTAATATATTATGTCAGGCGAGCCAAGAAAGAAGAGAGGACAGATTGGGTTATGCATGAGTTTCGGCTCAGTGAGGATGAAATCCAGAGGTTGAAGGCAAAGCAGGTGATTCCCCCCACTAAACTTCTTTTTCCACACACACACACACACACACACACACACACACACACACACACACACACACACACACACACACACACACACACACACACAGAGACACCCAAAGGCACCTTGTTTTTGTATGGGTAACAGCAAGCTATTGAATGGGAGTGTTGATATTGTTCAGGGAAGGGCTTTTCCCTTGTTTTTGTGTGGACTCAATGATTGGAACGGATCGACAACTTTCTGTGATAAACCTACAACACATTCGCGGGTAAAGGTTGAATAGAAGGAATGCTGTTAGGGGGCAGACTTTTTTTTTTTTGTGCGTTTTGCTGGGGTGGTAGGGGCAGGTAGACGTGCGTACACGCATGGCCACAGTTCCTGCTGAAACAAGTGAAATTTTGTCTGCCCTCTTTCAGCATCTGAGAGATTTTCAATTCCTATCCTTTTTGACTGGTTTAGGTCAAATGTGTGCTGAGTTTGCCTTTTGAAACATTGAAGAGTTTTCAAAGCTGAGCTTTAGGGCAAGCTCGAACTCCTCATTTTCTTTTGCTTACAATGGATCCATGGCTTCAGAATGATTTTGTACTGTCCCGAGTTTTCAAAAAAGATGGGCGGGGCTCAAAACGAGGTCAATCATATGGAGTGCTCATGGAGGATGAAGAAGTGGAGTCATATCATGAGATGATGGGAAATGAGTGCGTCTTTGGATACCCAGCAGAAGATGAGCGAATTGCCTGTCAAGTTGATGGGCAGGATCAGCCAGGTCATGTTTACGCAAACGGGTTTACTCCTTCAGAGTCTACTGAATCAGAGGTATGTGTACCGAAGTGGTATGTTTCCAAGTAAGAAGGAAACCTGTTATTTACAAACATGGACAATGAAATAGTGGTGTGTGTTGTGCCATTTTTGTCTTTGCAGATGAAATCAAGCGTCATTTCTAGCAAAGTATTCTGAAGGAGACATGAATGAGTTGCCCACAACTCCCTAGGCATAAACCACCTGGGTGTCTTTGTGTTTGGTAGATCTGTGATTGCCACTTTGTTTAATAGTACTCTGTTTTGGTAACCCAACAAGCTTTGGGTTCTCGACCCAGGTATCAGTCTGTGTAGGTGCCTGTTGGTGGGGCTGTATTTTCCTGCTTTGAGACTGTTCTCTTTTTTCCAGCAATGCAAGGCTTTTCCATAAAGTCTGTTGTCTGTTTCTTTGCTGATGTAATCATTATTCTGTAGCTTTTGACAGACTCTTTTTAGTGCTAGAGGGGGACAAAGTGTTAGAGTAAGACATGTTGCAAATTGAGGAATTACAAGTGGTTTCTTCTGTCACAAATGACTTAGTTCATTTTGATATTGGGTGTAGATGTGCAGCCGTACGTTGCGTGCAAATCCAATGCGGCCAAACCTTGCACGCCATAGCCTGTCCATGTTCGTCTCAGCAGTGGTAGTAAGAGTACTTCCTTTCTGCAACTTGTTCCTCTGTACCCAAGTTTGAACAAGAATTCTTGAAATGTCAATAGTGTTCTGCCTGATCTTGATGAAGGACACTCCATGACCTAGGTCAGTAATAACAGAAGCTTTTTAAAGCAAACTCCTCTTAATTTGTGGAATAAATAGTACATTCAAAGTTCTTTTGAATCAGTTTCAACAAGTGAAACCGTTCCTTTAACCTTGATGAGCTATCTAGAAAGATTGCCTTCATGAATTTGTAGAGACTCTTCTTGCTAGTGATGGGGTCATGTGACAAAAAGTGCCACTATCTCATACCCATAAGTCATCTATCGAGGATTCTTCACTTGAGGGACAAAATCTCCTCAATATATTAAAATTACTTTCGGTCTGCCTCTTGCCTTTTTGGCCCAACTTACCTCTTGTCTAACTTCTTAATACAAAGTTGTGGATTTTGTGGCCTTCTTTTAATAGTGACAGCATTCTCCCTTGAACTTCTTTTCAGCATTCTTTTCTGGACCCGGTCCTTGAAAGAGGACTTGCCTTTGCCCTTGACACTAACGATGTAAGGCAACTCTCACCATCTAGTCATGTTAGTTCATTTATTTGAGAGATTAAAGGGTTCACTCTCTCCCCATCATGAAACCCTGATCTTGCTAGCTGATTCTCCAAACTTCATCTTTGTCTGGGTGATGTCTCGTGTAGTGTGTGCCTAGCATGTTGAATCAGGGTCGGTACACTATCTACGGCACTTGCAATGAGGATACATAGTGAATCTTTGTGCCTACTTTACAAGCTCATACAGATCATCATTGGAAGGGACCGTATCTTTGGGTCATTTCAAGGACCGTATCTTCGGGTTATTTGAAATGGGGTCACTTGAAGCTCTTGGTCAATTCCAAGTATAGTTTCAAGAAGACCATAGGGGTCAAGCTTAGATCTAATCCTAAAATTTTATGGATTTTATAGCTTGTGTTTTTAACATTCCGTCCGTAAATATTGGTAGAAAAGTCTGAAGTGTTTGAAGGGCCAGCACGATTGTAGTATGCTAGCTTTGCTTTCAACTGCAATTGAAGGTGTCATTTAACTTAATGTAGCCATCACCTTTGTTCTTGAAGCCTTTGCCTCTTTTGTGCTCTATTTGACTCAGACCCTTTTGAACTTTGATTCCTTGTAAGATGTACATCGCGAAATGGACTAAAAGTAGTAGTTAAACTTTGTATCTAAGTGGACAAAGGCACACCATTCTCCAACGTTTAAAAGGAAATACAACTTCTGGCTTTCTCCATGAACATGCCTCACAATGGAGTTTAGGCGATGTGCTGATGCATACAGTGCTAAAAGACTTGATATATATAGGACTATTTTGTCATTATTGTCAAGGAGTGTTGTTTATGTAGCACATCAGGCCTAAAAAAAAATATTTCACCTTTGAAAAATGTGGCGGTCTTCGTCTTAACGCTCTCCCCCTTGGTATTTTTTGCGCATGTAGAGAGAGCTCTGCTAGTATAAACCTTCCCAAAGTGCACTCATGATCGACTGACTCTTAAAGTTTGAGGGGAGGGGTCTTGGCTCTTTGAACATGGTGGCGTATGTGTCCATAATGGTGGTGTAGGCCCTGTTTTTGCATACATTCCTCACTCTCCACCTCCCCTTGCTCCTCACCCTCCACCACCTCCTTGCATAGTCTGCATATCTTCTTGTCTTTAGGTATCCGAGCTGTACATTGTAGAGATCATTTCATGAGCATTTTGAAGGACAGACTCATAGAGAGGCCTAGGTACATGGAGGGCTTTTTACCACCACAAGGTCTACCTACCTATTCCAAAGGTTGAACCCACAAAGTTATCCTCCAATCTTTGATGGTCCCATGACTTAATGAAATTGGTAGTTGGGGTGGTCGCTCTAATAATGCCTATAGGTGGCTTCTTCTTATAATGGGGGCATAAAAGTATGCAACATTGACAATCTCTTTGCTAAAGTCTCTCTCACACTATGAATTCTTTGATTTATAATATTTATTCTCATTACACAAAGCACTAAAACATAATTTTGATGAAAGTTATTATCGGCTTCCAATTTATTACAAGTGTGCCTCAAATATGTTATGTAAGGTTTTTTCTTCTTGATCGCATACATGCATCAAAGTGCAAGGTTTCTTCTTCGATGCATACAAGCACTATATGCAAGGAAAATTAAGGGTTCGAGGTTTAATCATTCTTTTCTATTAGTTACAAACATGAATGTTCATTTGTTTGAGTTAAAAGAGTAACATCTACAACTTGGGTTTAACTTTGAAATTGCCTAAAGTCTTTCTTCTTCATGCTTCTCCATAACTTCCTACATAGCTTCAATTTTTATAAAAGGAATAGTCTCGTGTCTTCTGAGTGCACATAATCAAAACTTTGTCATTACTCTCTCTCTTTTAGACATGATAATCAACTTCAAAGAGGCTACTCCATGACAAAATTCCTTTATGAATACACACAAGAATTGGGCTATGTGTCTTGGATTAAACGTGGAAACCTAGTTGGATATATAAACAGCTTTCACAGCACAAATACTTCTCCCAATGCATGCTTCACTATGATTCCCAAATTAACACCCGGGGGTTCTCCAAAAGAAGATTATAGTCTTGTAGAAATTGGTTTTATTTGTGTAGAGTCCTTGCATGATACTCATGCAAATGAGGATCTACTCGCTCATTTATGAGTTTAAATAGACTTTATATGATAATTTGAAATCAATGGTTAATATTTTCTGCATGTTTCCCTCAACAATGTATACATGCTTAAATTCTTTAACTTGATTTTTAATTTATGTCTTTTAATCAGATACTATAGCTTATAGTGGAAGCATCCAAGATACCTCAAAAGAAACTAGCTAACAAGGCATCCTTTGAACCTCCATTTAGAGAGATGGTTGAGATACTTTTAAAGCCAAAATCAAGTGCAATCAGTCATTAACTTAGGGATGGATACACACCGCATCCTACTGTCACAAACTGGCCAGAGCTCGACTCATCAAGGGCCAACGGAGTTATTCTCATGCATTCTCTCTCCTAGAAATACTTTAGTGAATGTAAGTCTTTCAGAGAGTCAATATAGTCTTTCCTAAGTAAGGAAAATAGCTACATTTCTGCTTTTCACTCATTTAAGCTAGATCATTTGATGGATTATTGAAATGGAAGTGCTTAGTTATGAGAACAATGTCATGTTAAGATATAAGAGTCTTGAAGGAAAACATGCATAAAAGGCATGGTCTTGGGACCATGCTTTATTGATGAAAGTGCTCAAAGTAAAGAGTATACCAATCATTTGGAAGAAACTAAATTGCTTGATGAAATTGGACTAAAGAATCTGTCAAATACTTGGAAGAAATCAAACTATTTCAAAGTCAAGATATCAAATTTCAGCGAAGAAATATGGACTATTGAACCACAAATGTCAAGATATGACATGTTTCTTGTGGCTTGAGTCTTTTAGATAGTGTACTTGACCATATTTTCAAAGAAGAAAGGTAGCAAGGATGGAAAATCAAATTCTTTATGTTAGCAAAATAATTTGGTCAAAAGAGTAGGAACCAAATGAGTGTAGACCCGAACCATTATTAGAAGGTACATACATTTTACCCTTTTAAATATTTCATATTAAATTCTATAATCCTAACCATCTAAAATAGAATTAATGCAAAGTAATATGATTTGCAACATAGGATTCTATCATTTTTCGAGGGCCAAATGCTTTGAGTGAAGTTTTCTTGTTAATTATTTCCTTAATGTTATCTTCTCCAAGTCTCTTTTATGCATCATGAAATGTTTTGTTTTTTTAAGTTCAAGGCCATGTCTACAAGAGTCAAAGAATCTACTCATTGCGATGAGGTACATAAGAAAAGATGAGCTGCACGTAGTATTCAAAGTATGACCACATCAAGAATGGTTGGTGAATTTCTTGCAACTTATACATGTGATGAATGTTACTAAAAACCAATTCAAAAAATAATATTTTAGCTAGCTTATTGGTTCTAATGCACATTCTCTTTCCTTTGACAATAAGTGATGATGGCCATGAGATCCCCCTTCAAAGATGGACCTCTTATGCCATACTCTTAGATATTTGGAACAACTACTACTTGGAGGAAGGTCAGAGGAGCATGCCCACTTTGTGAATTTGGACATGGTAATGTGACCAAGCATGCTAGCATAGTCTGAGGACCAAGCATCCTAGTATGCTTTGATAATTATAGGAAAGTTATTTCATCAATGGGAGACCTTGGGAATAAGGATTGAAGCATGATCTTGAGGCCTAGCGTCTTAGTGTTGTCTTCGGACCAAGTGTCAGTGCATGTTTTTCCTCAAGAGCATGATGCCCTTGAACATCTGAGACAAATCAAGACAAAATTATTTTTTGTATCATGTAAACTTTGTATATTGAACATGATCTTGGAATGAATTATTATAACTTTTACGCCAAGTAATGTAGCAAGGTCTTAGGGCTATGCTCACTATGTGTATTCATACAATGTTGTAGGACCAAACAATGTAGAACTACATTTAGCATGCTCAATCTGTGAATTCATTGTCTTCCAATCAAGTGTCCTAGTACGTTCTTGAATAATAGCATATCTTGATAGACCAAGCACATCCAAAAAATTATAGCATGGTTTTGGGGCCAAGTATCTAAGAAGGGCTTGGACATCTACCATTATTTAGGCCTTTCAGCATAATATGAAGACCTAGTATTCAAATTATGGTCTTAAGACCTAACATCAAAAGTTGTTCTTGAGATAAATGATGGCAAAACAAGTGTTTAGAACAAGCATGGCCTTGGTACCAAGCTTTTAATAAACAATTGAAATGCTAAGGATGATTCTTTGAACGTTTGTTATGCTAAGAAGTTAATGCTTTCAAGTAGAACCCAATGGTCCAAGGATCATGCTTGGTCTGTCAATGTTATTCAAACTTAGGAGTATAAAGAGATATACTTGGGTATATTAGGTAGCAAGCTCAACAACAAAATCAACTTTTAGACTAATCCTACATCATGGACACTCGTATTCTATATCAGAATATATAAAAGTGGTATTGGAGCTGATCTCTTTGGATAGCTGATTCCAGTGTTAGAAGTTTACAGCTACTAGTGATGTGTTAGTTCAAGCAGTAGAACTGGAAAAGGAGATAGAAACTCAACTAGAATACATCTACTGGAATGAGAAACAAACTGGAGTACTAAGAATGATGTTTAGATTCAGATTCAGATTCAAATTCAGATTCAGAGAGAATGAGTACAAAGTATGTATGACTAGAGTACACATGGACTGCTGTATTTAGGATTACATATAAAGATGATGTAGCTCAAGAACAACTCGGGAACTAAGGATTATGAATCAAAAGCTAGCAGAAGTACAACCGAAAAATGCTAACCCAAATGCCAACCCGATTACAATGTAATGGGTCCTATTTATATGCTTTGGGAATTACTGTGGTAACTGCCGTGGTAATTACTGACTGATCCACTGTTCGTCTCACAGGAGCCGGTTCCCACCCAGTGAGACTGTCTCAGCCATCTACATCCTTCCCTCCTTTCTTGAATTTTGGCAAGATTCCAAAATTTCTGAGAAAAAATCCACCGTCTGATTCTTCTGGAATTTTGCTCGTTGAGTGCTTGACACCCCTATAGTTGTAGTTCCAGGGGCATCCAGCCAAGAGACCCCAAGTTGGACTGAAAAAAATCCACCGTCTGATTCTTCTAGTGCTAGGTTGTTGAGTGCTTGACACCCTTATAATTGTAATTCCAAGGGTCATCCATCCAAGTAACACCAACCCCTGAGTGGAAAAATCCAGCCTTTGCTGCAGAAACTACTGGAAAAATCCACCGTCTGATTCGAAGACCGGTGGAAAAATCCTTGACCGAATTCTCAGATGGAACTACCTAGTATCCTTCCACTCAACCTGCTTCCATTTACCCTTTGGCGTGGATGGCGTCTGAGAAGTCCCAGTGCCAGCATTCTCCTTTTGAATGAGCCTGTAAATGGCCTCCTGCTCAAGCTGATCCCGCCTTTCTGTGGTCATCTCGATTTCATAATAAGTTTTGACTAGTGCCGGTGGATTAGGATAGCTTGATTTGTCAGAGCACTATTATATTCAGTAACTTTTATCCTGCAAATCACTCTGCATTGTCTCCATAAGAGACTTCAAGTTATCCATGTTGAAAACAGCATTGCCTGCTAGATTCAAGATCTTGGCTAGATTATTATAGATATATCTTTCTGTTACTGTGGTCTTCAGAGCATTGTGGCGGATCAGTAAAGAATTGAACTCAACTCGCTTCATTCTCAGCATGGTTTCGAACCGATCAGCAGCTTGTTGAGCTTCTGCCTTTTCTTCCCGCATGGTCTGCATCTCAGACACTACCTTGGCTAGCTTACTTTGTAACTGGTGAATAGTCCTATCTGAGTGAGCCTCAAGGATACTGTGGTGCAGGTTCTGGGCTGCTCTCCCTTGCTCCAGATTTTCAATCTGCTCCTCAGCCTCCCTTAGTTCAACATTTACCTTAGTTAGTTCATCTTCTGACCCTGCAACATCTAGCATTTGTCCCATGCAATTGACAATAGTATTCCATGATGATTGAATGAGTACTGAACAGCCATCATTAATTGTTGCTGGGTCAGAGTCAATTGGCTCATAAACTGTGACAGGAGCCAGATAAGCTAATGCAACATAATCAGATTTCTGCAATAGGAGACGTCCCTTGAGCGGATGAGTCTGCAGCTGTTGTTACCTGTCTTTCTTTGTCAAGTGCAGGGCTTCTTCACTGTATGGGATGGAGAATCGGCCAAGTGGATTTGGAGAAGCTGGGCCTTTGCCCTTATCAATCTGATATGTTGACTGCTTAGGACTGGCCCTTTCTGACTGATCTTGTCCAGTACTGGTGGTTACTGAAATCGGCCTACTGACTGTTGATTCCACCAGTGGTCTGGTCAGTCTGTTGTTCAGTCTGGCTAATTGGAATCCTTTCAGTAGACACTATTTTGATTTGAATTTCCAACTGCTTCAGGAGAGCAATGCTTTTAGTTAGTGTCGTCCTTGGCTTCTTTGAATTGCCAGCTTCATCTTGTTTAGCCTTCCTTTTCTGTCCAGTGGGGGTTGACTGGCTTCGGGCTCTTCTTCATCCGATGACAAGTCTATATTTTTGGATAGTGGAAACGGCTTCTGGCTCTAAGCCATTCTCACCCGATCATGGGTGTCTGGAGCAGTTGCCTAGTACAGAAACTGCCAAACATACCAAGCCTTGAATACACTTCGAGATTTCAGCTTCGTAGTTTGCTGAAGCACATTATGTGACAATATCTGGCAGAGGTTGATAGAGACTTTGGAATCCAGTCTTTTTGCTAAAAGCATAGCAAAAAGTTTTTCTAACACATATGTCGGATTATTCTTCAGACTCACAGCTTCAACCACAAATCGGTAGGCAGCGGGAGCTTCCAGCCCTGCTACTAGAATCCCTTGCGCACTGGATTTCCTTTTCCTCTTGGCAGCATCATCTTCCTTCAGAGCTGCATTGATATGCTCTGCAGTTGCCATAGATGGCTTGGGCCCATTTGGCATATGGAATGCAAAAGCAACACTTTCTGGTGTGACAGACACCTTCTGGCCATAAATCACAGCACTGCCATCTTCAACATTAAAAGAGTCCAGGACCTTATGATGGTTGTGTCAAACTCAATCCTCGTGGCTTCCAAAACCACATGCAAATCCCACAGTTCGAGTAGAGATTTAGCTTGCTCAGTAAACACATAGCGCTGAATTCTACTGTGGGGGATGGGTGGAAGAGTTGCCTTTGTAGCAGTAATAAGGGCTTGGGTTTCGTCGATAGTCTCTTGCATCTTTTCGGACAGTTTCTTCCTGCCCATGCACCGTGAAGATGATGAAGCAGGTGAAGAAGAAGATGACTTACTTGATTCTTAGAAACCGTATCCGGGTGTGGTTGGCAAAGACAGACGACAATCCACAGTCTCCTCAGAGGATGAGGTTTGCGGCTGCAGTGAAGAAACTTTAGAGCTCTGCAATGGTGAGTGGACAACAAAAGGTAAGCGTCATGCAGAAGATTTGCGAGGAAAAATGCCTACTCGCCTTACTGGTATACACGTTCGTGCCATAAAAGCTCCACCAATTACCGTTCCTAGACTTCTGTGCACCGCAACTGACGTGGCAGACATGCATTGGACAATAATTTTTGCCCGTCATTGAAATGAGTACCACTGATAGTCCATATGACCGTTGGTCCCCTAAAAACTGATAGCTTTGTCTCCACTTTTCTGGTCCTGGTATAAGCCTGGCTTGGTCATGCTGGTACTGGTTTGAAACTAGCTTTGGAACTGGTTCTCGAACTGGCTGCACATGAAAAAGTCCCAAGATAGCTGATTTCTTGGTCTTCAATGCCCAGATCCTCAGTACCCTGTTCCTGACAAGGCTCTCTGGCTTCTGAATAGTAGAGCTTGATTTTATCTCCATTATACACCCTTGGCAACAGTAATCCAGATAGGTCTTTCAATCTTACCGTGCCGTTGTAAAAAACCCAATCCACTTCGAATGGTCCTGCCCAAGCTATTTTTAGATTCGGCTTCTTAGGACCCAATTTGGATTGATATAGGAGTACCATATCCCCTTTCTAAAACTCCCGGACCTTAATCCTTCGGTCATGCCAGTGTTTCCTTCTTTGCTGAACAATCTCCTGTTCCAGCATAGCCCGTTGTCTCAGTTCATCTAACTAGGTAAGCTCTTCCAGTCGCTTCTTAAGATTGTGATTAAAATCTAACCCATATTCTACAGCCATTCTAAGACTTGGAATAACAAACTCCATAGGGACAACAATTTCAGTGCCATATATCATTCTGAATGTTGTTAATCCTGTAGTGACCTTATAAGCTGTCCTGTATGCCCATAAAGCAGTCTGAAGCTTCAAATCCCACTGGTTTGGCTTTTTCTGCACAATCTTAGTGAGAATAGTCTTAATGGTCTTGTTACTACTTTCAGCCTGTCCATTGCATCTAGGATAATAAAGTGTGGATGTTTGATGCTTGACTAAAAGCATATCCATAAGGATCTCCATAGTGTCATTGATGAAGTGTGTCCCTTGGTCCGACACAATCTCCACAAGACAACCATAGCGGCGGCACACAATATTTTCAAATAAAAATCTTGCAGTGGATTTGGCTGTGTTGTGAGGAAGAGCCTTAGCTTCTACCCACTTGGTTACATAGCAGGTAGCCATCACTATATACCTATTCTTCCTGGGAGTAACCTTCTTGAAAGGTCCCATAAAATCCAAACCCCATTTCATGAAAACACCCAGTGGCTGAACTGGTGTTAAGGGAGTCACGTCTGCAGCTGTGGGTCTACCCATTCTTTGACATATGTCACAGGTTTTGCAAAAACTTCTGACATCGGATATCAATGTTTGCCACCATAAACCAACATGCAGAATCTTCTTGTAAGTAACATCAATAGAAAAGTGTCCCCCAGATTCTCCATTATGCGCCTCTGAGATAACTTGCATTCTCCCCTCCATAGGCACACATCGGCGAAGAATCCCATCGACACCTAATCTATAGAGTGAGTCCCCAATGATGGTAAAATTTAAGCTTTTGATAACCAGAGCCTTCTTCTGGTTTTGCTTCCAATCATCAGGGAAACCACCCTGAGAAAGAAACTAATATACTTCATATAATTCAAGATCGACTGATTCTGCCACTTCCAGCTGAAATAATTCAGCATCCACCACTGGTTCGTCTCTTAAAGACGCTTCAGAATAGCTCTCCGTACTCCTAGAGAGGAAATCATCACCATAGCGGTTCTTGCCAGGTTTATGGAAAATTCGAAATTCAAATTTCATAAGGAACATCATCCACCGTATTAGCCTGCCTTGAATAATGACTTTATTAATTAAGAATAATAGGGCCTGATGATCCACATAGAAATGAAACAATTTGCCTAGCAAATAATCCTTGAATTTTGTAGCAATGAAAACCATCCCTAGAGCCTCTCGTTCAGTGGTTGTATAACCTTGTTTAGCCTAGCTGAATCTACGACTGGCAAAGTAGACAGGATAGTCAGTCCTTCCATCTGGCTGGGCTAGTATTGCCCCCATCGCCAGCCCCGAGGCATCCACATGCACATGGAAGATACCATCCCAATTTGGTTGCCGAAGGACTGGTTTACAGATAATGACACTTTTTAAGTTCTGGAAACTTTCCTCACACTCAACAGTCCAATTGAACTTGCTGGTTTTTTTTGTGAGCTCATACACTGGTAAAGCTTGGGAGGCAAATTTATGCATAAATCTTTAGTAAAAGTTAATATATCCCAAGAAAGAACTTAACTCAGATGCATTCCTGGGCGCCTTGGCCTGCTGAACGCACTGGATTTTGTCGTTGGCCATTTCTATTCCATTGCAGGATACCACATGTCCTAGTAGCTGTCCTTTCAAGACTAGGAAAATAGATTTAAATGGATTCAGACAAATCCACTTCTCCTGATGGCGCTTAAAAACCATTTCCAGGAATAGTAAATGCTGTTCCTCAGCTAGTGAACTTGTCCATGAATATGGCGAGGAACCGATGAAGAAACTCATTGAATATCTCCATCATACACCGCTAGAAAGTGACTTGTGCATTGCATAGGCCAAATGGCATGACCAAATACATAAATGCTCCCCACTCTATAATGAAAGTGGTCTTCTCTCGATCCTCAGGAGCAATTTGTAAGTGGTTGTAGCCACTGTATCCATCCATAAAACTGTACATCTCATACCCTGCAATCTTATCAAGCAACATATTTGTGAAGGGTAATGGAAATGGATCCTTGATGGTTTGAGCGTTGAGTTTCCTATAATCCACACATACTCTCAACGTCCCATTCTTCTTGGGAACAACTACAATAGGAAACAACTAATCGCTACTGGCTACTTCAGTGATGAACCTAGCTTTGAGAAGGTTGTCAATCTCTACCTTGACCTTCTTAGCATAATTGGGATTCATTCGGTACCGCTGCAGTCTCACTAGCCTAGCATCTGGCTTCAGTGGTATCCTGTGCTGGCAGACCTCTCGATCCACCCCTTTCAAATCAGTGTGTTCCCAGGCAAAAACATCTTTGTAATGCTGGAACATTCTGTGTGCTTTCTCCTTCATTGTAGGGTTGAGATGTTTGTTAACTTTGATCATTCTAGGGTTGTCTTAGAGCTTAGATTCCATTCCTTGATCTCTTGGTCATCTGGGAGTAACCAGTTAGGCACGCCACCTTTTCTCTTGGTTGAATCTTCGGCGTAATCCCAAGATGGCCCTTTGAGTTCCGAAATACTATTATGACTTACCGTGTCCTCCCCAGAATGTGCTGGCTCATCTGGCGTGCTGGATTCAATTGATTCTTCTGGCCTCTCAGTTAACTGAACTGATCGTTCTCTTGAACTGAGTTCAGTAAACTGGTCTAGAAACTGCTTCTTCTATTTATCAGCCTGCTCCTTGTTCAGTAGAACTGCATTGAGATCAATTTCTGCTAAGGGAAAAATATTTAGAGCTGCTAACATCCTTTCAATCTTCTTGATCTTATACTTCTAGCATAGTTCTTTAGGTCTCAGCTCCTTTCTCTAGCTTCTAGTGTTGTTTGTCTGAATCTGGATTCTACCACTGGCCCCTTGTAGAGTCAGAGTTTGATTAGCATAGTCGTGAACAGCCTGTGCCGTTCGCAGCCATGGGCACCCTAGTAGCATTCCATGGGCACCCTAGTAGCATTCCATATGCTCCTTGCACATCGAGAACTAGAAAATTGGTCTTGAACTTCTCCTTGTCCACTTGTATCGGCATATTCTCGATCATACCAGTAGCTTGCACCACTCGATGATCTGCCATCCGCACTTTTAAAGGTGTTGGCTTCAGATTTGTGATGCCCATCCGCACTTTGAAGATGTACTCCCATGATGTTTACTCCTGCTCCTCCATCCAGAATGACACTCGAAAGTGGTTCCCATTGTTTTCGGACTTTGTAATCTACTTGAATTAGCGGCACTTCATATCTGACAGCCGTCAAGTCAACTGTCTTGGCCTCCGCCTTAGCCTTCCTTCGCTGTCTGATGAATTTCGCTGCTTCATGCAAAGTTCTTCTAATGTCTTCCAACTCCACAACAAGTTTTTGGATTCTGTCGCAGATTTTGACATGAATTTCCTCTTTCTCATGGTCAGAGTTGTTGTCGGAGGTTGAAGAACTGGTAATATCTTCACAATGCCATTCCTTCCTTTTAGTGCTTTCAGCTCCTCTATCAGCTCCCAACTCTTCAATCAACCCTTGTACTGTAGCCAACATGGTCTCATGCATGCCGGGCTTTGACTGATCTGTCTCAGTAGATTGGGCTCGTATCTTTTGAATGACCCGTGCTTCAGAACTGGTTGCTCTGGCAGCTTCTTGGCTAAATCCTCTGTGATTTTCGCCGCTAGTTCTCTCTTCTTGTGCCATTCATCAACCACCTTTTCTTTACCCTTGGCCTTCCATACCTCTCTTTGTTGAGCCCATTTGCTGCTTTCAGTAGTGACTGGTTTTTCTGGGATCTCTGAGATTTCCTCAATCACTACCCCTTTACTTCGTGTTACTGCTCGTACTAAGACTGACTCTGGAACCTTCGCCTGAATAGCCGCAGTCATAGGTGTTTCTGGAAATTGAGCCGTGAAACGCCCATACTTTCCACAAGTATAGCAATTCAGACTTCGGCTCTGAAAATTACCACACCCTCGGCCTCGGCCAATACCTTCTTGGTATCTGCCGTGCCCTGGCCCATTACCACTAGTACTTGGTTTCTCCTCCTAAGAAGCGTTGGCAGCTTCCACCCTTACTGGTTTGGCATTGGTAAATGCCACCACTAACAAGTCTTTGCCCTTTTTGAAATGATGAATCCTAATGCCACAATTATTCCATAGATGGCCATAGGCTTTACAATAAGTACACCGTGGGCACTCATTGGAAACATGGTCCTTAGATTTACATTTTGAACACCAAGTCTCCATTCTTCTCACCGGTTGTCTGGTCTGGCTAATCTCAGCAATTTGGCGAGCCATCTCTTCAATCTTCCTAGCCCAAGACCCCTTTTTAGACTTATCCTTGGTCTTTTCATCGGAGCTACTCTCAAAACTACTGGAAGCTTCGCTTGAATCAGAGTCATCAGTAGGACTGCTACTACTGGACCTCCTCTTCTTATGACCCTTTTTCTTCTTAGCTTGTTGTTCCAGCTTCAGGGATCGCTGCACCAAATCATTGAATTTATTCGTCGATGCTAACACCTCTTGCTCCCTAAGCTTCTTGCTACGAAAGCCATTTAAGAACCATGCTCGCAATCGCTTTTCTAATGGTGGTTCCTGTAGCTGCCTTGTCAGCTCTTTGATTTTCTAACATAGCTTTGAACTGAAAATTTCCTCTGCTTAATCTTATCCAGTTCACAAAGAATATCCTCATCACCTCTGTTGTTGGAATATTCCAGTCTGAAGGCTTTAAGTAGTTTATTATAGGATATGAGCTGGCAAGCCGGGTAACGGTAGTACCACTTCCTCGCTGCCTCCTTCAGTGTTTGCGGAAAGTATTCACCCCAATCATCCTCATCAATATTTTTCAACTCGGCATACTGCTCAAAGGCTTGGATGTGAACATCCGAATCATCCTTCTTGCCCCCTTTGAACACGGGAAAAGATATTTTCAACGAGGATGTGTAATCATGCCGATCACCATTGGTCCTTCCTCTTCTCATCTTGGAGTCTTGACGCCTCTTTGGAGTTTTCTTACAATTGTCCGTATCTGCATCCCAATTAACATCTGCCTCCATCTCAGTTTCTGTGTCCTCCCTGGCTTGTCTACTAGGAGTATGGATACTTCCTTTACTGCCTTTGGCGCCCTCGTCCCCCTACCTGGACCGAGAACTTTTAGCCTTCGTGCTTCCTTGTCTGCCCTTCTGCGTTTGGACTGACTAGAATGCTGTGAAATCCTACGTCTCATCAACATGACTGTGCTCCTCCTGAGCCTCAGTGTCAGTCACCAGCTCATGCTTGGGGTCAGAGTCTCTTTCTGACTCCTCAGGAATAAGGTCAGCACGGTAGGATGGTTTCCGGCCACGACTGGGTTTGGGTGCCATTACTGCAGCTGAAAAAGTTCAAACTGGGAGACGAGTTTTCTAGTCAACGAGCAATAGCTCTGGCCACTGTGATCACCAAAATGGAATTGGAGCTGATCTCTTTGGATAGCTGATTCCAGTGTTAGAAGTTTACAGCTACTGGTGATGTGTTAGTTCAAGCAGTAGAACTGGAAAAGGAGATAGAAACTGAATTAGAATACATCTACTGGAATGAGAAACAGACTGAAGTACTGAGAATGATGTCAGATTCAGATTCAGATTCAGATTCAGATTCAGAGAGAATGAGTACAAAGTATGTATGACTGGAGTACACATGGACTGCTGTATTTAGGATTACAGATAAAGATGATGTAGCTCAAGAATAGCTCGGGAACTAAGGATTATGAATCAAAAGCTAAGCAGAAGTACAATCGACAAATGCTAACCCAAATGCCAACCCGATTACAATGTAATGGGTCCTATTTATATGCTTTGGGAATTACTATGGTAACTGCCGTGGTAATTACTGACTGATCCACTGTTCGTCTCACAGGAGCCGGTTCCCACCCAATGAGACTGTCTCAACCATCTACAAAGAGTGGTTCTAGATTTTCTTTTGATTCCACGAACAAAGCTTGTATATCTCATTGGAACTATTAGGTTCTTTGAAAAAAGAGCAAATTATGAACAACACCTTTTTTCATGAAGCATGCTGCATAGTCATATGACCATCCTTCTTGATAAAATTAAAACTAGTCATTGCCTATTGTTTTCTTGGATTTTAGACACAAAGAAAGGTTTCATTGAATAAGAATTATTTGTGAGTTGTTTGACTAGACTCACGAGTTAAGAATCAACTCTTAGATAAAAATTTATGTTAACAACTGTCCAACATGTTGGTGATGCATTGCAAATATTTGAATTTCCCATAAGTTTGCAATATGGAGATGGTAGAGGATGTGGTGGTAGAGGACAAGTGCACTACTAGAGTTCCACAAGAGAAAATGTAAATGAGGATTCCAGTTTTACCAACCAATCTGCATCTACAAGATCAATGTTGGTAGTGATATTTGATATTAATGGATTATTGTTAAAGCATGGTTTTGAAGCATGAAATCCATATACTTGATTGCTTCTGCCAAGAGACTAGCGTGTAAGGAAGGTCCAATCCACATGAGCATTTATAAAAAAGCTTCTTAATGAGCATGGAATTGTTCTTTTAGAATGTAAAGCAAAAACAATATTTCTGTTTATAGTTTCTACACATTTGCTTATATGGAGTAATGCATTCTAAAATTTAGAACATTAGTATTTTTTGATGTAGGTTGTGTGTCGATAGAGGAGGTTACAAGAAAGTTTTTTGTATGTGTGCGGACATGTGAAGCATTTACAATATCATTTTAGATGAGAACATGCTATCTAAAGAATGTTGTGTCAAGCTCGGGGGATTCACTCTCTATAGAAAAGGACACGCCACCTACGAGTGGATAGTCTTGGAAACCCCCTATTTATGACTCCTGTGAGGTAAAAATGACCACCCTTTCTACATTTATACAATATATAGTTACTAAATTATTTTGCCCCTAACTTATATATAGGGTTATGTATAGTTTCTCACCTTCACGTTTTAAAAAACCAAACTTGATGCTATACAGGTCACGTTTTCAAAATCAAGACCTCACTTATATTGACTTGTATTGTCTTTATAGGGGCATGTTATGGGGTAACCACATGTAATTCACTAGAAATATTTGGATTATTATTAAATGACCTTGATCTACATGTTTACATGTATGTTATTAATCTCATTTGCCACCCAAAACAACCCCTCATCTCCCCCTTGAAGTATTTACCAAAATGACCCTCCCTTCTGTTTTAGTAATGAAGGAGAAATTATTAGGGGCTTTCCCCTAACTTATATGATTATCTAGCCTCCGAAAGAACCCCCTTCTATTGCACTTACATGGTATGATAAGTTTCTTATGGTGAATCCCTTGTGATGTCAAGATAGTACTATAGATTTGTTAAGAAGGAAAGAAGATTCTTCTACAACATTTTGCTGCACTTGATAAATCATTACAAATCATAACCTTTGTTTTCTGTGCTACGCAAAAGGGAACCCCTCTCGTCAATTTCTTCGTCCTTAATGAAACACACATTTTTTACCCTTTTATGCCAATGGTCAAGTGGATTGTTTCCATATACATCTTGCTCTAAGGAGATTCAAAGAAATTTAAATTGGTTTTTTTCCAAGTGCATCCTACTCCCAAGAGACTCAAAGAAATTTTGATGTTTTGGGTTTATGAAAGGGCTTGATTCCAAGTGCATCTTACTCTCATAAGACTTGAAGAAATGACCATGTTTTGGTTTCTATAAGTGGTTGATTCCAAGTTGATTCCAAGTTCATCCTGCTCTAAGGAGTCTTGAAGAATATTTGATATTTTGATTTGTATGAATTATGAGTTATAGCTGTTTGTACACACTAATGTATGAAATGAACACTCTGAGATGTGTGTATAATTTTATGATTTTGTTCATAAAAGGTTTAATTTGAAGCAAACTCTCTAGTCTAATGGTAAAACTCTCTTAAGAGGGTATATGATAATCATTTACAAGAATGTTTGCAATAACTTCTAGACTAGGTGTAATATCTGCTTTAATATATCAATATATAGGTGACTCAATAAAGAAGACTAGTAGTTTGCTAAGTATGTCATTTAGAATTTCTCATTTTGTAATTATGTGATTCGTAAGAGGCTTTAGTAACTCAAAAGGTCAACAAAAATGGTCTCATCAATGCTCTAAGGAAATCATTCCTCTGCAACAAGCTAGGAAATAATTAGCACTAAATGGAATCACAATCCTACTTATGTGTAGAGCCCAATGTATACAAGTAGTGCCTCTTAGTAGTACTAATTGATGGATAATTTAATTTCATGTTCAAGTTAGTTGGTACATTATTTTTTTCAAGTGATTGTGAAAAACTAGGGATTTAAACAAATGGTTATATTAAATCTAAATATCTAGTCCCTTCAATGATTAAAGAAATCCAAGTTCTATTCATTTGTTGCACAAAATACACCAAATTGTATTACACTGGAGAGTCATATGGAGCCTCCCAAAAAACTAAAAAGATGGGAGAGGATGATTCATGATGTCCATAACAAGTACCTTATTCTATTTAGTTTATTGCAACAACATATAAAGGAATCACAATTCTACTCATCTTTGTAGACACCAACATATTAAATTTAGTATATTAAAATGGGGTTAAAACAACTCGTACAACCTTTGAATAGAATGGTTTGTTGGCAAGAATGGTCCAATAACCATCCTAAAAAGTGCATTACTGCATTCATGTGTTTGTCTCAACCTAGAAAAAAGTCTAATTGTTTACCTTAAGCTTCAAATACCCATTCTCCTTCAAATTATGTAAATAAATTGTATCCTATTTATTTATATTATACAATTTAGAACTTCACAATAGGGAGGGTTTTTATGGGCAAGGCCTTTTCTTATAAAAAAGTATGGGCGAAAAGGTTTTGTGACCATTGTATCCATTAATCATTTAACACAACAACCTTTGTTAAGCTAGCTTTAGGCACAACAATCATCCAGACTAGGCCAACCTGGGAAGGGGATTATTCCCACTTTATGTACTATAGTGTTGGATGGAAAATCCATCTAGTTGAGATCTTTTGGTAGCCATGATTAAAACGTTGTACATCTGGTAGACATTTGGCTCTTTTGCTCTATGTTTAGTAGTAGTTTCAATAAAGCAGGTGCATGGTTGAACATCAATGTTCAACGAGGAGGTGGGAAATGATGGTACACCCAAATTATGTTGACACCAAAAAGTGGCCAAAGCTAGGGAATGCAATACGATACAATGTTTGTGCAAGCATTTGATGTAGATAGGTATCAACCCCTACGTGAATTGGATGCTTTATGAGTTTTAGAAGGTTGAATCATATGTTTTTTCCATTACTCATTTTTGTGGTTTGGAATGTGAAAATTCCAAGTGAAAGATTGGAAATTACAGGTTTGGATGCGTTTTCTAAGGTGCACATTATATTTTGTCATTTAGAGTTCTTGGCAAAAGTTATGTAGAATTAGACCCGATCTGGTAATTGTTGGACATGCTAGTATATGTAGTAAAATGGAGCTAGGAGTGTGGAAGAATTAGCAAAGATTGTAGCTTTGATTGTGCTCCTCAATGTATGCTTTACACATCGGCAATTGAATAAATTGACCGAGTTATGACTAATGCTAGAAAATGGGACCTGTGGAAAGAATCTCTTGAAACATGCAAAGCAAGTTGGTAGCTTGAGCCCATGCCTCCACTATTTGAGTAAAAAGTGGTGGAAATCTAAAAAAGAAAATTATCTTCATGAATGGGAGATGAGAGAGGCCACGTTCTGGGTTTGTGGGTTTGTAGGAGGGATAAGGAGCTGTAGATGGTTTTATAATTGGATTTTTAGAGCCATTTTTTTTTTCATAACTTGCTCACCTGATGTCAAAATAGGGAGACTTGGGACTCCTTTTTGGGGGTTTGGCACGTATTGGATGCAACCCTACACATATATTTTCCAAATCTAGACTGTAGAATTTTTTGCAGCATCATTGTGTATGGGTTCTTGGTGAACCAAAGCAACACATATAACTTGTTCTTGGTGTCTCTTCTGATTTTCTTCTTTCTAGTTTTTTCTCATGCATAGTGCCCATGGAAATAGTGCCGCGCGCTTGCGCATGCGCACACACGCACGTGCACACACACACACACACATGGCTAGTTATAGCATGTTGCTATTTCCTTGGTATAACTTGCTGGGACTACTAGTCTGGGGTACATTTGGTGAATAATTGGCTTGAATTCACTAGGTAAAAATTTGTTTAAAAGTTAGTAGGTGGTACCTTAATGGTACCTATCCCTTGGTTATTAAATGAGTTAAGTGGGTTGGGCGTGTTGCCTGGCTTTGTAAAACACTACCTTCTTCTGCTTAATATCGAGGTGGATCCACCCTAGCAAGTCTGCACTACAACGCTCTTTGGTCTCTCTCTCTCTCTCTCTCTCTCATAAGAGAGAGAGAGAGAGAGAGAGAGAGAGAGAGAGAGAGAGAGAGAGAGAGAGAGAGAGAGAGACCAAAGAGCGTTGTAGTGCATCTTTTTTTGGTACTACTCTAGCATGTACAATGGGGTATTTTACTACATGTGTGTGACTGTGTTTGTGTGTTGTTGTGTGTGATCTATCCTTCCCCCTCCCCATTAGGTGTTTGTGTGTGCTAGGTGTGTTCTATCCTTCCCCCTCTCCATCAGGTTCTTATCACTAGTTTGGTAACCTGACAGGACAAACAAGTGTCCTTTCAAGGTTTTGGAAAAAAAGCAAATGATCCTATCATATGTGTATTTGTAGAAGTCCTTACTTCAGCTCAAAGCTAACACCGCAATTTATGTAGTAACAATAAGAAACACTTACAATTGTTGACCGTATAATCATGAGATCTCAAAGCCAAAGAAGTGATCAATTTGACTAAAAACAACATATTTGCAAAGTGAACCCCATTTCACACAAGGTCCAAAAATTTCCAGATAACGAGTCTACTTTTACTATAAACATCAATGAGTTATTGACCAAAGTCTACAGTTCCTATAGGCCCATAAATTTTCTTTTGAACATAGAATTAAGTACAAAAAAGTGCATTTGCACATTTTTCTAACCTATCATCGATGTTTCTATGTTTACACCTATCATTAACACTATAAATGCTTCCACTTTACATGGTTCAATTATTTGCTTTCATGTTCACGCACACAAAGCATCAAAAGTATCAGAACATGCCTCCGTAGGACATGTTCGATCACAATTTGGAACACACCTATGAAGTACAAAAACTCCACCAATGAAAAAACTAACTTCCACAATGTGGCCTTTCATATGGCATATAAACCTATCAAGCTGATGCCAACTTGGAATTGTATGCTTATATTGGGACCCAAGCTTGAAATCTTTAGAGTTTTTTTAACCAAATATGTGTCATAGCATAAAGTATCCATTTAATGTAATTTTCAATCGTCATAAGACTCCATATATGTGTGGTTGACGGAGAGAGAAAGTATAAATTTTAGAGAGATAGTATTTATGCAAGTTACCATTGGAAGAAGAGATCATAAATCCGAGAGAGAGAGAGAGAGAGAGAGAGAGAGAGAGAGAGAGAGAGAGAGAGAGAGAGAGAGAGACTTCTCTTCTAGAGAGAGAAAGTAAAATCATAGAGTTGTATATCACTACGAGAGAGAGAGAGAGAGAGAGAGAGAGAGAGAGAGAGAGAGAGAGAGAGAGAGAGAGAGAGAGAGAGCGAGAGGGCATAACGACGGAAAAATGTAAACAAATAAAATCACCATTTCACAACTCATGCCTTTAGAGTCAAATATGCTCGCAACACATGTGATCAGAGTCAAATAATCCACAGCATATAAACATGCGATAAAGTAAAAAATCATGCAGAATAGAGACAACACTAATTTCAGAGTTAAATATAATCCACAGTATATATAAATGTGATGAAGTAAAAAATAATGCCACATAGAGACAATACTAATTTACCCAAGCAATTGCTTTTTGAAACAACATAAGTTTGAGGATGTAAGTACATTCGCAAAACTACCACAGGATAAGATCAAAATTAAAGTACAAAAAAGGATAGTCGCCATAAATGTAATGGTCACTCTAAAAGGCAAGTAATTTGCTCCCAAATAGCTTGCAAGATGCTTCATATCTTTTGCTTGAAATTTGAAATCCTTTGCTGCATAAACAATGTTTTTTCAAGATAAATAATCACAAGTATATCATGGCCTCTTTAGAGATTCCATGCCTCCACTTTTTCTTCCTCGAGCTGCCACCACCTTCTTTGCAGTCGCCAGCAAGAGGTTGTGGATTTACCATTGAATTCTCTGCCGAAATCCACTCTGATGCAGCGCGGCAAGTTTGTGTGTGGAGATATCTGTCCCTCTTGCTACTGGCAAAACATTTGGAGCAGGAGGTAAATCTTGGACTTGTCTTTTGATTGATTGGGTATGCAAAATATCATGATTACAAAACCATAACCATTGCTCGATTGTTTTACCCTTGAACATTCTTTCGGACCATATACATGGAGCAACAAGACCAATTGAGCGACTATGCAAGATATTGTCACAATTTTTTCTCCCTACTGTTCCAAAACATTTTCTTTGACTTTGAAAGGGCATTCTCCTGAGAGCCCACTGAGTGCGTGGCACATCACTCTCAAACACATTGTTTGTTTTAGATGACAAAGGTGTGGTTGTTTCTTTTTGAGATCCAATATCATCATCACTGTCACTAGCTTGCAGCGAAATGTTAGAAATACCTGGTCCTTGGGTATCAAACTTGATTTTTTTTGGTCGACCGCGATGGTTTCGTTGCTTAGATTCCATGACATATTCCGTCCGATGGGAGCTACTTGTTCCTGTTCTGCCCCTCTTTTTGCGTTGTACTGTTTCTTTGGAAATTGGCTGCGCATACATGGGAGTCCCTGCAACAGCCTCGTGTAATAGATGGGCCACGTTGGTTGGAGTTGGAGTTTGCTGAGATTCAACTTGAGAAAGCAAGGTCTCCATTGTGCGACCCGTTCCTATATAACGCCCAGTAGTATATCCCAAACGCTTTGCACATTGAATATATGAGTTTATAACATCTGTTTCACATGCATCATACAAGGATATTTTTCCCTTTCCACCTTCACCTGCTAACCAACTGGCATGTACACTTTCTGATAAATTAACATTGGGAATTTGTGCCCGCTCCCACGGACTTAGACCACCCTATGAAATGCAAATAAACATGAATTAAAATTTATAAATTTCATGTATGAAAAGAAATTTTTCTAAAAATATAGATTGTCATAAAGGTACTTACATCTGTTCCAATTCCTCCCCAGTGTGAAATTCGTTGCTCCCACCATTTAAACCATCTGCTCACTCTTGTGATGCTCTCTGTAGATAGATGTTGTCTCCACCACTTTTGAATTGAAAGTGCCTTTTGAGATGCAAGCACAATGGTCTTACAAGCTCTCCAGTCCTCACACATATCAATGTGTTGATTTGTTAGATGTTGAGGTATCCACTTTTTAGCATATTTGTGGAGACTCTGCTCCCAATGAAATAGGCATGATCGTTCACGTCCCTCCATGATATTATCTGGCCCGCCATTGAAGACTGCTCGAATAGCATTCCAATTTGCACCAGCTTCATCAGACATAAAACCTGCAAAGTCAACTGCACCATGTCCGTACTTTTCCATTGTTGAATTAAGGCTCTCCCAAAAAATAACTTGAGTCTTTGCATCCTCCTCTTTAGTTTCACATATAGCAATTATTTGTAGTGATCGTATGCTGCAAGATATTCAACATAAACATTTTCACACATCTTCTTTTATTTAATGATAAAAAAATACGAGATATTTAAATACTAAAAGATTACCTTGGATCATAAACTGAGCATGACATTGTTGCCCATCCATCTATTCTATGGGTAAAATCAAAATGTACCCACGCATTTCTCAAGTCACCAGTTTCAGTTCTTTTCATCCGATTTACTAGATCAATCCCAGAACCTGGTCCTTTAGTGGACATTTTAAATAGGAAGCACTTGTCATCCTCTTCACCCTGTCCAGGAAATCTACTCCCATGAAAAAAAGGAAACATGCACTTTTTTTGAAGCAATAAAATATTATCATATCCATCCCCAATAACAGCACCTTGACTCTTTCTCTCCTTTGAAACAATTGAAGAAAACCTACACGATGCATCACAAGAAGACTAAATTTATAATAGTTAAAAAATTAACAAATTCAAGGAACCAAATTGAGTTTTCTTACCCTTTGGTTTGAACCAGTGGCATCATTTCTTCCAAAAAATCATTGAATTGTACATCGGATGTAGCTTCAGCTTCCTCACCAATCAAAGAGTGAAGAACAAGTTGTTGAGCCACCAACATTTGAATTTTTCTTGGGCCACCCTTTTCTATTTTTAGTACTGCACCTATGTCAAGGCTAGGGACTTGCTACGCGCCGTGTGCGAGCCACAAAGGCTCCTAGCACACAGTCATACAACAGACAAGCTCACAAGGAAGAACGGTGTGTCACTCACCTTCCTGCGTAGTTGCGAATGAAGGATTCCTGCGCCGCGAAGAAGAGGGAGATGCCGCTACGCCGCGCTCAACCGCCTTGCCGCCGTCGTGCCACCGCAACGCTCGATCGCACACACACTCTCACACACACTCTCTCTCTCTCTCACGCACACACACAAGGAGATGGTGAAGGAGAAGGTGGAGATGGAGCAAGAGCTGCTTCTATTGCACAATGAGAGAATGACTCAATTTTAGGTTTAATTGGCTTTTATGTGAGCTCATCCCATTCACACTTGGGCGCCCATGCTTAGCCAACTAACCCTAGCATGTTCGTGTTAGAGTGCGCCTCTCATCGGCGATCACTCTACCTTTCCTATTGGACCGACAAGCCCGGTGCCTGACTCTACTTAAATAAATAATACGATTACGGTGTCCATCGTAGGCGATAGGGTGTCTGTGAGCCACGAGGGTTAACATTGCCCCCCTTCCTGATGTAGATTCCGTCCTCGGAAGCTATTGAGTTGAAGCTTGGTATGTCCATGTTGTAGAGCATCTAGATTTGAATCTGCAAGGCAAAGTCACTGTTTTAGCAAGCGGAATTATATTGCCATAAATCATGAGGGGAATGTAAAGTACATGTGGAAATGAGTAAATGCAAGATTTATGAAATGTTAGACTGCCATTAAGGACAAATAAATTGCACTTTGAGTAAATTAATTAATCAAGAGTTTTGAGCTTATGGGTGAGTCTATCAATTAGTTAGCTATGACTAAGGTTAAAACAACTACTCTAGTACTAGCTAAGCTAAGAAGATTATCTAAATGCAAGATTCCCTAATTATGCTTTTCAGCTTTGATTAGCCAACTCGCTCTCACAACTGCAAACAAAAGCTTGAAATGTTAACTGTAAGCTCAATGGAAGTCTTTTAATTTTTTTTTTTTAATACTTTTTTACTTTGGGTCACAATCATGTGACGTGTGTGCTTATTTTGTATGTCCGGGGTTTTTTTCTTCTCAAGGAAAAGCGCCCACACTGGGAACCTCTAGGGCTCTAGTACCATAGACAATACATGTGAGTGAAGTACCAATTCAAGCCAGGATTTCTCTTCCAGCGTAAGATTTTTCATTTGTGGCACTTATGTTTTTTTTTTGCTTCCATTTCCTTGGTATTCGCACTAGTGTTTTTTGTTGTTTAAGTGAGCAAGCCTTTCTCTGCCTAAAACATTCCTAAGGTCTCAAATACTCGGATAATTTTATTAGCTAGGCCTAGTGGTCAAGTAAATGAGTTAACCTAAAGTCACGGTCTCCTAATCTCCAGGCTCATCCATAAGATTAAACTGGAGTTCAATCAACTTAAGCAAAGACAAATTTATACATCTATAATGGCAGATAACAATCATAACTATTCCACTCAAACAAAGCATGAAAAATCATTATTAGCAATTACACATATCCACCAACATGAATCATGGAAAGTAGTACACCTGGAGGTATGGAGTGGCTCATTTTGTTGAAGCAGATGTCCTCAGCCATGTGGATGGAGATCCATATAAGTCCTACCTAACACATCCAAAAACAGGCACTATACTTCTAAGAGGCATGTCAGTGTGAAAAATTAAAACTCCTAAAAAACAAACTCAAAACACAATCTAGACCCCTAACCTACCTATCTGTCACCCCTTTTAGAATCAAGGAAAGAGGATATTATAAAAACCGGGTGGCCACCCTAAGGCTAGGCCTCTATCCTCATCATCTAGATAAATAAAATCGTTGTCCGTGAGGCCATAGTCTTCCTCGGTCTCTATTAGTTCCTCTTCATCATCCTCTTGTGCAAGCATGCTAATCAAGAACCTCGCGATGCGTGGATACTCATCTTGTGCAAAAGAATAAGCATGTGCCACTGGAGACACATTCGCTACTGGGTAGGGATCACTAGTTAGCCATAGACGTATCAGCCATTCTAACTCCTCAAAATTTCTCTCACATGCAAGGCTCTCTATCAAATCCCATTCGCAAGAAAGTATAGGGTAGCATACGTAGAACACTTGAGGAAAAGACAAAGGGTACCTTTCATAAAAAATAGAAGTGCATGCCTCTGACGAAGTAGCCATTTCTGACAATACAGATAGATTTGGTTAGGCCTTTAAAACATAAGAGTTGTTTTTGTGTGTTGCTTGAATTGACACGGTGAATTTGGACTTATATGTAAGATCTGATAGGGTGCTCTCTCGTTGCTAGTCGCTCTTGCTCTTTACTATTTTTGTTTTTTGTGAGTATAAGGCTATATATATATACATTCCCTAAGATTGGAATTGAGAGGTCAGGGAGGAAGGTTGAGAGGGGAGCGAGTGAATGATTGATGTTAGCAAACACTCCCCCCTTCCTTGGGTAGATCATACCTTTTGGAATGAGGTCGTCACCTTTTGAAACCAATTGTTCCAAGTTGTTATGGGTGAAGGCTTTAACCAATAATTTTTGACCGCCCTATGCGTTTCATCTAGTTGCAAGGGTGGTAAGGTACTCTCCCATGATTTTATTTGCAACATTGTTGTAGGTGGTGAACTTACTCCGGGAGGTGCAAACTCTTTCGTGCTTGTATGGATATGTACAATGGTAGGTGGAGGTTGTGTCGAAGCTTCTATTTGCGTATAGGAACTACATGAAGAGCAAGAAGCTTCATTTGATTTCCCTGTTCCTGAGCTAGGTGGAACAAATCGTTCTTTCTTTGGTACCCAAACTAGCTCTAGAGCGGGTGTGTAACATTCCATGATTTTTTCCTTTTCGCGATTTTCAATTTGTTTTGGAGCCACAGGATTGGGTTTACATGGGCCAGGTGACAGGTAAGAGTACACTTTACGTTTGGGCACCCAGATTTGATCATTTCCTTCATAGTATCCTTGGGCTTCCAATAGTCATTTAGGAATCCAACGCAACGTTTCTTTACATTTCTTGGAGTGAGTGGGATGGTTCTTACGAGGTTTCCGTTTTTTTGCATCAACCATGCTCACTACAGAAGCTTTAGGGACCCACTTGTATGTTTTCTCTGTTATATTAGGATGGTTCTTGTGTGTCTCAAGCTTTCTTTCAACTACATCAGTTGAAGCTCTAGAGAGTTGGGCTATGGGGACGTATGGTTCAACCTCCTGGACATGCAATGTCTTGGGTTTTATTTCCTTAGGCAATATCTCAGGGACTATGGCTTGAGTGGTAGGGCTAAGAGTTGGCTTTTGCGTTGTAACACCCACAATCCCCCAATCAATAGTGCATTTGGTGGCTATCATCCACGTGCGGCCTAGGTTTATATTACCCTCCATAGTTCTAGTAGGCATGACCAAAAAGTCTTGAGCTACAATTCCATTGTCATAACTGACAGAAGTGTGCCAGATTCCAAAAACCGTAGTTTTTTTCTTGTTGACACCCTTGACTTGGATAATACTCTCAGATAGAGGTGGCTTCCCTAACTGACACCACACCCCATAGGATAGCAGATTATATTTAGCACCCGTGTCCAATAAGGCGTTATATAGCACTTTTCCATAGGCACTATTTAACTCAATAGGGTATCTTAGAGGGGTGTCAGAGTCCAACCAATCCTCTTCGATTTCCACGTGGAATGCATTTGTGACTCCAAGGTTAGCCTCTCCTTTTTGTCTTATACGTTGTTGTCGCTCCTTAGCCTCAGCTTGAGCTTTTATCTTGTTTAACTCGGTTTGTGCTTTGGCGGCCTTCTTTTGATGAATGGCCCGTAGTTCTTCTTGGCTTAAAGGATCATAATATCTTTTGAATTTACTCCCATTGAGGAATCCAATGGTTTCAACTCCATCAAGAGTTTCCACATGAAGTGTACCTTGTGGGGTAATTTCACATACTCTATATGGTCCTTTACCAACATATTTCAACTTTTTCTTGTCTTTACGTACTCCATACATAAGGACTTTATCACCAACTTTGATGTCCTTGTCCTTCACATGGCGATCAAACCACTTCTTTCTCCTATCCTTTTCCACAAGAGCATTTTGCACAGCCAACTGTCTCTCTTCGTCTAGTTTTTCTAAGATATACAAACGCTCGGTTAAGGGGTTACCATTCCATCCTTCTTGCGAAGCTACCCTAAGACTAGGAATGACAAACTCCCAAGGCATAACCGCTTCTTGGCCGTATACCATTTTGAATGGCGTACAATTAATTGCCACTTTATAAGCAGTACGATAAACCCATAGAGCAGATGTCAACTTCAAATCCCAATCAGTGCGATGAGCTTCTATCATCTTGGTTAAAATAGAGATTAGAGTCTTGTTGGTGCTCTCAGCTTGTCCATTAGCTTGCGGGTAATAAGGTGTAGACTTATGGTGGGATATCATAAAGGTTGTGGTAAGCTCTCTTATTACCTCATTTATAAAATGGGTACCATTATCACTAACAATTTCAAAAGTGCAACCAAATCTTGTGATAATGTTCTCAAAAAGAAACTTAGCTGTTGTCCTCGCGTCAGCTTTTTGTGAAGCCTTAGCTTCAGCCCACTTTGTTACATAGTCCGTAGCAACTAGAATATATCGAGATTGAGTGTTGTGAGCTGCGGGACTAATTGGACCTACAAAGTCTAAGCCCCATTTTTCAAATGGTTGGGTTACTTTAATAGGATGTAAGAGCATTCTGTCTTTGCGCTGTGTGGTCTTGTAACGTTGGCACTCATCACACCCTTTTGTAAAAAGTGATGCATCCTTAAATAAAGTTGGCCACCAATAGCCTGATTGCAGCACCTTTCTAGCAATCAAGTCTCCTGAAAAATGTCCTCCTGCTACGCCCATATGTGCTTCTTGCAAGATATACAAATATTCATCCTCGCAGGCACAACGCCTAAGAATATCGTCCTTGCCTAGTCTATACAGAGTTTCGGCAATCAAACAATAGGGTTCACATTCTTTTACTAGCCTTCGAGCGATATCCTTACGAAGTTCCTTGGGTGGATAACTATTAACTAAAAAGTTAACAATGTTCTCACTCCATTCAGGCATAGTCTCAACTATGAATAGGGAAGTATCGGGTAATTCATCATCAACTCCTGTAGGGGCTTCACCATTGGGTATGCGAGACAAATGATCAGCCATGACGTGCCTTTTACCGGGTCTCACTACAATCATGAAATCAAACTCCAGAAGAATTAACAACCATCGTGTGATTCTTCCTGTGGAGCATGGCTTGTTTACCAGATATAGCAACGCTTGATGATCCACATAAAATACAAACTTGTTTGCCAGAAGGTAGTAGCGAAATTTCTTTACTGCATAAACCATTGCTAAACCTTCTCGCTTTGTAGTGGTGTAGTTCCTTTCAGCATCGTTCAATTGACGGCTTGTAAAGCTAATGGGATAGTCTAATTTATGTTCTCATGGTTGAGTGAGAACACACCCAATAGCAAAGTTTGATGCATCAATATGCACATGGAAAATGACATCCCAGTTAGGTGTCCTTAAAATCGGAGCACTTGCTAGTCTTTTCTTCAATTGTTCATAGGCCTGGTCACACTCTTCAGTCCATTTAAATTCAATGAGAAGCTTGTACAAAGGACGTGCTATCTCAACAAAAAATAAAATAAACCGTCGATAATAACCCACGTGTCCCATGAACCTTTGAACTCCCTTGTAATTGGTTGGTGGTGGTAACTCTAGAATCACTTTAATTTTTCTCTCATCGGTTGAGATACCATTGTTAGATACTATATGTCCTAAAAGAACTCCATGCTTGACCCAAAATTGGCATTTGAACGGGGTTCAATGAGATACGATATAACCTACACTTTTCAAACACCTTCCGCAAACATGATAGATGTTCTTTCCAAGAAGAGTAAACACAAAGGTCGTCTAAGAAAGCTTCACAAAACTCTCTCAAATATTCTTTAAAAGCAGTGTTTATTAATCGTTGGAATGTAGCAGGGGCATTTGTTAAGCCAAAAGCCATCACACGAAATGCAAACACGCCAAATTCCGTGATGAAGGCAGTTTTAGCTTGGTCCTCTAGCGCTATCGTGATTTGGTTGTAGCCTGAGTACCCATTCAGAGTGTTCAATAGGATATATGAACCCACATTTGATAAGCTTTTCTAGTTCTTCTTGAATGATCTTTGCGTACTTAGGATTCATCGGGTAGGGTCTTTGTTGTACGGGCTTCTCAGTGCTAATCATAGGGATTGTATGTTGGACCACAGAAGGTGGAACACCTTTCATATCATGGTATGTCCAAGCGAATATGTCCTTGAATTCCTTGAGAAGCTCTTTGAGGACCGCCTCTTCAACTTCTGTGAGGTCTTGGGCAATAAAAACAGGTTTTGATTCTTCACCGGGGTCGGCTAATTCTATTTCTTTAACTATTGCCGGACCATCATAGATTCCATTATTCCCATCGATAGGTATTCTTTGGGCTTTTGTGTACACAACCTTTGCTTCCCCTGTGGTGTAAGATTTGAAATGTGCTGGTGCAGGATGCAAGTCTGTGGATTTCGGTTGTGCTTTGGTATGTGCTCCCATTTCTGCTTTCTTGTGTTGTCGAGCTAACTCTTGGTTTTGACGCCTCCTTGCAGTGCGACTCAACTTTGGCTTGTCTATGATCTCTAATTGGGCTATGTCATGGGGTCGTGGTCTACACCACATAACATTTTGGAGATATTCACCCCAATCATCTATCAATTTTCGATGAGCATCACATGCTCCTATATAACTGAGCCATTCTGCTGAGGATCTCTTCTTTTTTATCCTAGCACGTACATTGGCTCGATATCGACGCCTCTTAAAGTTTTTCTTTTTCTTATTTGAGACTTGCTTTTGATTTGCATTTAGATCTGGCTCACTAAAGGAGTCCTCGTTGGTGTCCTCTTCACTCTCGGAGGAGCTATCATGGGTTGATGTGCTCGGTCCTTCCGAATGTTTTGACTCTGAACTTGCTCCACTCTTTAATTCATGAGATTCAGAATCCGTTTCACTGTGGAAGTCAGTGTCTGAGTCGTGTTGGTTAAAGTCTTCTATTGAGCTATCGGTGTCACTGTCACATTGGTCCACAATTGCCTTGCCCTTAGAAGATGAATGTATGGCACTTATCATGTTCAGAGGTGCAATTTGTGGTACCTCTTCCCCCTCTGGTGTGACCCAAGTGGTTCCTCTATTTCCCCAGGTATCTATGGTTGCAGCTAGGTGTACCCAATCTACGTTGTCTAATTCCGTCATACCCGGTAACACATCCATGTAAGGAGAATCTTGGCCAATGTCTGTATCCTTCTTACAAGTGTAACAATATTGTAGTGGGGCCGAGTGAAATGTGGTGTCAGAGCGATGATCAATAATGGTTTTACTCCCTAAGGGGTGTACGTTACCAGTCACCAAATCCACTCTAAGGACAGAGTCTTGGAATTGCAAATAGACATGATTTTTAGACCAATCATGAACCATTTGTGCTTCCCTCATGAATGGTCATCCTAAAATCATTTCATATGACATAAGGTGTTTAGAGAAATCCATTACGATGAACGTATGTCGTACCTTGTGTCCTAGAACTTTGATCTTAAGATCCTTGAGCATCCCCATAGGTTTGGCTATGGTACCATTTGCCATCTTTACCACAATGTTAGTAACACTGAGGCGGGGTTTTCCCATGGATTCCCAACAATCTTTTGTAATGATGCTAACTCCTGCACCACCATCAAGAATTCCCTTTATAGTTAATCCCTTGGTAGTGATGGGTAGGGTCGCATTAGACTCGTCGCCTTCAAAATACTGCCCTAATTCGTTAATGGGTACCTCGATCACGGACTCGTGTCCATCTAAGTCAAGTGATTGCACATGATTTTCCTCATCAATCATAATCGAGTCAGGCCCATTTGGTTGCGCAAACTGCGGTAATCCCGTTCGTAGATCTCCGTTAAGGAATGCTCGAAGTGTAAGGAATAACTCAGGATCTCCATACAGCTTTGCTATGATCGTGGTTCGGACCTCAGAAGACATGAAGTCCACTAGTTTGGCAACATTCATTGGCATTTTGCAGGGTGTAGGTCCTTGACTAGGAACTGGTGAGGATGGAATCTCATATTCCTCAATGGGATCAGGTATTCCTTTGTTAAACATCCTTTCCAACAAGAAGGGTGTATGCTCACTTTCTGATGTCCCGTCCTCACTCCCTTCTTGGATGATACTAGATATGGCTAACGGTCTATGGTTCATGTGGGGTGGATGAACTTGCATGGGAAACACTGTGTCATGAATTTTGACATGCATGGGTTCTGGTTCTAGTTTCCTTTGAGTCTCCTCCACTAAACCTCTTAGATGTTTCACCTGCTCAAGCTCGTCTACTGGGTTTGGGTACGTCCCAACCTTCTTTTTACGATTCTTCCCTTTTTGCCCCTGCGGTTTATCTTGGGGGTCTTGGATTGGATTTGGAAACACTTGTGGTGTTTTCAGAGGCTCTTTATGGTTTGATCTTATTCGGTTTTCATTTGGTTCCATGTTACGGTTTTCTTTGTCGGTCTTTCCCTTTGTGGTATTAGTTCTAGTCTCCATTGTCTCGACTGAATCTGAATCATCTTTGAGGTCATTCATATACACGGGGTCATCTCCTGTTCCTATGTTTGTTTTGGAACTTGGCTTTGAATTTCCCGTATTCTGCGACCTCTTCCTTCGTGTCTTCTTTTTCTTTTCTTGGATAACTGACGCGGTATCTCTCTCTTTGAGGATATGGCCTGGCCCTTGAAGCATGGACCGTGTAATCGCATAAGCGGGTGCGACGGGTGGTATTGGCGATGTCACACTAGCAATTTCGACCAAATTTAGGGGTGTGATTTTAGGCGCATTTGGGTTATAGGGGCATTGGGCAATCAAGTGATCTATGCCACAACGATTACATGTGAGTATTGGCATTGCAGACGTGCTCCCTTGATTCATTTGCATCTGTGCAGCATTCTTTTGCAGCCTAATAGGGCACTCCGCTGCCCGATGTGGTCCACCACACTCGTAGCATTGAAGAGGTGGCCTCCTAGACTGGGCGTTGATATTTTGACCTCTGGATGCGAGAGCAGCAGCTTGATAAACCGGCTTGACTTGCCCCCAACAATCTTCCATGTAGTATATAGGACACTCTTCCAATGTATCAAGTCCGTAGGCAATACTAGTGTCTATTTCCTCCTCACAGCCATCTGCATAAGCATTTGATGGCTCGCAACCCACTTGGTTCATAGGGGCGACTCTTGGATGCGGGGGCTGCGGTCCTAGCACAGGAGGTGGTAGCGGTGTAGCTTGTACAACATTTTGAGATCTAGGGACCATGTGTTGCGGTAGTTGCTCAACAGGTGGAGCAGGCATCAATACAGGAGCTCGAGGTGCATCCGTCCAGGCTACAGGTGGTCTATTTGCCATCATACGTTTGATCATTAAACAATCCTTAGCTTGGTGACCATACCTACCACATGCGTTGCAAGTTCCATTATATTTTACTCTAAACGTAGGGCGCTCACTAGTGCTATGTGGACCTAAAAAAATGGAACACCATTGTTGCTCCCTTCTTGGATACATGTGACTATTTTGAGGGGGTCGATTATCCTTAAGAGACTTTTGGATTGCCTTGGTGAGGTCTATCAAGAATGTCTCAAATACCTTTGGCTCATTGGCAATGGGCTTTGCAGTCATGGGTTCATACTCAATGGCTTGTGAGCTAGTGGATCTCGTGTCAGTAGACACCCTCATGCCTGCTATCATCAAGTTGTCCTCTAATTGGATTGCATTGGCAGTGACATCTTCCCAGGTTGTGATACCTCTAATCACTAGTCCATTATAGATTCCTTCATTCCTCAACCCTCGAATGAATCGATCAAGCAGTTGGTTATTGTTGAAGCGCTCATTTACAGGGCAGTGAGAGTTTAAGTGCTTTAGACGACTAATGAAGTCCCTTACTGACTCTCCTTCCTTACGTTTGGCCTTCTGTAGCAGAGATGCTACACCCCAAAGCACACCTTCTCGTATGTACTGCTTTAGAAACAACCTTCGAAGGGTAGGGTAGATTGTTTTCTCGTCCACCCTTAGGGTTCTATACCAATCTTTAGCCTTCCCACTTAATGTCAAGCTTAAGGCATTGCACTTATGTAGTTCATTGCATTCCCCTAAGGAATCACATACTTGTTCAAACACTTCAATGTGTTTTCTAGCATCTTCGTCCCCATTGAATTTTTGCGTGAGTTTGGCAATTTGTATTGCCTTACTTCTAGGCTCTCTATCAGATGCATGACGCATATTTTCCGCGATAGATCGACCTATGGTTTGAGAAAACGCTGCCAAGTCACCTATGTGAGGAGGCAGGGCCGGTGGAGGTACTCTTGGAATCATATGTGGGAGAGGGACGGGTACCGGTCTTGGCATATGTGTGGATGATGCAGGATATGGAACATAACCGGGCATAGGTCCACTCAGATAAGGGCTAGGGAGCGGCACTCGAGGAGCATAAACAAGTGGTACAATTGGAGGTGTGGGGGCCATGTGTGCATAAGGGGCTAGAGGCACATACGGTCGAGGCCCCATATTAGGTACTACGACACTAGGTAGTGGCACTACGCTAACCATAGATGTCATCGGTACATTCTCTGTCAGGCTTATCCCTGGAGTGAGCACTGTGTTTTCCTTAATAGAGGGTTGAGCCAAGTTAGGGAAGCTCGGAGGCTCAGATTGCATAGAGACCCCAGGTGAAATGACGTAAGATGGGTCCATGGGACTCATTAGAGGAGTCTCCATTTGTGATAGAGTAGGCTGTTGAGCCTTGCTCGTATCCAAAAATCTCATGGGGCCAGTTGAGAGTATATTTACCCCTCGGTTTTGCCTTTCCGATTGAATAATGCCATGGATAACATTACATATCATTTTATTTTGTTCTTCGATGCTCGTGGCACTAGAGGTGGATTGTACAATCTCTATCCATCCTACATGGTAGGCGTGGCCAGAGTGTAGATCCGTCAACACCTCAGTGTGGAGGTCGTATGTCCAATGATCGTTAATGAACAATCCTTCTAGAGTCGACGTGTTAACGGTTTCTTGTGAGGTAGAAGCAATGTTGCTCCCCGTGGTTTTACTTGTCACCAACGGTACTCTAGAGGGAACTTCTGAAGGAGGCAGCTCAACAGGGCCTTCTTGGTAAGAAGTTGGCAGGATATCCACATGGACACTCTTTGGGGGTGTGGGGTCCACGTGCGATGTGAAAGGAGAGTCCACTTCCCCACCCCCTTCATGTGCTTCATTTGCATCAGGTTCCGAGCGAGTAGCTCTACCTAATGTTTCCATGAAACGGCTAAACATACTAGTACTAGGCTGTGGAGCTTCGGGAGGTGCATGGCCTTCTCTCTCAATGTTTTGGGTAGGGTATGCTTCCGCTGAGGGTCTAGAGCCTATCGTGGATGGGTGATGGGTGTCCGTATGAATAGAGGCACCCTCAATATGCTCGTGTTCTAGCACCCGCCCAGAGCGTAAGTGCATGTGCTTTTGATACCCTAAGGTGTCAAAAAGCTGCTCTAGGAGGCCTTGTGACTAGTTTTTTGCGTGTTTTTTGTTTGTTTTTTTGCTAGATTTCTTAGAGCGTGTCGTGGAATGGGCCGTGTGATAGCTCAAAACGAGCGTATCGCTAGGAGGGACGCGCCGTGCTTTACAGCCCACCGTTTGGTTCTATTTTGCTCCAGAAAAGCCCGAAACAGTCTTTTCCTAGCTGGGGAACTAGGCTCCAAATAGCAAGTCTAAGGGTGCAAGTGGGAAGAGAAGGGAGGAGAGTGGAGGACTTGTCCCACATGCTCTCATTCCCTCTTGAGGGGGTAAGGTATATATATAAGAGTGAGTCTAGTATATATCATAGGACTGAGGCCTGGGCTTGGGCTTGGGCTTGAGGAAATGATCCCGATCCTGATCTAACTTTTATACAAACCAACCCGTCCGTTTTTATAACTCACGTTTTTTATTTTCGAAAATCTAACCGCCCCCTCACTCACGTTTTTATTTTTCGATTTTTTTTTCCCGAAAAAGATTTTTTTAAAAATTTTTAAATTTAATTTTTTTAATATTTTTATTTTTTTAATTTTTTTTTTGTGGATATTATTTGGTACGTGTTTTGGTGCGCGTTGACCTCACCTGACTATTTACTGTCCAACCTACCTACTTACCTACTAATCAATGGTTCACCTAATTACTAACCTGCTTAATTAACTAACTGTGCGCCTAACTGTGCATAAACCAGAAAACACAGAAAATGTAGAAAATTGAAACTTGACAGAACTGTGCAGTGCAAACCAGAAAATGCAAAAAACGCAGAAGCGCAAGAAATGCTAACTGTGTAAGTTGAAATCGGAGCTTAATAGAACTAACAAAACAGAGCTTAATAGAACACATAAAACTTGAATGCAGTCAACAACATTGTGTCTTTCTCTAGTGTTTTTGCATAACAACAATGATCAAACTTAAGCCGTGCCTTTCCTACATAAAAAATAGCTTCAATACAATTTACAGGTCACCATTGGAGCTTCACGCGCAGCAGCTTCCCGACAGCGGCGCCAAAAATGTCAAGGCTAGGGACTTGCTACGCGCCGTGTGCGAGCCACAAAGGCTCCTAGCACACAGTCATACAACAGACAAGCTCACAAGGAAGAACGGTGTGTCACTCACCTTCCTGCGTAGTTGCGAATGAAGGATTCCCGCGCCGCGAAGAAGAGGGAGACACCGCTACGCCGCGCTCAACCGCCTCGCCGCCGTCGTGCCACCGCAACGCTCGATCGCACACACACTCTCACACTCTCTCTCTCTCTCTCACGCACACACACAAGGAGATGGTGAAGGAGAAGGTGGAGATGGAGCAAGAGCAGCTTCTATTGCACAATGAGAGAATGACTCAATTTTAGGTTTAATTGGCTTTTATGTGAGCTCACCCCATTCACACTTGGGCGCCCATGCTTAGCCAACTAACCCTAGCATGTTCGTGTTAGAGTGCGCCTCTCATCGGCGATCACTCTACCTTTCCCTATTGGACCGACAAGCCCGGTGCCTGACTCTACTTAAATAAATAATACGGTTACGGTGTCCGTCGTAGGCGATAGGGTGTCCGTGAGCCACGAGGGTTAACAACCTACCAGTTTCCGCACTCTTGAAATAGCAGCCCTAGAGGTTCCTGCCTTAACATTATGACAATGTTTACCAACATGTATTGCCAGTCGCGACATTGTACCATCTCTAGGCAAAACATCATAGATTTTGCAGGGACAAGCAGCAACACAAGTAACAACCTTCTGACAATAATGACAAGTTATTGTTGTATTCTCTTCCATTGCAAGGTAGTCCTTTTTCACCTGTCTGTCCAAATATCCATGAAAATCTCTACTATTGAATTCTTGTTCCTTAATATAATGAGGACTCGTTGAATAATTACACTGCATGAATCCCAAACAGTGGCTTAGACGAATTGTGCATGCTATTGCCATGGTTGTCACAGATGGGCGAGTCCACAAGTGACCATCAAAGCGTTGTTCTATCCCTGTCATTTGTTTTGTTTTATCCTGAGTCGCAGGTAAGTCAAAACACAAATTTCCATCATAATGTTGTGGAAGTTCAGCAACTTGCAAAGGAGCTCCACATAATGTTAACAGATCATTTAACTTTTTTGCCCCCGGATTTTGTTGAATCCAAATGACGATTGACTGAGTTTTGAGCTGTCGTATATCGTCACCACTACTTTCAAGATGCACAATGCTTAAAACATCTTCAGATATCTCTTTGTCATTTCCTTTCTCATTGTCAGATACCTGTATAAATGTGTCTGAATGAAGCATCTCAAACAAGCTCGAAAAAGAACCATCTATTAAGAAATGCTGACGACCTTCTATATCCCACTGTGGTTGCAGCAAGACTTTTGTTAGGCCACAATCACTTTCAATAAGAGCAGATAGTGACTGAAAATGGCAAGATGGAGGCAGAAAACTCTGCAAATAGTAAGCACTAAGCAACAATGAGTTTCCCTTCAACTGAATGTCGCGGTTGACTATTTGACCACCAAACTTCCAAGTTATTGTTACTTTCATGTTGGACATATTCTCTCAAGCAACAGATTACAGGGTGGAGATGCGAGAAAACTGTGGTGGATTAAGTGAAGTTGGTGAAGGTTAATGAAAGTTAAAGATAAAGTGAAGGTTAATGAAACTGGTGAAAGTTAATATTGAAAGATGTGAAGGTTAATGAAAGTGAAAGATTGGTAGGTAGACGAAAAGACAGTTGCATAAGATCTTGTGACGGCTCAAAGAATAATGAAAATCATAATTGAAGAAGTGCATTTAATATATGACGGTTCTGAATGTATGTGCAATGGAATATGTCATCAAATTTGAGGGGCCATTTAATTTCTAAATGGTGGTTCAAGGACTGCATTTAATGCAGTCATAGTGTCTTCATCTTTTGTGTATGTGTGTGTGTGTGTGTGTGTGTGTGTATGTATATATATATATGATTGTGTGAGTGTGTGTATAAAAAACGTAACATTCTATATGACTGACTTTGTATAAAAAACGTAGAAATTTTTTTAGTTAAGTTATATATATGATTCCATCTTGCCATTTTATATATATGTGTGTGTGTTTTTGGTAGTGTGTATATATAATTATTTTAGTTAAGTTATATACATTACTATGCGTGTGTATAAATGATTTTGTGGGTGTGTGTAAACAACGTAGCATTATATTAAGTTAAGATATTTAAGTTAAGTGTATGTGCACATAGTTTAAGTTAAGATATTTTTAAGTTGAGTGTATGTGTATTTTTTAAAGTTAAGATATTTAAGTTGAGTGTATGTGCACATAAGATATTTAACTGTGCACATAGTTTTTACATTTTGTGTGTGTGTGTGTGTGTGTGTGTGTGTGTGTGTGTGCATGACTTAACTTTAAGAATGCTACGTTTTTTATACACACAAACACATACAATCATTTTTTTAAATATATGGTTGTGTGTGTGTGTGTGTAAAAAACATAGTATTTTTTTAGTAAAACTATATATATGAATCCAGTTTGTGTATATCTTTGTGTGTGTATATACATACATACATATATATATATATATAAATGAATGTGTGTGTGTGTGATTGTTTATACCACAATATCATTTTTGTAATATATGGTGTGTGTGAAAAAAGTAGTAGTTTAGATGAAAGTGGAGTGAAGTTTAAATGGAGTTTTAATTGAGATTGAAGTGAAAGTGAAGTTTTTCTGTGAAGAAGGAGATGAAAGTGGAGTGAAGAGAAAGTGGAGTTTTGCTGTGAAGAAGAAGGAGTAAGAGAAGACAAGGTACTGTGTGTGTATGTGTGTGTAGATTTTCTACTCACGTGTGTGTGTGTGTGTGTGCGCGCGCTTACCTGCGCACGCTCGCCCGATCCACCGGAGGAGGTCCAATGGAGCTCCCCCATGCCTTGAAAGGCATGGTGAGAGGGCAGCGCGCGCGCTGCTTTCTTACCATGCCTTTCAAGGCATGGAAGAGCTCCAATGGAGCTTCCATTGGACCTCCTCCGGTGGATCGGGCGAGCGTGTCCAGATAAGCACACACACACACACACACACACACTCACACACACAGTGATACACACACATCAAAACACTTGCACACATAGCACAAACACACACACAATCATGTATACGCACACACATTACACTTGCATACACACACATACATACATACATACACCCACATATATAAACACTTGCATTCACAACATCAACACACTTGTATACATACACACATACACATATAAACACTTGCATTCACAACATCAACACACTTGCATACATAGCACAAACACACACACAATCATGCATACAGACACACACATATTACACTTACATTCACACACACACACACAATCATGCATACATCCACACACACACACACACACACACACACACATAAACACTTGCATTCACACACATCAACACACTTGCATACACACATATTAAACACACTTAGAGTAACAATTACAATGATGTAAGAACAGGTCGTTGTAGAGAAGAGGTATACAAATGTCAAAGTGGATTTGTATTTTTCCTTGCCATGAGCAAGTTGAGGCACTACAGGGCATAGGGCCAATGCACGATCTTCCATTGCTTCTTCCAATGTCCATCGAAAGGAGGATATTTTGGGTGATGTGCATGAAGAAGAGGATATATTGAGTGATGCGCATGAAGAAGAGGTGTTCATAGATATTCATGCTACACAAGGTGAATTGGTGGCTCACAGTGTGTCTGAAGCAACAACAATTGTTGCTAAACCTCCCGATCATCCAACAGTATTTGGAAAGGATGTTCATGGTCGAATATTAGAGGAGATTGTAGAGGGTTTTATTGTAAAGAGAGGTGGGGAACCTCCTCGAATTCCTCTTTGTAGATTGATGGAAAATGAAGCCATTAGAGCAGTGGGTCCAGGCACTGAGGGCTTGGTGAAAAGGTTTGAGATGTCTGGATACAGTGTGTTTGGAGCTCCATTTCTTGTGTCATTTAAGAAGCCAGACCATGATCAACATTATGTTTCCGACTTAGACAAAGATGAATGGGGGCCTATTTAGCGAGAAATAAGCGATGATTTTGATAATTCCCTTCCCCTTGAGTGGGAAGACTTAAGGGGAAAAAAATTTATCGTTTGGGATGGTAATCACTATTTGAAAACTTGGATGCGCTTAATAAAAACACGTAAGTGATTTATTTTTTGTTTAATGTAAAGCTGACTTGTATTACTCTATGCTTTCTAATTTTCCTTTTTGTTGTTGTAGAATTTTCAATGATAAAGTGGAGACATTGTTCTGTGAAATGTCAATTTGTCTTTGTTGATAGAAGTGCAGAGGGGGAGCTTATGCTAGCTTTGCGCTCTCAAAATGAGTAAGCACATTTGTTGTTTTGAAAGTTATTGCTATTACTTTATCGATGTCATTCTACTACCATTTAATTTAAGATATTGTGGTTTAGGATTGGTAGAACCACTGTGAGCACAAATTTTGGGCAGGAGATCTTCTTGTTCCAAAAACTGGCTGTGGCAAGCAAAGATTCTTTAATCAAAGACTTTTCCCAAGATTGGATTCGATGGATAGAGGTAGAGCTTGCTTGTGAGAAGAAGGCATCTAAAGGGAGTTGGTACAACGCTCCTGCTCTTTTATTAGCAATGCTCATATGGAAGGTATATTTTTTTGCCTTAAAGTACGCTTTTTATGTAATTTCTAAAGCTTGACATTATTTTGTAAAATCTTACTTTTTTTTTTTCATTTGCTCTACAAAAGGAAGACTTTGACTTGTCTCTTATCAAAGAGATGCAAGAGATCAATGATCCCTCGATTTCACTGCTAGAAAAGGAAATGGTTGCTCGAGGAAGAGTAGAAAAAATATTCAAAGAAAGAGCTTATAAGGTAAACACTTTCTCTTCTCCCCGTTTATGTTTGAATTTCTACAAAATGGTAAGTTGACATGTCATTTGAATTTGATACATTTGATTGAAAAATTGATTTGATTTGATCTCGTGCTAATGTAACATAGATGTTGGCCATTGCCAACCCCGCCAATGGCCAAGGGTTCTTCTCTTTATTATTTAACTTCAATTGGATAAGAGAAAAGGATCAAGTGGGCCTTACAAGAGACAAAGTCCACTCTTTGGCAACTTCTAAAATATCACCAGAGAGGTAATAATTTCTGGATAAAAAATACACATGAAATCATCAAATGAATCAATGCATTTATGGTTTGTTTATTGTTTGCTCTATAGGAAAAAGGAAATATTGCACTCTTTGATGCATTGCCGTGTAGATGATGTTACTTCTGAGCGTTATATTAGTGCAATGAAATTTAGAATGTACTTGCGTAAAGAGTGGTATTGGGGAAGTATTTTGAAGCAATGCTTGAGGATCAAAGGGAAAATGATTGAAGAAATGCCGGAGGGCTTTGAAGCATGGTTTCATCACCAATTGAGGGACCACATTGATAAAGCTTTTGTGGAGCTTTGGAGTAAACTCAACACAAAAGAGTCGGATGAAAAAATTCCAGAGCTTATGGAATCTTCAAGGAGAGTATTATTCAGGTAATATAATTGATATCTTTATGGTTGTTATTCTATTTTTTACTTAGAGTTTGTATAATAAATAAGTCACTTAGGAAAGGAGCTCAAATAAAGTTAGCTGCATTTTATATAGATGGCTAATTCAGCTTTACGATCAAACTTTGTTGGAGAAGTTGCCAATCGCTGTTGAAAGTTGGAGGGACCTCTCTTGTGAGGAGTGTATGTATCCACTATGGATGAGAGATTATGGTTTGATTGCTTGGGAAATTGAGTATTGCCCTTGGTGGCTAGATTACACTCGAAGCACCTACCCACGTGATGAAGGGAACTTATATAAAGGTTATTTTTGGCATTTATAAAAACTACAAAATTGTTAAAGTGCTCATACTATTTAGATTATGTTTGTGAGAAATATATTTTTGTTTGCTTTAGAGCACGTTCTTGAAAGAAATGAAAATGGTATTGAGGAGATTGGCTTAGCTTCCAAGAAAGCCACCTCTTCGAAAAGAGTAAACAATAGTACAATCTCCTCTATAAAGAAACGATTGGATTTTGTTAGATCCAAGAAGCCCAAGAAGTCTCCCAAAAGGAACCAAAAAGGTGCTCAAGGCTCCACAGGTAAACTTGCTTGTATAGATATCTAGCTGTCACTTTCTTTCTACTCAACAATTCTTGATGAAATATTTTATTTTCTGATTATGCAGTGCCTTCCATAGATTGTGATGTGAACGTTATTGGGAACATGCTAGCTGTTTACAAAATTTCTCTTGATGATGAGAAATGGTAAACACATGTGAAAAGAAAGACTAACTATGTGTGTTGTGTGTTGTGAATGTTTGAGATACATTTATTTGATCGTATGCAGGATCTTAGATTTTCTTCATTCAGCCCATGTTGATGGGGAAAAGAGCAATGAAGTGGCCTCTCTTTTGTTTGCGGATTTTCCAACAAACTTTAAAGTTGAAATTTTTTTAGAGAACGAGGTATGCATCCTTCAAAACCACAATGGACAGTCTATGATAGTTTTGGAACTTTATTTAAATTAACAATGTGTATTATGCAGGTCCCTCCATGGAATCAATTCTCTCAAAAATTAAGTAAGAAAGTGGCCGTAATAGCTTCAAAATATGTGGCAGACAATGGGTGGTACATCACCCTAAGCTCCACTGATCACTTTGGCATTGTGTCTAGCCATGCCATCAAGATGGGATTCAAAATGATGCACACCATCCTTTTTTTGATCCCCGATGGTTATGTGCGAAAGACCATTGAGATTGAGAGAGTAAGTAAATTTATTTTTTGATTGAAAAGCATGCTTATAGTTTTCTTCAATTAGATCACATTCTAGTTGTAATTTGTAGGTGGAAACACTATTGCTAGGATTGTTTTATCGTAAGGGTCAACGTCCTATCTACGATCGACGAGATGGAGAGAGCATGGACAACAACTCTTTCGATGCCAAGTCTGGAATACTGGTGGAGGCGCCGACGGAGAGTACATTGGAGGACACGCTCTTAGAGGTGCCGCCGAGCGTAGCCTTGAATTCTTTCGGTAAGAATATATGCTTCCTACTATGCGTTATTGGACTATGTTACATAAAGTAAAAATACGCATATTTTTTGCTTTTTTTAGCTGGCTTGTGCGGACATGTACTGCGGAGCACACCTACATTGTTGATATGTTTTCTGGATGTGGTGGCTTGGGCAATGTTTGCGTTGAGTTGTCTAGACACTGTCTTTGCATAGATAGTGATCCAGAGGTCTTCCATCAACATCTTTCACGCTTCAAGGCTCCATGTGTACGTGCTATTTCAGCAGTTGATGCAGATAGCGATGAGGAGACTGATTGGCAACAATATGATCCCGGATCACATTGCCCTTGATTGACATCAACGTTGGTATTATCTATCATTTCTTCTAGTTTGTGATTTTTATGGAACGACGTGTGACCATGGTGTTTGGGTGCCACTTTTTTGGTATTACTGAAGACATGTTGTTGGTGTTGATCGTCCTTATCAATTCAGCCATGATTTCATATTTATTATACTAGATAGAAGTTTGTTGAGAGCTTTGGATGTACCAAAGTAATATACCAACATATGCTTTTTTGCTTATGTAATTTCTTCTTCCCGTGAGCATTCGCTATTGCACGGAAGCAAGTTTGGAATGGGAATTTTTTTAGTTTGAATTTTCATACCGTTATGCTATCGAAATTTTGATTGCTTATCAATATCATCATGCTTTTTGTTCATGTTTGAAAACATAATCATGATTTCACGTATACAGAAAAGTTAGTCAAGCTTCACGGAAGCAAGTATGGAATGGAAAATTTTTTTGTTTGTATTTTCGCGCCGTTATGCTGTCGAAATTTTGATTGCTTGTGAATATAATCATGCTTTTTGTTCATGTTTAGAAACATAATCATGGTTTCATGTATACACAAAAGTTAGGCAAGCTTCACGGAAGCAAGTATAGAATAGGAAAGCTTAACAAAAGTTAGGCAAGCTTTCACAGAAGCAAGTATGGAATGGTTTTATTTTTATTTTTCACGTTGTTATGCTGTCAAAATTTCATTTGCTTGTCAGTATTTCTTTACACTGTCGGTCTAAGAATATATATAGTTTTATATATAATATTTATATTATATATATAATATCTTTTTATTTATTTATTTATATGTGTGTGTTTATGTACGTAAGGAGATCTTCAACTCGGTAAAGTGTTTTTAAGTACTTGTTTATGCAATATATATAGTTATTTATACGTGTGTGTTTATGTACGTATGCAGTTCTTCAACTCAGTAAAGTGTTCTTAATTACTATTTTATATGCAAGAGTCTATGCGTGTTTCATTACTTTGAGGTCTTCGCCCAAACAAGGACAACCATCAATATTTTTTAGATTCTTAGTTTCAAATTGGCTTATTAGGCATTCATTCTTGTTTGCAACAACACCTACATGGACAGGAAAGTATATTCTACTAAAAGTAGGGTAAATACTAAAGACATGCTCATCTTTTTCTTGCATTATATAAAAAACTCACATAGATTTTCTTTACATTTTTGGCTTTCAAACATCTTGTAGTTACATTTGACGGTTCAGTTTAGCAACAAGATATCAACAATACCCTAAATTATGACAGATCTTGAAGATGTGTTAGTAGACCAGGCCGATTAAAAGTATCACAGCTACTTCAATAATAATAAGTCAGACAGAGACATATGAATTATTCTCGCCAAGGCACTGAAGAGTGGAACACCATCATATAGTTAAAATAAGCATCATATAATTAAAATAAGTTGTTTACATGATTACGTAGGGAATCAAACCTGCACACACACACACACACACAGTACAACTTGCATCACACTAGTATAATTTATCATGTGCTAGTGCATATTTATTTAACTATATTATTTAGTGCATAATTATTTAAATCTTGCCTCAATCTTCTACCACATTAGAGCCAGAGATGTCGACCAGGTTGATTGTGCGTTTGCAGACAAGCAAATGGTCAATCTCCGCCTATAAAGCGGCCCTTCGAGAGCTATCTATGTACCCCCATGTCTCCCACTTGCCCAGAGCTTCTCGCATTGTCTCAAAGCCATCATTGAGTTCCTGGTTTCCGGTGTTGCGAGCGCGATTAAGGTGGTTGAACATCCGGATCGCCTTGTTTGTGTCACGCTCTCTTTGTGTAAACGTCTTCTTTTCTTCAAGGGGTGCGTTGGGGGGGAGTTTGTGAAGCTCTTCATGGATTTTTGCAACTACCTCATTACCAGTACTAGCATATCCTATAGGCATTGTATAAGTACAGGGAAAATGAAAAAATCTCTCTTGATTAGCACCTCCGATTCACTTGTGCAGCATATGGTGCTTGCCTTGTAACATTTATATAGGCTAAAGCACCATGCTCTCAAAAAGCATTGATAGTGATGGAAGAGTGGCATGTGTTAGTGACATGAGGGGTCCCACGCAGCATATGCTAACTGCTAAATTGGAACGTGCAATAATATATGCATGATTTGTCAATATGAATATTATAATCGTCTACTACTCCACCACTAACTTTTAAAGTGGGGTGTGCAATAAAATATGCATGATTTGTCACTACGATTATTATTCCCCTATAAGATTTATAAGCATCTAAAAGTGCAATGAGTAGACAACACTAACTGCCTCTCTAAGGGCTCGGGAAACACTATGATTATTATTCTTCTATGAATACTATAGGCATATAATAGTGCAATGAGTAACCACCACAAACTGCCTCTCTAAGGGCTCGGAAAACATTATTTGTGGACCCGGCTTTGGAACCTTTTCACACGCATATGAACAGGAAAGCTCTCTCTCTCTCTCTCTCTCTCTCTCTCTCTCAAACACACACACACACACACACACACACACACACACACACACACACACACACACACACACACACGTGAGTAGAAAACGTGCACACAACCTCCTTCTTCACAACAAAACTCCACTTTCATCTCAATTAAAATGTGGGATATTTATACAATATATAAATTAAACCAACACATAAACAATTCTATACCAAGATACTAAATGAAATAATTTGAACCGGCTTGAGAACCTTCTTGCCCAAACTTGAGCCGGACTTTTTTCATTTTGAACCTATCTTTCCTCTCTTCCCCTCATCTCCCACTCTCTCTCTCTCTCTCTCTCTCTCTCTCTCTCTCTCTCTCACACACACACACACACACACACACACACACACACACACACACATGTGAGTAGAAAACGTGCACACAACCTCCTTCTTCACAACAAAACTCCACTTTTACTTAACTCCACTTTCATCTCAATTAAAATGTAGGATATTTATAAAATATATACATTAAACCAACACATAAACAATTCTATATCAAGTTACTAAATGAAATAATTTGAACCGGCTTGAGAACCTTCTTGCCCAAACTTTAGCCTGACTTTTTTCATTTTGAACCTATCTTTCCTCTCTCCCCCTCATCTCCCACTCTCTCTCTCTCTCTCTCTCTCTCTCTCTCTCTCTCTCTCTCGTTGTCGGTACTCTCACACCTCGATCCTATCTCTATTTCACAAGTATGTTTTTCTCTCTCCGTCTAATCCTTCTTCTCTCTCCTTCCCTCGGTACTTATTTAACATACCACAACGTCACCTTAGAGAGCATACATATGAGTGGAATCCATGCTTCTATAAACTCGAAAAGGCATCACCTGTAGCAAAAAAAAACGAATTGATTAACTCGCAAATAAAATTAACCCCAAAATTAGTACATAACTTTGACTTTTTTCTCTTAATCCATCTACACTATTTCCTCTACCGAGCCATTGAGGCTTGTCCACTTATAGTAATTTTATATAAGCTAACTCATCTGGTGATTTAATGCTAGGTCCTCCAACTTGTGGTAAAATTTGATACTAGCTCCATGTAGAGCTTTATGATTGAACTTTATGTTTTTATAAATGTGCAATCAAATTTATTTCTAATGGCCAAGATTTTGAGATTCAAACCCGATTTTCTTTTGGGAGCATGTCATTGTGTCTTAGTCACTTCATGAGGCTGAACTGTGAGGGGGGTTGTGCTTAGTAGAAATGGATTTTGAGCTCAAGGGATTCACCATGGAAAACTTACCACACCACGTAAGTGCAGGGGAGGGTTTTTTTTTACAAGTTACATAAGTGTGTAAGTTAGGGCCAGACCCCCCATAATTTATCTCTTAAGCTTAAAAATAAGGGAGGGCGTATCATATTTGGGGGGGGGGGGGGCGGACCTCACCTAGGTTGATTACTTGTAATGATTGGTCAATGATGTGCACTAGAACCTGGATGAATTTAGGGGAAGTTTTTTATCAGGTCATATACCAAATCTTGCATCAAGCCGGTCATAGATAAGGGCTACTTTGGAGGAGGTCAAGGGTTGACATACGCGAAACGAGTAGCCAGAGTGCAGGCTGATCGGGCACATAGTTTAAAAGTCAAACTAAGACATATTGAGGGTACATCTAGTTATCAATAGAAGTGGTTCCTTAATATGTTGCCAGTCACTATGCTACACACTCTTTGACTAGTTTTACTCAATTAGATCATGTGAGGCCTAAATTTTATATGTAAGATAGGGGTATGATAGTTTTCTTCATTGATTGTCGTATAAGCGTAGAAAGAGGGGTCATAATTACTAATTTGAGTCGTATATAGCGGTTTAATCAAAGTTGTCCGCTCACAGGTGGCGTCCCGTTTTGTATATAGAGTGAATCCCCCCGATTTTGAGCTTCCAACGACTAAGAGAATGAGATATTTGAATGATAGGAACGAAGACTCTAGGGCCACATAAAAAAGAGAATGATGTAGAGACTCAAGGCGGACCCTGTTTGCTAATTCCATTGCTAGTGTAGTGACCTAGAAAAGTGTGCAAGCTACCAACTAGGGTCGGAGAGTGTAGTAAATGAAGGTGTCTTGAAGGGGGCAATGCGAGTTTTTATCAAGTAGATGTGTATTCCACTTAGGAAGAGGCTCTTGATTTTCCTCAACATGAAGCAAGGGAAGTGTTGTTGCTTTTGAAGATGAAAATACATTGGTAGGAGTCTATTGAGCATGTTGGGAGTGTTGTGTAGACCACTAAGGGTATTGCCCTTGTGACATTGTATTGGTTCCTCTTCTTGGGGAATCTTGCTGAGACTATTGTGTTTGGTTCCTCTTCTTGGGAATTTTGGGATCAACAAAATGGAGGAGCAAACGAGCTTCTAAGGGAAGTTGGAGGTCATTTTCTTGCCCTATAAAAAATGGTAGAGAGAAAAGATGCTTTTTATTTTTGAGAATAATCCCAAAATTTGGGGCCCACATGAAGTGTTGCTTTCAAATATCTTGGGAATGGGTTGCTTTCCCAAGAATTCCCCTTCCCAAAGTACCGGTTTTTCTCCTTTGTCCCAAATTTCAAATTCCTCCTTGCTTAATTTTGTTAGGTACCTTTCTTTTCACTGTATCCAACCCATCATCTTCTTCCCCATATCCAAGATTTGACCTTGGTATTGTAGTTATGAATCTTGCTAAGAGAGGTATCTAACATCTCCGTGTTGAGTTGGAAGATGTATATTTCCCCCTTTGATAAAGAAATATTGTTCTCGAAACTCCTCCTTCTACCATCAAAGCAATGAGATTAGAGGGAAACAAGCACATTGACAACACCGATTTTTCTCTTTTGGCCCAAATTTCAAATCCTTCCTTGCTTAATTTTGTCAGGTACCTTTCTTTTGTGACTGTATCCAACCCATCATCTTCTTCCCCATATCCAAGATTTGACCTTGGTATTGTAGTTACGAATCTTGCTAAGAGAAGTATCTAACGTCTCCATGTTGAGTTGGAAGATGTATATTTCCTCCTTTGATAAAGAAGAATTGTTTTTGAAACTCCTCCTTCTACCATCAAAGCAATGAGATTAGAGGGAAACTAGCACATTGACTTATGGACACATGTTAGACTGTATTCCATAGACCCCATCAGCAAAAGCACCTCACCATTCTTCAATTGTTCTTTATTGAGGTTTTTAAGAGATGTCATGAAAGAACTATTAGGCTACAAAAGACCTTAGCAGAGAGGGACATTCTTAAGCTAGAAAACCATTTCTTGCAACAGTTCAAGGATTCTCTCATCCATCGACTTAAAAATGTCAACCCTAAAGATTTCATGGTGGTTGTCTTTCTTGATTAAACCTACTAGGAAGGAAAGAAAATGTGGTCCTAAATGCTGAGAGTGTTAGCATTCTTAAAGACTAGAAAAGAGAGATCAATGACTCTATGTTCATGAATCTTTAATGTTTTTTCCTCCATTGAAGTCCTTGAATGGTGGAAGCTTGTTGACAGTTGATAACTAACCCTTGTATTTTTTTAAAAGATTGTTGATACATGATCATACTTAGATGTTCAACAAACAGATGGTTGATTCTACCATCTCCCAATGTTTGAGGATTGAATCACCAGTTAATGAACTGAGAATATTTATGATTTGGTTGGATAAGTTGTGTAACTATTTATCCTATACACAAATGTCCTTATACCTTTATAATCTGGCTATGCATTGCTACTTTTCTAAGGAATTGTAAAAGTTACATTGTGGAAGCTAATTTCCTCATGCATGGAGTTTTAATGCTTGAAGATAGTGTTGAAAATTATGATTGAAAATCATGTACAAATGTCATGATACCTTTATAATTTGGCTATGTATTGGTACTTTTCCACTGATTGTAAAGGTCATTGTGGATGCCAAGTTTTCTCATCCGTGCAGTTTTAGTGCTTCATGATCATGTTGAAACTTATGCTAGTGCGACGCTTTTTCATGTTTTTGACACTTTGTATGGTGAATAATGAATATAATGAACCAATTTATATTGACAAAGTTTGGAAATCATGTTTAACTTTTTCCAAAAATATCACTAATAAGTCAGTAGAATGAGATAAGTGCAATATTTTTGTACTTAAGGCTACGTTAAAAAGAAAAAAGAAGTCATAATGATCATAAATTCTAATCAACAACCCACCCAACTTTGTGGAAAAAATAGCTTGGTGGTCTAGAACACTTTTTGAAATCTTGACGGTCTAAAAAATAGCTTGGTGGTCTAGAAAACTTTTCAAAATCTTGAGTACTGGCTTCACCTACATAATTTTATATGTTACTTTTGTTTTACTATGAGGACTTCTCTTTGACCTTCAACCTCAAGTAAATGATTTGAAAAATCTATAAGCCTACTAGTATTGATTTTAAAAAAAAACCTCTAAAAAGACACCTCCATGTACCGTTAGGTTACTAGCCCAGTGCTAATAATTGTATTATTTCAAATAGACCATTGAGCAAAATGCAAAAAAGTATCACCTTCATGTAATGTTAGTAGGTTACAGCCTGGTGTTGATAATTGTATTATCTCAAATAGACCATTGAGCAAAAGGCAAAAAGTATCAATTGTGGCATCATCTAACTTGCCTTCTCATGAGCAATACAATGCAATTTCTAACTTCCAAAAGTGATTTGATTTTAAAATCCTCCTAAATTGTGGCATCATCTAACTTGCCTTCTCATGAGCAGTACAATGCAATTTCTAACTTCCAATAGTGATTTGATTTTAAAATCCTCCCAAAGCGACGAATTTTCAACAAGATTTTTCTAATATTAGCGCACCAATTTGTATTGACAAAGTTTCTCCTTAGTGGAAATCATCAGTGTAACTTTTTTAGAGATATCACTAGTAGGTCAATAGAATGAGATAAATCCAATGTTTTTGTACTTAATTCTATGCCTAAATAAAAAAATATGGTGTCATAATAATCATAAATTTTAATCAACAACCCACCTAGCTTTATGGAAAAAATAGCTAGGTGGTCTAGAAAACTCTTTTGAAATTGAGTACTGCATCACCTACATAAATTTATATCTTACATATTTTTCGGAAACCTGATAAGCCTACTAGGAGTATTAATGTTTTTTCAAAACCCTAAAAAGCACCTTATGTACTGTTAGGTTACCAATCTAGTGTTAAAAAATATATTATGTTAAATAGACCATTCAACAAAATGCAAAAAAATATCAATCATTGCATTATCTAATTTGCCTTCTCATGAGCAATACAATGCAATTTTCAAATTCCAAAAATAAATTGATTTTGAAATCCTCCCAACGTTGTGATTTTTCATTAAGGTGTATAATATTTATGGCTCCTCTATCGTGTGGTTGGTTAAGAGACACCCCCCCCCCCCCGGAGGCCTCCCTTAAAGGGCCATGCCTCCTCCCCCTCTTATAGGGCCGTGCAGAGTGGAGAGCCCTTCTCCTATACCCTTGGAACTTGACAGAAGTTGATGCATGATCTGCAAACAAATACTTGTGACCTGTTTAAAGGGTTCTTTACGAATGTGGGAGGTGGTTGAAGCACCCCCTAGCAAAAGATGAGCCGCTAAATGCTGATCATTGCTGTTTTCATTGCTCTTTGCACCAACAAAAAGGGGCGGCAGGGACAAGTGGATATGGATGAACAAAGATTTTTGGGTTGAAGACACCAACAAGATTATCAACTTGGACTCTTCTTGAAAAAATTGAAAACTTCAAACAAAGCTGGACGGGATGGGCTGAGTGACCGTACATGTGCTCTGCATGAGGCCATGCAAAATTTTCTTCGTGAAGTAGGGGGGGGGGGGGGGGGGGGGGGGGGGGGGGCAGTAAAAACTTTCTAATTGTGCTGCATGAATCATTGTGCAATGGTATTGAGGGGAAGCTACCCCAGTTAATGCACGAAAATGACCTCGGGCTCACCTAAAGCTGGAGGGATTAGTCCAGCTAGTATCCTTGCAATGGGTGGAACTCGAAAAGCTTTTAGTCCCCTACCACAAGGCCCTAGTACCTATGCACTTGCAGTTTAGTCTCGTCCCCTAGCTAACTTGTCGGCTGCAAACTGACATGCTGAATGGATTTTCATCTCAGCCGCCTAGTTTGTCATTCAATGGGGCTCTGCAATACATTTCAGGTCGTCAAAGTCCTTTTCAAGTATTCCCTAACACCCATACACACAATGGTCAATTTTTTGTCATTTCAAATGTTTGCCAGAACATTGAGCCACTTGTGCAAAAATAAAAAACATCTCTGAATAACCCTTCCCCTCTTAACTTGTGGAATAAATTAGCATTCTCAAACTAACTCTCCTATTGCTGATAAGAAAATTGGTGAGGTTAATGCAGAAGAAACTGAGGAGTCTCAAGATGCTTTAGAAACTCTTCAAATCACAAACCCTTAACAGTGAGGGAGGGGAATTTATCATAGGCCCAATTGAATTGCATAGTTGGTTTAAACACCTACATGAGAGGGGTGGTTATAGGCATGTGTCATGGGATCATTCTGCTAGTTGAAGTCCTCAAACATTGGATCTCTCACGAATAGGAAGGAAGGATTTTTTTTCCTACTCAAGTCCAATATCTCCCTAATAACTATTACCTATTTTTATTTGAAGAATCTGATAGTGAATTGCAAGTTATCAGTAGAGGGAAATGGCTAATAAGGAATACCGCAATATCTGTATTCAAGTGGCATAGAGGAATTGACCTTAAAGGCAAGAAACCTTCTAAGGTGCCAGTGTGAGTTGAATTTCCTGAATTTCCCATTGAGTACTTCCCTTGGCTCAAGCAAGTAGGGGCTCAATTGAATAAGGTTCTCGGGAAAAAACCTACTAATGGAATCAATCCTAAGTGGGACCCTTAGTTATTAATTGAAGTAGACATTGAATCAGTTCTAAGAGAGAGTATTCAGTTAAAAGACCACTTGGGGCAACTCAAAGAGCGCTTTACATGAATTTTTCTAATGCCTTTTTCATTGCTTCAAACAGGGACATCTAATAAGAGATTGTCTTGACCTTGCAGCTAAAAATTAAAAGAAAGTTGAAAGAAGTAAAGAAGGGAAGGAAGGTAACCAAGGTTTCCAACAAATTAATAGAAGAGGCAATTTTAGAACCAGAAACCAGGATAGAAATAACCCCACAAAGTAGTCAATAGATTTGGTTGATGATGTTTTTGATCCTTCATATTTAGCAGAAGAAGAGGATGAGAAGAATTCTACAACTCACAGCCCTTTCGAAAGACCATAAGTCCAAGAAGATCCTTTACCACCTAAGGTCCCTCCATCCCAAGCAGATAACCCTCTCCCACCTGACAGTCCAATGGAGAAAACCAAAGTAATGTCCTCTGATTTTGACTCCTCAAATAGTGACCCAAGAATTGCAGTTACTATAGCCCAGGGTTTCAAGCCCTTTGAAGTTCCATTCTCAAGCAGGATCTACCCCCCCTAACTTCATCTCTGAATTGCAAGAACATGACAAATTGGTTATGGATAAATTAACTCCGTCTCCCAGTAATTCTGTGGATATCCTAATGACTCAAGCTGAGGAAGAAACATTGCCCTAGCCTAGGAGCAAATCTAAGAGGAAGAAGGAAAAAAATACAGACCCTAATAGGGCTTCAATCTCTTTTATTAAACCCTCTAAAATGCATAAAATATGAATGATGCCATTTCTGGGTTTTTCCTTAACTGTAAAGGGCTTTTTGACCCTGTCAAGTCTACATGCATAAATAAGTGGATAAATGATAAGCATTTGCAGGCTGATTACATTTGTCTGCAAGAAATTAAGACTATTGGATTCACTTTGGAGTCTAACTTGGCCAAGATCAGTAGACATTACAAATGGTTTTTCACAAACCACTGTGCAGGTAGACGGGGAGATGCTATTGGAATTCATACCAAACATGATCAATCAATTGCACATGTTCAGAGGGGCATTATAGATAATTGGCTAGTAGTCTCACTAAATGCCCCATTCAACTACATAGTTGTTAGTTTATATGCTTCAAACTCCACTACAGAGAGAGCAAAGCTGTGGACTGAAAAGCTGTGGACTGAGCTTGGAGACTTGCAAGACCCTCTTTTGATCATTGGGGATTTTAACATGGTAACTTCCTTGAATGATACATAAAAAGATCTAGGCCATATCATTAAAGGGTCTAAGAAGGAAAGCTCGGATTACTTGTCAGAGACAAACTCACTTTGGTTGATTCTTCTGAAGGAAAAGGGTTTACTTGGTCAAACAACCAACATGGGTCTTGTTTTAGATTAGCAAGGCTTGATATAATGACTAGGCTAGATCAAGATGAGACCACGACAAAAGCAGGACAAGGATCTTCAATAGAACCTCCAATGAGAATAGCTATAGTCCTCAATCGTGCAAATGGAGCAAGTGTCAAATGCAATGCTCTACTGGATAAAGAAGCAAGGTTCAATATGGTTGCACATAGAATCCAAAGGATTCTCCAGATTACACCAAGCAAACAAGACAATAAAGCAATGCGAGGTAAGGATGTGAGTCAAGAAGAAATGCTTGCTACACTTAGCATCCAAAAGCATGAAGAGCAGGTAAAGTTTCAAGTAAATTCTTCAAAAGACATGCAAGCAGACGTCATCCTTGGACATCAGTGGTTAGACCAGCACAAGGCCTACAGAGAAGATACAATGTTGATACTCTCTTTTCCAAGATGTAAACATCAACAGTTACAGGTACCGCTATTGTTGGCAAAATTGCAAAAGTCACAAGAATCAACAACAAATCTTGCAGACAAAGGTAAAGCAAAATTGGACCTTCCACCGACTAGCACAAAAGGTGTGACATCATATGCCTCTACATGAAAGAACCCTCATGGATCAACTTCTTTAAGAAAGTCAGGCTTTCAAAACTTCAAGTCAATTGCTGACCCAATTGAAACCTCTAGGGAGACACCCAGGAAATCAAAGGTATATCAGCCCAAGTACTCAAGGAAGCAAATGAAAGTCAAGCAAGTGTTTGTTCCGAGGTAGTTTAGTAAAAGTCAGTGATCCAATGTGGATTCAAGATAGAAGATCAATACAGAAAGACAAACACATGGGATGGATAAATGGAGCTTAAAAGATCAAGAGTAATATAGAGGTTACATATAGTTATGGGTACCAAAATTGAAAGTCAGGGCATATGAAGTGCAATCAAGAACCTCAGAAGGCCCACTAGGTATCAATCTCAAAATCATCCCAGGATACCTAAGAAGCAGGTTTACAAAAGTACAACAACAAATGCTACTCACGTCTACCACAATTCTCAAGAGGATATAGAACAAAGATTTCAGAGAATCTTCCTCTTCCACAAAGGATCTACAAAGGCTATACAAAGATTTGGCTACCAATCAACCACAAGCCAAATGCAACTACAATAGAACTACATGAAGATCTGAGAAGCTCAATAAGACGTCGAGCTAGACAAAGTGATCAAAGAACCTATGAAGGTAATGGAGAGAGTGGGATTCCTAAGTCTTCCAATGCTCCGAGTCAAAAGCCAAATGCCGACAGCCAATAGAGGCCTACAACAACATCAAAGGCTCCTTACAACATGTCTAACTGGACAACCAAATAGCAAATGGAGTCTTCACATTCAAAGAAGGACAACCCAACCAACAAAGCTTCCGTTTCAAAAATGAAACATGTATGGCAAAAGAAACCTTTAATGCCAACTTGGCCCTTCAATAATCCTCTTTTTGAGAATTCAAGATTACTTATACCAGAAGAAATGCTTGTAGTAAGCATAAGAGTGAAAAAAGTCAAGTCGCCAGGGTGCAAAAAACACTCTTTGACATAGTTGGAGTCGGGCTGTTGAGCCACAAAGTGAGCAAAGTGTTAGACCCAAAGATTCAAGTCATACTAAACTATGTGCTAAGAGTCGGAGTTATTAGGCTTACACTAAAGCTGGAAGAGTTGAGCATATCTAAGTCGGTCGCTCATGCTGGATGAGATGAGTATAAGAGTCAAAGTCTCTTAACTTAATCATGGTGGAGTGATGTAGAGTCTAACACTCACATACAGTCCCCAGTAAAGATGAGAGCACATATCCTCGACAACGAAAACCCTTCCTAAAGGGGTGCCAGCTTGTAAAGCCACGTCATATGCTTTTATTGCTACACCTTCTTTCTGAAGAACCCCTAAAAAATCTTTCTTGCACATCATATTATTTTCAATGCATTCTGTGTATGCATATATAGGATGTCCCATCATTGGACATATGCATTAGAAACTCTTTTTTGCTTCCACCTATGCACCTTGAGTGGACTACAACAGGTAAACCAATGTTCCATCATGCTACCCTCTCATATTTTCTACCCTCTTATTTCCATATCCATCAACAATAATTCCTTCAGTACTTTATTCATATTTTCCATGCTAATAAGAACTCAATAATACACGTATCCCAAAGGCAAAATTTTTCCACTGGGTTTTTCTTGATTTGATCATGCAGGTATTAGACCTTAATTTAGATCCTCATCGTTCTACATCTCTTGTACATACTCGTAATAAACAAACAAAAGCCTCTCCATCATGCTACTACAATGGACAAATGCGACATTATCTAATCACATCAGAAACAAATTCGGACCAATGAAGATGCTACATCAAGATAAACCTCATCAAAAAATTCAAAGGCCACTACCCATCAACAACCAATCAAAAACCTTCCACAGAATCTTTTCAACAGTGCCCGAGGACGGGCACTAAAATTGGAAGGGGGGAATGTTAACTGAGCTGACGTCAGTTAACAAAAAATGCTAAAGGCGCAAGCCTTAAGAAGCACATAGAAGATGAATATGAAGAAACAATAAAGATTAAAGTTGCACAATTTATTACATTTTCAAAGATGGCCATGTATTGTAAATTTTTGATTTATTTCAAGCCATTGTAATAGTTAAAATGGGTTATGTGCTCAATGGGAGTTTCAAGCTGTAAAGAATAGGTCAGTTAGTGTGTTTAGGTTATAGATTTAGTGAGATATGAAACCCTAAAGGCCTTGGGCACCCGACAATGCATATTTTTACCCTAGGTATATAAGGTAGTTTCTAAAAGAAATTAGGGTTCTCAACCTCATTTGTTGAGACCACTCTTTGGTGAGAGTCATGAGGTGTGTGGCTATGGAGTCCTTGAGCTTCTCCTTGCTCATGTGACTTGATTAACACTAATCAAATCTTAATTCTCTTTCACTATGTCTCTCTCATACTTCTTGTGATTGCTATTGATGCTTTGATTAGCTAGATCATAACTAATTAGTGATTAATTCCACTTTAATCTTATGTGATTGCACTCTATTATTTTTGTGTGCATGTAGGTTTGATTGGAGTGTGGATGCTCAATAGATCTATGTGTGCGCTCTTGTGATTAATGTGTTTGCATGATAGGATTAGTGATGTGTGCCTCTTTGAAATTGTTAGTGTGTGTGATTGGGTTGATTTGAGGTGAAGAGAAGCGGATGTGGAGGTTTCCAGACATCGTGGCTTAGTTCCTCCATAGGTCGAGAAACCCACTTCATAGAGTTGCCATTCGTGCTGCCATGATTAGCTCATCAATCGTTGAGTGTTTGCATGCCCTAGCCGTGTAGCTCATCCCTCTAGATTGACAATTGTTTTTGGTCATTAGAGCTATGCTACAACGGTAACCCCAACATTGCTAAAGTTAAAAAATTTGGAATCTCAGCTGGGGTTTTTCCAAGTTGTAAGAGTTCAAAAGAATCCTTTGCTCATCTTTTTATCCACCATCCTTGTAACCATCAACTTTTGATGGAGCTTCAAAGGGTGTTCTGTGTTGATTTACCCAAGCTTAATTGGAGATCTATCATGCTTGGTGAGTGCATGTTCAATAATATCCATCTTTGGACTTGCATTAGAGGTGTCTTTTTCTTTCACTTGTAGAAAGAAAGGAACAATGCCCCCTTTGGCCAATCTTTTTGCTACTCTAAGACACCTTTGTAATTCAATCTTAATGGAGCAATGAAAAAAATTCTAAGTCGTGTCTTTGATGCCCCAAGCTTGGATGTCAAAAGTCTCCAAAAGGCTCACATATGGCGAGATGTTATACTGTCTTTTTATGACCCCTCTAGAACTCTTACCATTTTTAATTACCTTGATGAGATGTAATTTTTTCTTTTTGGATTCCCCTTTCCTTCCCAAGGGGCTCTTTGTATCTCTCTATCTTTTTTAGTATAGTCTGGTTCTTCAAAAAAGAAAAAGGAAAAAAAGGGTGGCAAGGAAGCTTCGGCTAGAGGGCCCTCCACACAAGCCAGTATAGGGGAGCCCTCTTATAAGCTCACGAGCTCACGCGACCCGCCTCCCAACGGGTCTCATTCGTTCTTACCAAGCCGTCAATCCTATACAGTTTATAAAGCTCACTCATCTGAGTATCTATGTACGTATTCACGTCTCCGATGGATCTTGCTTGCTTTTAGCAACATGTCAATCCTATATAGTTTCTCTCTATCTTTATATATCTCCCTATGACACACATCACATTCTCTCTTTTTCTCCCTTGTTGGCATCCCTCACTACACCACCTCTCTCTCTCTCTCTCTCTCTCTCTCTCTCTCTCTCTCTCTCTCTAATTTGTACGGAGGCCACCACTGAGAGAGAGAGAGAGAGAGAGAGAGAGAGAGAGAGAGAGAGAGAGAGAGAGAGAGAGAGAGTGAGTATGGAAGACAAAGTAATGAAAGCTCTTTGCTATCGTTTAGAGCGGTGGTGTATATGAGAGAGAGTTTCATTTGAGCCACCTACACAACCCTTCTCTCTCGCTCTCTCTCTCTCTCTAACACGGACATGTTAAATCAAGAGTAAACCAAGGTTCACTCGCAAAAAATAGAACTCATGAAGTCAAACTCTACAACATCTTGCACTATAACATCATCGTCTACAAAATTAAACCATAATCAATAGTTTTTTTTCAAACCATATTTAAAATCAAGCAAGGGTATTTGTCTAGAGAGAGAGAGAGAGAGAGAGAGAGAGAGAGAGAGAGAGAGAGAGAGAGAGAGGAGTACATTCTAAGATGTGTGTCAAGCTACACACATACCAACACTCATTGTATGCCAAGCTACATAAATGACCATCACCATCAATAAAATAAGGTCCTAGAAGCATCACTTGGTGTCCGCACTATCCAAGGTCCGATACGATGCACACTTCACCCAAGGCGTGGAGGAGAGCGACCCAACACATACATATCTATCCTCCAACCGAGACAATTCTCACCATATGAATAATGTATATTAAGTGGGAGTTGGTCCCCCACCTCTTGAATACTCACATAGGCATGGCCATTATCATGGTCAATATCAACTTTAAGGTGATAATATCCCTACAAAAACCATCAATAACCATCAATATGATGGTAAACACCCAATAAAATATACCGGCGATAATAATGTTCCTGTTTACAAAAACATAATCAATGTTAAATCATAAACCAGATAACAAAAAAAAAACCATTTTCAATAAGTCTCATTTCACCATATCGAACAACTTCAAAGTCTTCAATGATGCGAACAATATCATCAGCTCCAAAATCGTGGATCTATAACAAAATTGTGTAACTCATGTGAACTTTTTTGTAAAACAGTTGATTATTATAGACAAAATAGTTAATTACCATAGACAAATGCTAGTGGTTGCGTGCGCATCCATGTCACTATAGAGTGGTAGGCCATCTCTAACCAAACAAAGATAAATAAAATAAATCAAGCTCTCTTAAAAGTAAACTTAGATTCTTCAAAAAATGATCTCGTGACATGCGATTAGCCATTAAACTTACCATAAACTTCTTGACACACCACAACCCCCAAAATTCCCATTGTTTCATTTTGATATGTAAGGGGTAAGCTCGTAAATATTTCAAAATCAAAATCTTAAGATAGAGAGTTAAAAGGACTAGGGCCACACTTATTTACCAAAGACCAATCCCATTTAACTAAAACCCTTCCAAATTTCACAACCCTTCCAAATTTCCATTGTTCATTTTGATGTGTAAGTGGTAAACTCATGAATATTTAAAAAGTAAAATAAAGAGTTAAAAGGGCTAGGGCCACACTTATTTACCAAGAACAAATCTCATTTAATGAAAATAAATTTTTGATTAAAAAAAGTAAGAGAGAGGGTCATGTCACTCTACCAATCTACAATTACCTTGTCTTTGATGGATGTCGGTCCAAAAAACATAGCGTTGAATGTCAATTGCAAAGAAAAGTAGCTATTATCTTTTTGAGAGCAAATATAGCTCATGGTCAATTCCCTTAAGCAATTAAATTAAGACATCATATATAACCATGTATTCTTACCTCTACTCATTTGGAATCTGTTATAGATAAGAATCCAATAGAGGCATTTTTTCACCTCTAAGGCGTGGATAACCCAATGACTTACATTGCAATTGCTTAGAGTCGATGCAACAAAATATTGCACTCCCACTTTGAGAAAATTTGTAGCTTGGAACCTTACATCATTTTGAGGAGAAATGATGTAAAAGAAGATGTCTTGCATCTACAATTTCAATATTCCATTTGTGCATGCTTTACCCCACTGTGTTTGCAGCCTACAACACTTCTTTGAATAGAATATTCGGAGTCTGAGTCAACTCTGCTTCATTATCATCCTTGACACAACCTTTACAAAAACTGAGGTATATACATGTGACATTGCCACATATATCTGAACATGTGAAAAAACGGGTGCTGCCAAATATAATCCCAAGAAGCCTAATGTTTGTCCTTGTGCTTTATTTATGGTCATCCCAAATGCCAGCCTTATAGGAAGCTGTCTGTGCCTCATTTGGCAGGGTAGTCCCTGAGAATTTTCAGCAAAATGAAATCTATCCTTGGAAGAAATACTCGGCCTCCAAAGTTGGAACCCACAATTATCTCTGCCTTTATGACTCTACAATGAAACTATCTGCATATTAAACTTGTGCCTTTACAAAGTCCCCTTCTTGGATCCAAATTGCGCAATAGCATGGCTGGAGCATTTTCTTTTAGACACAACACAAGTGGTGGAGATCCTCCACCTAAATCCAAGCTATTTAAAAATTCAATTGTAGACAAAGCACTGCTCTCTTCTGATTTGCATAGTGAGTCTGCACTCAAATACTACCTATAAATCCACACATCTTGCGCAGAGCATAATCATTGACCACATCTACATCCCTATTTCAAGGTGCAAGAACTCCCCTATCTTTAAAGAATCTTGCATAATCCTCGACTTTCTGAATATCTCCATAGATGCTCTCAATAAGATCTGACAAATGGTTTCTTTGAAGGAGCATGCTCGTAGGCAAAGTGATATTGTCAACAATTCCCCCATCATGTATATTCCCAATACCAATATCAAGAACCCATTGTGAAAATTGTTTCTCATGTGCATCTGTCATACAATTTTGCACACACATATTCTGAGTGAGCCTTAATATTCTTGTGTGTCTCCACATGTACGAATGACACAATGTTGCATTCACAATATCTGCTCGACTACCTTTGCATACAACTGGTAGAATTTGCCTAAAGTCACCTCCAAGCAAAACTAACTTTTCACCAAACAGGCTGTTTGTTTATAAAACATCTCTGAGTGTCCTATCTATTGCCTCAAAAGCATGGCGATGAGTCATGGGTGCTTCATCCCATATAATAAAAGCTGATCTTCTCAACAATGTAGCAAGTTGGCTATTCACTTTTATATTGCATGTTGACTTAGAATTTAATTCTAGAGGAGTCTTAAACCTCGAATGTGCAGTTCTTCCATTGTTAAGGAGCAAAGCTGCAACATGAGATGATGCACATGCCAATGCTACCTTACATTCACCTTGAAGCCGTGCAAGCAATGCATTATAAACATAGGTTTTTCCAGACCCCCCCGGACCATCTACAAAGAAGACACCCCCTCCACTTTGCTCAACTGCTTGTAGCACACAATTGTAAGCATCATGTTGGCCATTGTTTAGAGACCTTTCCATTTGTTTTGCTATGCTACATTGTTCGGTAGTATCGTACATGGTCTTTTCTGCTAACACACTACTCCTACTTAAAAACATAAAACTTTGATCAATTGGAGGCATCCCGGGATAGTGAGAGAGCCTCTTACCATATTGTTGGAGCAAAGAATGCAGATTACAAAGTGCCAAACTTTTAGCAAATTCTTCATGAATGCTTGCATCCAGTGCACGCATGTTTAAAGTATATGCATACTCTTCAGAAAGCTCAAGAGAAAACCTATCCCACAATGTCCCCTTGACATAGTGGCTCACAATATACCAATATAATAGCAAACAATTGGCGCAATTGCAATCCTATTTGGAAAGAAGAGGCTTCTTCCAAGCATGTGATCCACTCCCTCATCACTTTGCAATAGCCCTCTAGCATTGCAAGCCTCTTTGAACGTAGCATAAACATGTCCTTCATATGTTCACAAGTCATCATAACACTTGCATCCCTTACATATGGTTAGCAAAATCTGTATATAGTAAACATCTTCGGCAGTGGGGACAATGTTGTACATATCTCCCAATTGCCTCTGTGTCCATTTTTTTTTAGTCTTGTGAAACAAACCCACATAGTAGGGAAGTCAGCATATGTTAGTATATGGGCCTCATGATGATTTTGGTTTACAACAAACCACTCAGTGAGTGTTGTCTTCTTAACTTTGTTGTTATTTTCTAACTCAGCCAAATCATCTGAATCGAAAAAATTTACAATATTTTGATTGGGAAGATGAACTTGCAATCTTTGGATATTAGGCTTCTCTTCATGCATGTCAAAACCATAAATTTACCGAATAGATCCAAATGCAAAAACATATCGTGCATCAAGATAGCTCTTAATCTCGTCAAAAACACCTTCATGATAACGATGGCTCAATCATGCCCTTATATACATACTTGTCCTAATACTTTACAACAGAAATGGTTGAGCAAACCTCAACATTGATGTGTGCTTTACATCTCAACGATAAAAATGCGTTGTATGGAACAACCCATCTATTGTCTAGCTTGCAATCTCTTAATTGAACAAAACTTCCATTATCTTGTCTCATATACGTAGGATATCCACTTTCATCCACATTTGTAGATAGGGTAAATTTGCATGGATATTTAAACCTATATTTTCCATTAATCATACGTGGAGAATTTGAATTCAAGGGACCACATGGTCCGTGAATATTGCAACAACTAATCACACTATGCAACTCTGGAAATAGCTCTTTGTCTGGGAGCTCAACGCACACCAACTTATCATAGTGGGATGCTTTCATTGGTTTGTACTCAGATGCTAAAATCAACAATATAGTGCATGTGGAAATTGAAACTCGATCGCACATACATGGCCAACAACATCTCCAAAGACAGCCTTTTTGATAAGCAAATGCATCATGTCTTTAAACTTTTGATAGAATACACATGCAGTTAGATCTAGACAATCTGTAGCACTTTTTCCTGGTAGCAATGCTTCTTCTATTTCTCGCCATCGTGGATTACATGTAAATGTTATGAATAGATCATGCTTTCTCCTCTTACGAACAATTGCCATGGCATCTTGGTACAATTGGCACATGTATCTTGGTCCTCCAATGAAAGAAGAGGGCAAGACAATTCTACGCCCAACAGTTTGTCCCAAACTAGCATCAGTACCATCCCTAGCCTGAACCATATCAGCCAACCCCTGATAGACCTCAGCATAGAGTATCCTCTGATTATTTCTTAGCCACAACAAACGTGAGTTCTCCGTGGAACTATATGCATCCACAATATATTGCTGGAGTAATCTACCACCCTGTAAGAGACACTTATCTGAGTCATTTCTTATTTGTATTCAAAAACTATAGTATTGTTTTTGTGTAATTTTCTATCTAGATCCGCTTTCTAGCGAAGGATGCCATCCATCTTCTCCCATTGGAAACAAAAGAACATATATAAGAGGCATTTAAGATTGATGAAAATTAGAATTCTTTTTAACTCTCCTCCTCAAAGATTTAGTACTATGTCACAATGCCCTATAGTTCTCTCATCGCCTTGCCCATGCAATATAGCAACAATTTCACCATCACGGGGAGTAAGATATTGCCACCCATTAGAGCGAGCTTTAGTGATCACCATCTTGATTCTGAAACAATAGATCCATTAACCATAGCACCTACAGTGTGAAATGCATGAGCATAAGGATTCACCGTATACATCATTTCTTGTAAAGTTTGTGATACTTCAATGTCCAAGTGTGGAACATGAAGTAGTCTATTTTGTAGCTCATGCTTAGTGTCAAAAAAATACAATTGTGTAAATGGAGGAACTTCATCACGTCCTTCAATTGGCATTGAAGGACCAATGTTGTGATATATACAACCATGTGCTTTAAATGTGTAAACTCCTCTTCCCCGGAACCACCAAAAAGGCAAATGCAAGTGCATTATTGTATCCACAAATATTCTTTAAGAAGTTTTTGCCTCTTCGAGTAGAGAATCACATCAAATCTTTTAGTTCTGGGGGCGGCTCACTCAAAGGCAGCAAATGGATCTTGCCATCCAAACAACAATACTTTGGTACAAAATTAGGAATACTTATTCCTTCAACCTTCCATTCTGCAGCTCCACATATGGAGCATTCAAAGTCTAAGCAGCCTAAGTTGTGTATCAAACATTTTCCAAATAGAATTGGTGCCATGGAAGGGATTTTCAAGATGGGAGTAGATGCATAGTGAGAGAAAATTGACAAACAATGTCTTTCCACCTTCATATAGGCTCTATGCACATTTTCTCTAGATTGCTTGCACTTCAACCTGAATATCCATGCACTCATGATCTGGCTCTTGGCCAACAATGGGTGGTTCTGGTCTCTCATAACAGTCTCTTTCATAAGAAATGTGTGGATGTAATCCTAAGACCCTCAATGCCTTATTACACAAAGTGTTCCTAGATCTATTTCTTGCTATTTCACGCATAGCTCTTTGAGATTGATCAAGCTGTCTAATACGCCTTGCATGCCTTGTGGGCAACATTTGCGGTCTAGACACCATCTACTATGAAACTTCAATCATTGATTATTAATGAAACTAAACTAAAAACACATGAATGTACACTATAATCCTAGCAGTTTTACTTATCTTGTAAGGAAGTTGTCAGGAGAGAGAGAGAGGGGGGGTGTGAGAAAGAGAGAGAGAGAGGGGGGATGGACAACAATGCAAAAGAGCTCTCCATAGAGGGGGGGAAACTAATTAAGGAAACTATCAATGAAACTAAGCTAAAAACACATAAAGGTGTACCATAATCCCTCTTTTCTCCTTATCTTTCAAGGAAGAGAGAGAGAGAGAGAGAGAGAGAGAGAGAGGAGAGAATGCAGAATAGGGAGGTAGAGACCATTTCAATTGTTGTGATTCAACTTTATCAATTTGATGCATGAGAGACAATAAGAATGAGAATGAGGATATATGTTAGTTTTTTTAGTAATCAATTGCTATTGCTTAATCTTCATAAATCCATGTTTCATTTGACCAAGAAAAAGAGAGAGAGAGAGAGAGAGAGAGAGAGAGAGAGAGGGTGGTATATACACCATAATTCTAGTTTATATATGTGTGCTATGAGTTCTATCCTACCGTATACATTTACACATTTATCCATCTCTCTCTCTCTCTCTCTCTCTCTCTCACACACACACACACACACACACACACCCACCATTTTCATTTCCCTCACACACACACACACACACACACACACCCACACCCACACCCACACCCACACCCACCATTTGCATTTCCCTCTCTCTCTCTCTCTCTCTCTCTCACACACACACACACACACACACACACACACCCACCCACCATTTGCATTTCCCTCTATTCTTGCTATTTCTTTAAATGGCATGTGCAATCACATGTGTAGAGAAAGATACACCATAACGTAGCTTTGGTGCTTTGACATGTATAAATTAAAAAAGTCTAAAAACTTACATAAAACAAAGTTCTCATTTAAAGTATAAAAACTTACATAAAGCAAAGTTATTATTTTTTGGCTGCATAGAAAAGGAATTTTTAAGTACATATATCATAAGCAGTTTGCACTTCGTTCACGTGCATTGTAGCCAATACGATTATTTGGCTTTGGCAAATTGTATTTGGCCATTGCATTTAGTTTATTTTAAGTGGCTCAAATCTTTGAAACTTCAGAACCTCGTATCTTTGTTAAAGCGCCCAATTTATTTGAAGCGGTTCGAATCTTTGAAACCCTAGAATCATGTAGCTTTGTTAAGGCACTTAGTTTGTTCATATTGCTCCTTAAAGTGGGTACAATTTCATCTAGGGCACGACCTTGGTCATTGTGTTGGCCCCCAGGAATTCCCAAGACCTCTCTACAAAAAATTCCAAGAAACTCCAAGATCTGTCGTTGTGACTGCCTCAATCCGAGCGATGGATTGACTGCCTCAATCCGAGCGATGGCTGCCTGTAAGTACACTTGATTCTCCAAGATCTTTTACTGGGTCTCTTTCATTTCATCATGCAAATTCCACATAATTCCACTCTCAACCTGATTGTTGGAGCTAAGTGTTCAAAGCATATCCATAGTGCTCAACTGAGTTGCCTCTACTCGCGCAGGAGGACTTGATTGCTTCAAGAGATTCAAGAACTTGTCTCTTGGTTAGCCCACCCAACATCCGGGTTAGCCTCTTTGCACCACACACACTATGAAGAGGAAGAGATGTCACAATGGATTCATGATCAGTGATTGAAGTATATATTTCTATGTGAAAGGAGCTTGCATCATTGTTTGCACATGCAAGAGGTATAGGTGTAGTGCAAGTTAGGTCCATTTTACTCCCTGCACATAGATACACATGGAAGGGAGAGGAAAATAAATACATATATTTATTGAGAAAACATTGTCTCTATCATCTCTATGCTCAAAGTTGAACCAGTTCTTGATTCGTGCTCATCTATTCACTATTTCCTTCTCACCACAATGAGAGGAACTGGAATTTTAAGGGCATCTCTATGCTCAAACTTGAACCACTTCTTGATTCGTGCTCATCTATATAAATACTATTCACTATTTCCTTCTCACCATAATGAGAGGAACTGAAATTTTAAGGGTATTTCAAGTACTTCCTAAGTACCAAGAGGTCATTGACTCATCAAAAAAGTAGTGCATGATACATGTGTCACAAACTATTCTAAAGGGACAGTTTTGCGACAAAGGGCTCTCTAAAACTTATTCAATTTTGAAGTACCTAAACGTTTCTTGGTCCTTGTTGAGAGAGAGAGAGAGAGAGAGAGAGAGAGAGAGAGAGAGAGAGAGAGAGAGAGAGAGTGAGTCTCACGCATGAACCCAAAGCTCCTAGATCCCCCACTTCAACTCATTGGGCCTTTGTTTTCGACCCTCGGAACATACTTACTCACATTGCATTTTGCATATAGGGCCTCTCGTTCCCTCTCTCTCGTGTACACATGCTTAGCATGGATAATGATCCTTTGAAAGCTGCCAGGTGCAAGGGAGTACTTGCTTCAACTATACATTAACATTGTGTGCAATGCGTGCTTGCGTTGAGGGATCTACATAGAAGCTAATGGAGCAATGTTCGCAAAAATTCATTTTCTTAGACATACAAAATTTCTTTCCTTGAATTTACCAAGAGGAGATGTCAAACAAAATGGGTTATTATTCCAATTACACTATTTTTCCTTTTCCCTTGCCCTGAACCGACATTTTTGGAATTGAAGCATGACATTACGCTGAGATGGTACATTTCTCCTTGCCTTGAACCGACATTTTTGGAATTGAAAACGGCATGACATTACACTGAGATGGTGCATTTCCCCTTGCCCTGAACCGACATTTTTGGAACTGAAAACGGCATGACATTTTGGGAATTGAAAACGGCATGAAATTTTTGGAATTGAAAATGGCATGACATTACGCTGAGACACATTTTTCCTTTTCCCATTGTCCCCAACTGACATTTTTGGAATTGAAAATGGCATGACATTACACTGAGACGGTATATGTCCCCTTGCCCTGAACCGACATTTTTGGAACTGAAAACGACATGACATTTTGAGAACTGAAAATAGCATAACATTACGCTGACATATTTTCCTTTTCCCATTGCCTTAAACCAACATCACATTACGCTGAGACACATTTTTCCTTTTCCCGTTGTCCTCCCTCTCTCAGGCTCTCTCTCTTTCTATCACCCAAGTGTGGTAGATTGGTTATGCCATTTCCCTCTTGAATAACAGATCTTGAGTTCTCTAGAAATGGATCAGCTCTCATCCCCCCCCCCCCCCTCCCCCCCCCCCCCCCCCCCCCCCCCCCCCCCCCCCCCCCCCCCCAAACTCTCCTCATTGGATAGATCTTTAATGTCTCTTGGGATAGTTTCCTACGACGTTAAAATTCTCTTCTTCTTCTCTCTTGCTCGCTCCGTCTCTCTCTCACTCACTCTCTCTCTCTCTCTCTCTCTCTCTCTCTCTCTCTCTCTCTCTCTCTCTCCTACCTATCTCTCTTACTGTAGGACAAAAGGGAAGAAAATGGTGGGGGGGGGGGGGGGAGAGAGAGAGAGAGAGAGAGAGAGAGAGAGAGAGAGAGAGAGAGAGAGAGAGAGAGAGAGAGAGAGAGAGAGAGAGAGAGAGAGAGAGAGAGAGAGGGGAGGCGATCGGGAGACAGAGAGAGAGAGAGATAGAGAGAAGAGGATTTGCGGGAGGGGGGGAGAGAAGAGGAGATGGGGTGTGTGTGTGTGTGTGTGTGTGTGTGTGAGTGAGTGAGAGAGAGAGAGAGAGAGAGAGAGAGAGAGAGAGAGAGAGAGTGAGAGAGAGAGAGAGAGAGAGAGAGAGAGAGAGAGAGAGAGAGAGGGAGGGGGGGGGAGAGAGAGATAGGGGGCTTAGAAAGAGGAAAGAGAGAGAGAGAGTAATGGAAAGAGAGAGAGAGAGAGAGAGAGAGAGAGAGAGAGAGAGAGAGAGAGAGAGAGAGAGAGAGAGAGAGAGAGAGAGAGAGATAGGGATAGCGCTAGAGAAATACATTTTCCCTAATTGTAGAAAATCAGGGCAAACTTGAAATTCTCTCGATTTTAGGTCAAAAATTGAAGATTTTGCTGGTATTTACACTTAAACTTGTGAATTTCTCAGTTTTCTTCAAGGACCTCTCAACATATAATCGAGATTTTACAATTTTAGTCGGTTGAAAACACTATACCCCGTTTTTTCCCTTTTTTCTTCTTTTCCTCTTTATATGAAACAAAAAAAGCCAATGCTCTCCCCCCCCCCCCCCCCCCCCCCCCCCTCTCTCTCTCTCTCTCTCTCTCATAATCCCTCCCCACCTCTCCCTCTTTTCTTTCTACCAGCCCTTCCCTTCCCTCCTCTCTCTCTCTCTCTCTCTCTCTCTCTCTCTCTCTCTCTCTCTCTCTACTGGCCCTTCTCTCTGTGTGTGTGTGTGTGTGTGTGTGTGTGCCCTAGCAAGTACGCTCCTCTCCATTGTTGGCCTCCCTCAAGCGTGAAGGGTTGGCTGCCTTGTAGGGTGGCGTTAGATCTTAGTTGTGTCTGTTGCAAGCCCACATGCATTCACTCTTTAATCGTCTTGCTCTGCCTTGCATTACATTCTTGCAAGTCTACCTCCTAGCGCCTCGCTGCTCTACCTTGCTCAACCTCACAATTGAGCATCGTAGTTCAGTCCTGCTGCTCAGCCTTGCTCAACCTCAATGTGCCTCCTTTTGTGCCTCACACTCGAACCTAGCCAACGGGCCACCACATACATTATCTTTTAGGTTTACACTAGTCTACACACTCACACACTTCAGCCGGTGTTCCTACGCTACAAGCCAACCCAGTCCCATCGTGGACAACATGACAACCAAAGAGAAGACTACAACCCCAAAACCTTGTGAGGACACGGTCGAGCTTTGTGGTTGTCCTGGCAGCTCGAAGCAAGCTTGGCTCTTTGAACAGCTCCAAACGGCCCTCAATTGTGTCATGGAAGAGAATCACAATCTCAAAGCTTGCATTAACAAGCTCAATGCATGATTCGACTCAATCATTAGACTCGTCACCAATGTGTGTGTGTGTGTGTGTGTGTGTGTGTGTGTGAGAGAGAGAGAGAGAGAGAGAGAGAGAGAGAGAGAGAGAGAGAGAGAGATTTTATTATCATCATTGGAGGTCAAATATGACCTATGGGACCAATGTTACATGTGATGTAGTATGTGTGTGGCTGATGAGTGATACTCGATGCTCCAAAATTGTGGTGATGAAAATTACAATGGAGAGCCCATACTGTGGATGGGAGAGGAAAGTGTATAGGTCTAAGTCATGGCTAAAAATGTGAGGGAAGCAAGTTTGGATGTGACCAAAAGCTGAGCACTCTAGTAGTGTGTGGTACTCTGACTCTCAAACTTGAAGTGAGCATAAAAAGTGCACAATCAAATTGATTCCTCCATTGTCCGAACGTCCTGTCTCACATCAAAGGGAGTATGAGCTGAGCCGAATGGCTATGATAGTGTGTATCACTGACAAGGGGATAGGCTCAAGCATGTGTGTGTGTGTGTGTGTGTGTGTGTGTGAGAGAGAGAGAGAGAGAGAGAGAGAGAGAGAGAGAGAGAGAGAGAGAGAGAGAGAGAGAGGAGGAGGTCCTTGGCTACTCCAATGGTGGGGAGGGGCAGCAATGGGTGGTGGTGGTAGGATTAGAAGCGGCTCATGGTGGCAGTAAGCTAGCACCACTAACCACCGGTGGTGGACTTAGGTGGTGGTGGCGATGGCTGCTAAGGGGCGGCAATGGGAGGTAGTGGTGGTGGCCCTAAAAAAAAAAAAAGCTCGCTCCATTGAGCTCGCTCCATAATCGTCCCCATATTACCCTCCTAGGTTTTTCTCTTATGGAATTTGTGAACACTTTCAAGCTCTCCTCCATCCCCGACCATGGCGACAAGACCATCTCCTCCATTGGAGCTTCACCTGTAACCCCACTCCGTCCATGTCCCTAGAGGATGCTCTCTTTGTACCAAGCTCACAACTAATTGGCTGCTCACAATTGTGTTGCCCTCTCTTCTCTCTCTCTCTCTCTCTCTCTCTCTCTCTCTCTCTCTCTCTCTCTCTCTCTCTCAAGTGTGGTAGATTGGTTATGCCATTTCCCTCTTGAATAATAGGTCGTCAATTCAACTCCTCATCGGCTAGATCTTTAAGGTCTCTTGGGATATTTCCTATGACGTTAAAACTCTCTTCTTCTTCTTCCTCTCTCTCTCTCTCTCTCTCTCTCTCTCTCTTCATTTCATTTCATTGGCCTAACTAATTCAATCTCCGTTCAATCTCTTCGAATTCTCTTTCTCTCTCTCTCTCTCTCTCTCTCTCTCTCTCTCTCTCTCTAGATTCATTTCATTTCATTGTCCTAACTAATTCAGTCATTAACGAGATGCCTTGCATGCGCCACCTTATCTACTCCTTGTTCGATCGCGCGTGTTGCACCCTCCATAGTAGAGTCATTTGACCATGGGGCACCTCCCATAGCAGAGGCACAACACCCCTCCCTCGCCCCGAGCGCATGCAGTGCCTTGCCCGCGGTCTACTGATCTCGCCCTGCAGAAGACGTCCCCTGGCCTCTGTATGCTTCTGTAGCGCTACTGCCCGAGTTGTTGCCCCGTGTAGCCTTCCTACATGGCCATTGTCCCCCCCCCCCCCCCCCCCCCCAAACCCCAACCCAACACACACAGACAACACATCACCTGATGCCTTGCCTGCGGAGCCTAAGCCATTGCCTTGTCCAGAACCTGCCGCCGCAGACGCGCTCGACCTTGCTGCACCCTCTAGCGCAAACTGCAAACAGTCGAGGTGCATGGTTGTGGGTAATATGAGAAGGAGGCCACCTTAGGTCGAGGAGAGCAGGGTGAGTGGGGATCGGCCTCCTACAATATCAACAACGCTTCATGATCTGCTGATGAGCGTGCTGTTGCTAGCGGGGGGAGGCATCACACAAAGGCCGAGAGGGTTTTGCGGAGTGCCCTTTATAGCAGGAGAGGTTGTGAGAATATCTCATGTGGCCAGTGGCCAACTCAACATAAAGAGAGCAGTGGTAGGTGGCAAAGACTACGCAGATTCACTTTCCTCTCAATGTTGGATGCTACTCTCTTTATCGCCTTGTTTGGTAATAATCAACTGCTAATTCAGCCTTCAACCTCATTGTGTTCGATGGTGGGTCATGTAAGCTACCTCAACAGTCAGAAGCCGGAGAGAGAGAGAGAGAGAGAGAGAGAGAGAGAGAGAGAGAGAGAGAGAGAGAGAGAGAGAGAGAGAGGGAGGCTAAATACCTGGCGATAGTCTTGTCCTTCCCAGCTAGCTGTAGGTGCACTTTCTCCTGGATGAACACCAGCTCGCCAGTAGCAGCAACGAATATCACTCTCTCTCTCTCTCTCTCTCTCTCTCTCTCTCTCTCTCTCTCTCTTTCCGTCAACAGCAGCTCGCCATAGCTGGCCAAATGAAATGCTCTCTCTCTCTCTCTCTCTTTCTCTCTCCTGCTCGTCAACAGGAGCTCGCCAAATGGAATGGTCTCTGTCTCTCTCTCTCTCTCTCTCTCTCTCTCTCTCTCTCTCTATCCAGAGCGCACTCCCCACTCCCCCACTCGGGTGACGGTTGGGCTTCCTCCAATCGTTGCGGCACTGTCCCACTCCGGCACTTGGTCCTTGTCATGGCGGTTGGCGGCTCACCATTCTCTTCACTTTCGAGCCTCTCCTTGAGCCACGTGGCAGCCCTAAATCTCCTCTTCCATAATAGAGTGTGGCCGACGGCCTTCGGCCGCCTCTCTCTCTCTCTCTCTCTCTCTCTCTCTCTCACATATAAACCAAAACTCACCGGATGCAACAAATTTTGACACGTGGCACTGAAAAAACAGTCTCCTTAATATATAGTATAGATAATAACGTTATATAGATTTATAGATATAGATAAATAGATTGTGAGTGAATTTTGAGCACCCCCAAATGATGGGAGTCGGGACTCGTGACTGGTGAGCACGTTTGTGGGTGCTGTAATGGGTTGACCGGGAGCTGCTGTTCCTGCCGATAAAAGGGTCCGGCGTCACCGCGTCTGCTTGGATTGGGAGACACACACACACACACACACAGTCACAGATATACATCAGCTGAAGATCTCAAAGAAGAGGATGGGCGTAAGAGCGGGGGTGCTGCTCTTTGCAGTGGCGATCCTGTCCATTCATGTAGCATCGGCGGGCAGTAAGAAACCAGCAGCTGAGCGCTCCGGGATTGCGACCTTCTACACCAAGCATTCTCGTAAGCTCCCCTCTCCAATCCTATCAGAAGAATCTTCCGAGATGTTGAAAGCAGATCCAGTTGCTGCGCCGCTGAATTTAATCTTATGGGTTTCTTGCAGAGAGGGCTTGCAGCTATGGCATCCAGTTGCCGAAGGACGGGCTGTTTGCGGCGGCGAATGCGGCGCTGTTCAAGCGGGGCGCGGCATGCGGAAAGAGGGTGAGGGTGCGGTGCGTGGGAAAGGGCTGCATCTCCAACAGTGTTCAACAGGTTCCCCCAGGAAGTAGCGGCAAGATAGTACCGGGCAACAATACAGGCGGCCCCATCAATGTCACCATTGTAGACCTCTGCGTCTCCTCATGCAAGCGATCCCACGCCACTCTCTCCCTCTCCCTCTCTGCCTTCTCCCAGCTGGCCGACCCTGACCTCGGTTCAATTCGCATCCGCTACAACTGGTACGCCCCCTGAAATCCCCTTCTCCTACATGCTCCCACCAATGAGATTAGTTGTAATATGGTGTCACCTGGGTTTGAATTAGTTTTTTTTATGAGAAAGACCAAGTTTGATTAAAATAAAGAAAAAGAGAGTACAATTGTCCTTAAGGAAGGATAGGGGCTATCCTCACTATAGGAGTTATGATATGAGAACAAAAGTGCCTAGGGAATCAAAATATCTAGAAATTACATATAATCTTGAAGGATCATAAAGGGCTACAATGAAAGGCCTCCATCTTTGCCATCTTAGGGACTTTTGTGAATCCCTGACTGAAATTCACCTTAAGGAGCATCAGTTATCAAACTGCAAAACTCTTTCATAACAGCCAGAAAACTAAGGGAGAGGGGAACAAGAGAGGGTGAGTGAGGTAGTACAAACCACGCCTTATACTTGCCAAAGGAAAGCTCCCCAGAGAAAGGCCTAGCGAGGAACATCCAAAAAGCTACATTCACCAAGCAAAAGAGACCTTCAATTTATATGAGCTGCAATAGTAGAACATGCTTTTTGAAGCTCTCTCTTATACAAAGCATTGTACTTACAACCAATAAGAAATTAACAAAAGGATTCTTTATGCAATTACACCTGCAGTAAATGCCATATGTAACTCCCATACTTTTGGTGTAATGGAATTGGCCTATTTAACTTGAGAGTAGCGGAAATTAATGAGAGTACTTTTGAGAAATAACTTGGTGAGCATAACGGGTGAACATAATTGAAGATAGCAACATAATCATAGCAATTAGTTAACTTGGTATAGACAATACTTTTGCAAGAGAGAGAATTTAGAGAACATGACAACAGTTGAGGATCGGATTTATGTGGAGCCGGTCCCCCCTCCAATAGGCATTTGGATTATGATTTGTCCCATAAAGAGAGACTTGTTACATTACATTCTTTGTGTTCCTTGTGACCTAGGTGAAGCAATGAAGATGGAAAGCTTCATGCATCACCATCATAGCATAACCTAAACTTGAAGAAAGCTTTAACTATACAAAGCCTCAGTCCCAAGACCTCAAACACCTTCGAAGGTGGAGAGAGCTAGCAGGGAATGAGGGTAGGGAAGAGGAAGAAGAAACATTTCATACGAGAAAGAGTTAGTTCCTCACTTATCATAACTCTTGTGCTAGCATACATAATAGCATAGTAATGAAGAAGAAATAGATGGCAAGCTCAAGCATTGAAGCATGGCTCGTGGATGGATTTGCACTCCATAGCCAAGAGTGTTGGTGTAGGCTCTCAACCTCTACTTGCATGGAGAAGGAGAGGGAGCTCTTGCACTTTGCATAGTACACAATGAGAGTGTTTGTGAGTGTGTGTGGGTGAGTATACCCCCTAAATACCCCCCTAGCTTGCTTGGGTCGAACCCCCCTTGTAGCTCATGCTTGAAGCTCATTGGACCCCTCCAGGCCTAGCCAATCACAAGAAGGAGCCATTACAAGCAACAGGGGTAGTCTTGGGACAAGTGTCCCCCTTTTCCCTTTGAGAGAGAGGACTTGATAAATGCAAAATCAATTAATTAAATATCCTAAATTATCATTGGACTCCCTGGGTGGCCAACCAATAGGCTTTAGACACACCATGAGGGCAACATGAGGAGGAACTTAACAAGTGTCCTTGCTGCCTCTTCAAGCTGGGGCTTCCCTTATGTGTGTGTGTGTGTGTGTTCTCTCTCATCCCCCCCCCTCGTAGGCTCGCCCCCCTTTTTTTGTAGGGATCTTTTTGACTTTGGATGAGCAAACCCCTTAGTCATCAAGCATGACTAAGCACTTGAAGTAGGGGGTGTTCCCACAAGCATCTCAAGCAAGCTTCTCAAGGCACCTCAAGCACCTTAATCATGTACCAAGTCAAGCACCTCAAGCATGGAGCCAGTCAAGCACCTCAAGCATCTTAATCAAGCACCTCAAGAAGGACAAGCACCTCAAGCACGACAAGCACCTCGAGCTTGGGCCGGGTTCCCACCTCAAGCTCAGCCCTAGCTTACCTAAGGTCAAAGGACTTTTACACACATTATTGGAGGTCTTCAATGAAGCTAACCCTAAGGTCTTATGCTCCATTGGTTAGCCTTGCTCTTGATAGACCATCTCCCATTTGGGCCCCTTTACTATTGGCCCCGTATTGAGATAGATCTATAACCACATATCTATATCTTAACACTTGTTCCCGTTTATTCTCCCACATTAAGTGATCAATTTAATATGAGAAAATCATTTGGGGTGGTTAGATATTAGATTTTATGACATTTGGCTTTTATGTTGGAGCTACTTGGGAACTTTTTCGCGTGCTCCTTCAAGCTCAACAGAGATAGAGAGCACATCCTACCAATTGTGACGACATGGATGATTCATGAGTCTTTTAAAGTTTCAAAACTGTAGTCTATTGAAGTTATGAAATGTGGATTTAATTTAATCACTTCAAAACTCATGTACCTTAGTGAAACTATGAAAGATTCAAAATTTATCTAGCTAACTAAGGGACAAATGCATCATTTAGGACCAGTGCTCACTAAACAATTCAGAGTTCTGGATGTTCATTGCCAATGCTCAATAAAAGAACTTGGAGAACACTAAACCTGAATTTTTTTCATTCACGGTCCACGGAGTTTCATTGTTAGAGAAAGTGATTTTTTTATAGTTTAGATTACATGGGTCTTATTTTTGCATCTATTGCTTTTTTATTTGGTATAACTATCTCTCATACGCTTTCACAATTACCTTGAAGTAGAACGAGTTTAAAGTTTTATACTTTTTGAAGAGTTTAATTTCTTAAAGAGTTTAATATGCTTCAAATTTCTTTTTTTTGGCCATACTCACAATTGTGAGTGGTAGTATTGTATTACAATACTAACTCAATAAAGAATATACATTAAGCTTCAAGCACAATTAGTGCCTTGAGGATCCCAAAGTTAGAAAAAGGTGCATAGAGGGCTCACACAAGCTGGGAGCTGTAAGCTCTTATTAAGCACTTTATGAGGCTGCTTCCACTCTTGAGAGACTCTATGTTTTCTATAGAAACTATACATCGTTTCATTTTTGAATGATTTCTTCAAATTTGGCTGTCGTCGGTTTTCTTTCAAACACTTGAAGCCTATTTCTTTCTTTTCAAGTTTTTTTTGAAGTAGTAAAAGCGATCATTTTGTGTGCAGATTTTGGTCTAAAGTCTAAAGAGTTTCTTCTTGTAAAGAGTTGTTTAAACTTTTAACAACAATTATTTTTTACAAATGTAGATGTAAATTATTCGACAATCCAAAATTAGAATGGATTTATGTATTTACACTTAGATTAGCCTCAATTTGTCACATGGTCGTATGGCTTGATTAAGTGTGTAATCTTGAGCTATCCATTCTTTCTAAATGGCAATTATGCCTTTTTTTTCTCCCATAAAAGAGGTATAGATTTTAAGATTCTTACTCTCTTTTCTATGTAGTAATAAATTCTATAGTCTCAATTTGCCACATTGTCATATGGCTTGATTGAATGTGTTATCTTGATCTATATATTCTTACCACAACATAAGTTATGTCTCTTTTTACAATAAAAAGGATATTAAACATGCCTTGCATACCTAGAATGTGTGTGTCTCACACACACAGACACACACACATGCACACAATCTCTTCATTTTCTATATAGTTACAAACAGAGTCTCAACTTGTCACATGGCCATATGGCTTGACCGTATGTTCCATTTTGAGCTATCGATTCTTGAATTCAATTCTTCTAGCTTTAAAAGCGATTTATAGTATGAGAATGTAATTCAAACATATTGATCAATGCTTCTTTTAGTGCTAGGCTTCATTATGGTTGAGTCTGCCCTTGATCTCCGGGGTCATGACAGAAACTTAGTACGCTGAACTTTGTGTTGATGTATGCTCATGTGTGTGTGCATGTAGTGTGTGTTGTGTTGGAGAGCATCTATTAGTACCTAGTTCTACATCCACTATTGGACATTGACGACGTTAGTGGAGATGTCGTGGTATTTAGTAAATAGTAAGCATGATGGAGCTAATGGTTATATTGTCTTGTGGGTGACTACCATGGGTCTACACCTTGCACTTCCCTTTAAGGGTAAATCTGGGCTTATCCTGGATTCATCTAGGTATATTGATTATATCAATCATACATGTGTGTCACATTAAATTGACGTAGAAGCCTTAATGTAATAGTTTAAATTATACTTGAAAATATCTACATGTATGTAGATTAACTTCTCCTTTATTTTTCTTCATAGGATATATATCGTCACTATGACAGAGGATAAGAAGGACGCATTTCTTTAGTCTCTAAGATCAACTCTTTGCAAGATGATTAGTGATTTATCGGAGAAGCAAATGCAAAAAAAATGCTCACAATAGAAATGATTCAAAAAGCAATTGTGAGCGTCATCTCCAAGGATACCTTTGTTATAATAAGTAAAGACAAAGCTCGCCAGTCTGCTTATAATATCATTGGTAACATGGAAAATTGCACCCGTGATTTATATGAAGCTCCTCCCAAAGGTGTTCAAATGATAAAGCTCAAGGCTTGGGATTTGGCTTGGTGTGTGGAAAGAAAAAAGAGTAAGCACGCCAAAGATATAGAAACACAATATGTATTATCTAAAAAGCTACGAAAAGAGCAAGTCAACCATGCCCAAGAGAACACAGAGTCAGAGATAGAATGCCGTAGACATTTGAGTGGGAACCCTTTGTAAAAGTCTGTGAGAAACTCGGAGTGCACCTTAACACTTGTTGTCAAGTAAGAATTGATGGTATTTTGTATCCTCCAAGTGAAAACACTTATGCAAGAAAGTAGTATCGAGGAATGTGTGGATATAGATTGAAGCCCTTCAAGGACGAGGTTAGCTTTGATCTTTGTCAGAGGAAGACTATGCGTTGTATTGTGTACAAGTGCTATGAGCAATTGCTAGCCATTTTTTAATACTTCAATGGAGAAAGCATCATTGGAAATATGATGACAATCTACTATTTGAAAAAGTTACCTTCAGTTGAATTGTGAAGAAGGAAGAGAAAGATGGTGCAAGTCCAAGTAAAGGTAAGGTCTCTAAACTGAAAGTAGGAGAATTAACTCGAATCATGGCTTTTGCGAACAATGTGCCAACTATCATAATTGCTATAGTACACACAATGGTCTATACCGATGAATTGGGTGTTTCTCATTTTGACCTCCATCCTTTTAATGTTATGTTGGATTTTATAAGGGATTTATATCTTCGAGTTGGTATTATTGATTGCATGAGGCTTGATATGAGAGGCGTCAACCGCTTAATTGTTGTCATTTATCAAAGTCCATAAGCGTAAACCTTGGATTGCTCCAAAACTTTTGGAGGACACATATAATGATCATGTGCATACTAGAGAGGTTAATGCTTATGCACGAGCATGGCTTATTGATCAAATGATTATCTTTATATAGAGTTTTTTAATGAAATACAATAGCGATATGGTAGTATCTTGATCAACGAGTGAAACATACCTTATTTATAAAAGGTGCGTATCTTTTGTAGATAAAGAATAAGAAATCTTTTGAAGAATTGTATGCAGACTGAATGCACTTGGATGGGAATAAATGTCTGTGGCCATTGGTGAAAATGATGTAAGTCTCTTATTGAATTATATACTCTTGTCTTTGTAGCAAGATATTGGCTATCAAAGACGTGACTTTCTTTTAGTGAATCATCAAAGATGTAGCTTTCTTTTGTTTTAATGAATGTATCAAAAGTGTTTTTATTTTATAAGATTTGATTGTGTATCTTAAACATATCTTTTATTAGTCATGATCATTGATGATATAAAAACATCATTTTGGTATTAAAGTGAATGTTCTCTTTCATTGTAGTTAGTTTAAAGATAGTTTACGCTTTGTTTTTTGTAATTTATTGATAGATGGCTTTTCTTGGACTACCTAAGTAAAATAAAAAGCAAAGGAATAAAAAACCATAGGACCATTAAACAAATCTTTGGCTTGTATGATCCTCAACTTTCTCTTAACATAGAGGTTTGAAAGGTGGCTACTACAACTCTAGGTAACAATGACTAGTTCTAACAAAAACAAGTATATATGTCGATGCTTAAAAAGTTGGAAGATAACTCATCCTTGGGCTTTTTCGATGATTGATATTGGTGGAAAAGAAAGGGTCAAATCTAGGTGGTGCACCTTTACAGACAGAATAAAGACTCAATTTAGTAGAGAAGGTTCCTCAACCTTACAAAGGTCTGCGTCATATGAACATGCTGTGTTTAGTCCACACTAAGATGCAAAGGCAATATGGGATGCTCATAAAAAACTACAATTTTTAGAGACACATTGTAGTGATAACAGATGAGAAGAGATAAAAAATCATATCGGTAATGGAAACTTGGTGGTATGTGGTTTACTGAAATTTACCTTTTCATGAATTTTTAAAGCTTTACAATTTATTAAAGGTAAATTTTTACAGACCACATACTATGAAGTTTGCATGATTGAGATGATTCTTTCTCTCTCCTTTTGTTAGCACTGCAATGTGTTTCTCTATGGGAGCTGTGGTTTTTTTATTGTGAGCATCTCATATTACCTTTGCATCTAAGTGCAGACCTGACATCGTAGCCTCATTTAATACGAATTTTTTCAAAGTTAGGGAATTTTTCAAAGAATTGACTTTTTTTATTTGCGAAAGTGTATCACCTATATTTGACCCTCTTTTTTCCATGGTTATTAATAAGCGAAAAATCCCAAGGATGAGGTATCTTCTAGCTTTCTAGCCATTGATGCATATACTTCTTTTTGTTGGAACTACCTTCAAGCTCATAGTTACCTAGAGCTATAGTAGCTGCCTCACCAGCCTCTATGTTAAGAGAAAGTTAAAGATCATGCAAACGAAGAACTTGTTGAATAGTCCTTTGGCTATTATTTTTCTTAGGTCATCTAAGAGGAGCGATCTACTAATAAATTAAAAATACAAAGATAAATTATCTTTATACTAAGTATAATGAAAGAGAAAATTTCTTTTAACACAAAGAATGATTCTTTTCTATCATCAATAATTATGCATATAAAAGATATAATTAATATATAGAAGCCAAATCTTATAAAATAAAGATATTTACAATATATTGATTGAAACAAAAGAAAGTTACACATCTTTAATGATCAACATTTAGTCTAAAAGAAAGTTACATCTTTGATGACCAACATCTTGCAACAAAGACAAAAGTATGTAACTCAATACAAGTAAGCATCATTTTCACCAAGGGCTACAAACATGTGTTCCCATCCAAGTGCATGTGGGTTAAGTCTGCACATAATTCTTCAAATGACTTTCTATTCTTTATGTATAAAAGATACCCAGCTTTTATAATCTCTCTAATATGGTATATTTCAATTTCTAAAGGAGATGCTAACTAATCAGTATTATATTCCATAGAAAACTCCGTACAAAAGTTGACCATTTGATCAATAAGCCAAGCTAGTGCATATACATCAACCTCTCTGGTATACACATGGTCATTATGTATGTCCTTTGAAAGCTGTGGAACAATCCAAGGTTTAACCTTATAGGTTTTGCTTTGACAACCATAGTGACTTTCGCCTCTCTAATTCAGATTTCATCACTAAAAGTGAATCAATGATGCCAACTCGAGTATTTGAATCCCTTGTAAAATCCTACATAACATTAAAATGATAGAGGTCACAATAAAAAATAGCCAATTGATAGGTATAGGCCATTGTGCGTACTAAAGCAGTTATGATATTTGACACATTGTTCGTAAAAGCCATGACTCGAATTAATTCTCCTTGATTCAGCTTAGAGACTTTACGTTTACTTGAACGCTTATCATCTTTCTTTCTCTCCTTCACAATTTGGTTTCCCAATGATCCTTTCTCAGTTGAAGTATAAATAAATGGCTATTAATAGCTCATAGCATATATGTGCAACACTACGCACATGATGCTCTTGTGTCAAAGATCAAAGATGACCTCGTCCTTGAAAGAATTGAATTTTTGTAAAGGCATTCCTTGATATTGCTTCAATACATAAAGATTTTCCCTTATATTGCAAAGGAGCCAACACCCAATTTTTATAAATAATTGATGGTGTCGTGGTATTTCAAGTGCTAAGGTACACTCCAAGTTTTCGTAGACCTTTGCAAAGGGTACCCACTAGGAAGTCCATGGAATTCTATCTCCGACTTCATCTTCTCTTGGGCATGGTTGATTGTTTCCTTCATAGCTTTTTAGATAACATATATTGTGTATCTATATCTTTGGTGCGCTGACTCTTCTCTCTTTCCGCACGCCAAGCCAAATCCTAAGCCTTAAGCTTTAATTGGTGAACATCTTCGGAAAGAGTTTCATATAAATCACGGGTGTACTTTTCCATGTTACCAATGATGCTATAAGCAGACTAGTGAGCTTTGTCTTTACTTGTAACAAAGGTTTCTTCGGTTCACCAATCTATCTATCTATTAGTAATATACATGTTATCGATATATATATATATATATATATATATATAAAGATATACATACATATATATACATACATATATATACATACATATAAATACATACATACATATATGTATATATATAAAGATATACATACATATATATACATACATATAAATACATACATACATATATGTATATACATACATACATATATATATATACATACATACATACATACATACATACATACATATATATATATATATATATATGTATGTACATATATATGTGTGTATATATGTATACACACACACACACGCTCACACACACTATATGTACACACACACACACACACACACACACACACACACACACACACACATATATATATATATATATATATATATATATATATATATATATATATATATATATATATATATATATATACACATATGTATATATATATGTGTGTGTGTGTGTGAATATATATATATATATACACACACACATATATATATATATATATATATATATATATATATATATATATATATATATATATATGTGTGTGTGTGTGTGTGTGTGTGTGTGTGTGTGTGAAAAAGTTATATAGTATACAAGTAATACACACATTTCTATATAACTTTCAGCATGGAGATATGTAATAGGTAGGTATAACACACACACACACACACACACACACACATCATGATATTTGTGAGTCCTTTGGTTACTAAACTTCTCTCATGTCAATCATGTCTAGTGCGATCTCCATCATAGTGGCAAACATGTCTATTATGATCTTCATGATCATCCCTTCTACCACTTCTGCTATGAAATCCACCGTCGTGTTCAATTCTACTACCATGTTCACCATCATCACTATTTTTGTATTGATCCTTGCCTCATGCTCAAACTCGTCTTGTAGATTATTGATTCTCTTTTTGTCATTAGGGACAAAAAGCCTAGGGATAGTTGAATGCTCCCTTTTGTGCTTTTACGTTTGTGAGAAAATTTTGACGAAGTACTCAAGAAGCTCATTGCAATTCTCTTTGAGGATTTTGATGAAAAGCCGATGTTGTCTTCTAGCTTTATGCAGACTCTTGAAGTACATTGAAGCTTTCAATCCATCATCATTATTTAGCATGTGTGATAATATTGAGCACTTGTGAACGTAGCCGGCACTAAAAAGTATGTGATAGTCGGCTCAGGCGATTACAAAGTCTTGAGGATTTGCAACTCTCTTTGTGGGTCCTTCGATTATCATACTTCAAGCTACTATATGTGACATAAACAATTAAAAATTATCTAGGCTTGGTAGTGCTTTCTGTGAGTCCTTTGATCACCATATCTGTTACTTCTGCTCTCATGTTGACTAAGAACTTCATTGCACATGTAGTCACAATTGACTGTAGTTGAACGTTGGGGATGCTAGTTGAGTCATTACAGAGGTGATAGTGTTTTAGGAACCTTGTGGAAATTGATATATTGTATGCGAAAAGAAGCTTTGATAGGCTAGTAGAAAAAGCAGCAAGTTAATAAAAGATTGCGTTAGTGGAGAGCGGGAGGTTTGTTAATATAAAAGATAAAGCATGGAACCACCATTAGCGTATGATGTGGTTGCTTGATTGATGGGTGGCAAGGATTTGGGATACATGGACCAACCTCTAGCCTCATTGTACAAAATCATTCTACCTGAAATTCTCTATGATGTTTTCGTATTCAAGTCACAACCATGCTGGGTAGATTGTGCTATTAATGCGTTAGTTAAAATAGCCTCAAGCTTTATATTAACTCAGCACAAATGTACAACGATCCACAATCAGAGCTTGTGCCTTGAGGGGACAACCTTCTCAAAGAGGGGCTATGATATGATAGTTACTAAGATAGTTGCATTGGATGGTCAGAGGGCACCAAGCTCGAGCTAGTTTGGACAACTTGGATCCATACTTTAGAGCTTGTGTGTTTTTGATGGAGATGAGCACTTTCTTGCTTTGTTGCACATTCTTTGTGCAAGTAGCTATCGAGAGGTACGGTTCTTGATCTTCCAAAGTAGTCTAATGTAGTATAAGCGAGAAATTTGGGTGCAAACATGGGCAGGGTTGGGGATGTAGCTTAACACAATAGTGCCTTTGGTGGTTTTAAGTAGAGTTGAAAGTGATGGCTTGTACTACTTGTTTCCACTCACCAAAGCTCCTCCTTTTTCCAATTGATGTTATCACTTCCCCGCTTTCTAGGATAACCCCATTAAAGCGAGCTGTTGAGCTTATTTTGATATGGTATTATCAACTAATGCTTACATTCCACAAACAATTTCACCAAGGAGAAATACCTTTTTGGACGCATTTTGATATAGCAAATTTAATTCCTTGCTCCAAAGCTCACAATTTGGCTTAGAAAGGAAATTATATACTTTGATTTTTTTTTAGTATACAAGCTAAAATGCCTACTCCAAAGCTCACAATTTACTTATTGAAAGGCATTTTACTATTGGAGCTTATTTGGAGAATGTAGGGATATTTTGTGTGAAAACTACTTTTACTTAGAAATGTTAGTTATGTAATACTATTTTTTTTGTAATACTCTCTCTAACAGAGAGAGCTTAAGCAAATTAAGAAAATCGTAACCATGTAAAACCATACTCTGTGCTCATCATGAGCCCATTAGGAAGAGAATGGAGTCTAGGAGCGCCTCTTTATTTGACAGTTTAAGGGAGTCAAACCTTTAGTGTTAAGAAAGCAATCAAATGACAACTTTTGAATTCAAACAAGTAAAACGGCTTGTTTATTTGAATTCAAATTTTCCTTCCAAAATGAAATTTAAAATCTAGAGGGCAAAAGTATATCATGTAACATATCTATGGAAAGAGATCGGCATGTAGATTTTAGATCTATAATCTCCGCTCAAAACGGAGATCATATGTAGGAGTTATGGAAGGCCAAAAATCATAAATTTTTCCTCCCTCTTTTTGGGGAGAAAAGTGTATCTTGTGACCACTTTACACCTCTCTTACATATTCACGATTCTTGTACACATGGCATGCATCTATTTGTCCAAATGTTAATCACCTCCATAATCTCATGGCAAATAAAGAGGCCCTTCTAGACCCCATTCTCTTCCTAATGCATGGAGGCAAAAAAAATTACATGATTTTCAACAAGATACCAAAGTTCACATCATAGCCAAAGCCAACAACAAAATACATCAACTAGCTTAAAAGGGGGCTACCCATGCTTGAAAAAGAAACATACCAAACTAAGGCCGCATAAGGGGGGTGCCTATGAGCTTCAAACTCCACAAAATGATAGGAACATCAAGCTATGGCAGTGAGCCATCTGCCATTGTCGAAGATCGATGCACCAAAGGAAGAACAACATTAGAATATAGGGCATATGGGGAGCCCAGACCGCCATACCAAAACCATTGTTGCCACCATGGCAAGCGGCCTCTACCATAGGCCACATGCCATGATGGAGGCTTCTACTCATTTTTGGCAGCAGGAGAGGTCGAAATGTTAGTTATCTTATTAAGAGCTTATTTGGATAGAGGGATGGGTTCCCCTAATTCATTCTCTTCACTAGGAGAATCTTGCCCTCTCCCCACTCCTTTCGAGGAGGAGTTTATTCCTACACCAAAGCTCACAATGTGAACTTATAAAATGTACTTCACATATTAATGGCTTACGTGGATCTAGGGGTAAGCTCTAGCATGTTGGGCGACATTTTGAAAACATGGTTTACTAGAGGGTATGTGGTTAGGTACCCTCTGACAAACAAACAGGAAAGGGAAGGGCTGTTGTGGATATGGTGGAGATGTAGACATGTGGAAAAGCTTGTGGTCGGGAACACAGGGAAGCCATGCACTCAAGGATCACACTTTTTTTTTTAAATATGTAATGCAGTGATATGAAGGCACCAAACTTTGTCACCCTGATGGGTTAGTCCAACAGGGATTGCATATTTCTCATTGCATTCACGATCAATTATTAGCAATGCAATTTTCATCGAGATCACAAAGTGTCCTTTAGCTTGCAAAGGACACTTTGTCCTTTAGCTTGCAAAGCTTGAGAGACAAGGGAATCTGTGAAGATTCCCCATATAAAGTGGAAAGGAGCCAATAAGTGTGTTGTGGGTGTGTTCAATGTTTTTTAAGGTGTTTCATTTTAATTGGAATCTCAAGAGATGCTGGGATGTAGGAGATTTAATTTATTTATTGTAAGCTCCCTTGGGATGTAGAAGTAAACCTACTCCAAATCTAACGAATTTTTCTTACTACATGTAATTTACTTATTGAGGGCTTATTTTTTTGGAGGTATGGATTTGTCTCTTCATACCAAAGCTCTCAATTTATTCCACTTGCTGCTGTGAGCTTATTTTTATGTAGGAATGTCCCTACTCCATAGCTCACATTTTATTATATAAACCTATTTGGATTTAAGTAGAGAGAGAGAGAGAGAGAGAGAGAGAGAGAGAGAGAGAGAGAGAGTTTTTTTATCAAACCATAGCTAAGCCCAAAAAAGAAAAACGTACTTGACCAAAATACAAACACAAGGACAAAACATACACACATAATTTACAAGATCTTGTTGACATTTTTAGAAGAGTTTGAGAAGGTATTAAAAGTTTAGAGGAAGTGAAGGTAATAGTAACGTTGATAAGGAAAAATGAAATTTGCGATTATGCCATGAAATGTTCATAGTCTTCATTATTTTAAGAGGGATATTCAATATGTTCATAAATCTCTTGAGTTTTAATAATTTCAAATGGATAAAACCATAGATTTGAAAAGGAAGAGTAATTTTAGTTTTGCTATTCTTAAGAGCATTTTTGGGTTGCTTGCTAAAAGTACTAATGAGGTCTTATTTTTGTAGGGTTTGAATTTTGTAGAAGACTGAACAAGATGGAGATTAGCAAATCGAACAAGATGAAGAGAAATTGTATTCATAAATCTCTCGAGCTTAATAATTGCAAATGGATAAACCCGTAGTTTTGAAAAGGAAGAAGAATTTTAATAGTTGTTTTTAAACTAACTGTGTCAAGCATTTCCATTTCAACAGAATGAGAAAGGTGGCCAATGATAAGATTTAAAGGTGAGTTCCTTGGAACACCTATACTAGTTTGAAAAGAGAATTGTGATTTGAAAGCCTTTTAGACCTAGCGACATGCAACTCATTAAGTTATTGTTAGCGGGCCGTCACGACTGAGGATGCATCATAACTATCTACGTACTGATAGATCAAAATTCAATACATATAGGGAGCTGACCCGATTGGGGCACAAGACTACATTGGCTTGTTACGCACCAAGTGCATGGCCTATCCACAAAGATTGCCAAGCTAGCAGATCAAGATCAGCAAGTAAACAATCTCAACTACATAACCTACTAACTAGATTAGCCATTTGATGAGCAAACGAGCTCAGAATGCTATGAAATGAAAGGGGATTGATATACTACTAACTAGATTAGTCATTTCATAGCATTATGAGCAAACGAGCTCAGAATGCTATGAAATGAAAGGGGAGTGATATACTACTCTAATACATGTTGGGCCACTCAAGATTATATTTGAGCTTGAAAAACTCATGTTCTTCATCTCATAGGGATACATAAACCATTTGAATGATCAGTTTAGGCATTAGATAGCCCATCTTCAATCAACATGAATCACTAGATGAAAGGAGTTAAACTGATGGGAAAAAGTAAGAGATAGCACTATGAATTCAAAATTGCAAACGAACACGATGGAGGTGAGATATCTCAAGGTAGATTCTTGACAGAAACTTAGTGTACTATATTGCTTAGCTCAAATAATGACATGTCAAAATGAGCTACAACTCACTTTTATAACTAAGGGTTTGCAAAAGTAAATATCAAAGGCATGCATGACTTAGAAATACCCAACTTCCATCAAAATTGTGTTTATAAATGAGTAATTATAAATAATCATGGGATGAACGCTCCAATGTTTCCTGCAATGTGCCACAAAAAAATAGCTCTCTTCTTGCCTTGTGTTTCCAACTCGCAACATTTCCACCCTCTTGTTGTGATGCACGTCCTTGAGCATCTTCGGAGTTTCAAAGTTGTCAATGGCTCGATAGGAAGCAGGGTAATCCAAAGCCATGTTGAATTGATAGACTCGTGCTTGATGCCCAACCAAGTAGATGATAGATTGCAATTGGTGCGGTTGCATTGTACTTTGATAATAAGCATGCCTAATTTACAAATCTTTGGACATCACATTCAAGACCACACTATTGATCTTAAAAATCTTGTAGTAAAGCATTCCTCTAAGATCTTCTCGTAATAGAACATGACTTTTGCATATATGCCCACGAGTAGGTTGCATTTGGGAAAATCCTTCAAGTCCTAACAATGTCTACTATGCTCCAAGAATACTGTCCAAGGATGACTAGTTTTGTTGGCATCTCTAAAAAATTCTTTTACACTGGCCAACATCTATGAGTTTTGCCACATCATCTGACACTCCAAATGTGGCACATCCAAGAGCATATTGATGGTTGTGTTCATAATGATCAACATATAGTATTGTGTGGGCATTGTGTCTGATGGTGGGTTAGCCAAGATGGGTACTTGAGGACCGCTTTCCTTCTTTCCTTCCTCATTTGAAAGGTGTTCCATCTTTGCCTTCTTACAATAAGAAGATAGGTGGGGTCAATGCAGAGGTGTTGAGGAGATGCTTTATAGATAGTTTCATCAACTCTTGTGATCGCTTCTTTCTCCACCAGTCTTCAATATAGATTTCACTTGTTCAAATGTGATTGATACTCCTTCATATTTACCAAACTTATTTGGATCAAGTCAGGGTAGCATCTGTCTTTTGTATAGGAGTGCCTCATGCTTTAGCAATGGTAGAGAAATTATGGAATGGCCCATGTATGTAACATAATCTTTTGGTTTTAATACTAGAAGGCTTGCTTTTTCACCCTTTCTTCCTCTAATGGGTTATCGACCTTTGTGAGCTCAACCTACAAGCATGCTGATCCACTTGAGGTGGTGGTATGAATGGGGTTGGCAAGCATTTTGCACGAGTTCTTTTGGGGACCATTTTTTTCTTTATCTCTATAAATGGATGCTCCATTAGGCAAAGTATTGAAACTCCAAAGCTTACAACAAGAATTTTCTTAATATTTTTTTCTAATTTAACTAATCTATTTTTTAAAGAATCTAAGACTTTTTATTGGAATTTACTACTATAGGTAGTCCTTTTAGGTAGTCCAATACCTTGATTTAGCCTTGTCACATAAATTTTCACTACTATAGGTAGTCCCCCATTCTGTTTTAACCAATCAAACTCCTCCTTTTTTATAAACCCATCTACCATTTTTACATATGGTTTAGCAACCATATCCTTCACTTTGTTTTTGATTAATTGCGAAACTTGTCTTTCTATGTTAAGCACTTGTTCCTTCATCAAATCCACTTCAGCATCAGTTTAAAAGGACACCTTGCATTTCCACATCTTCATTTTCCATCACATTTTTCTCCATCATCAGTAATGGCTCCACTCTTCTCTTAAGCACCTCATTCTCTACTAATAATGCACTATTGGCCTCTGCCAAAACCTCTAACTTTGCAACTAGTAATGCCTTGATTTCATTTGTCCATTGTTCAAACTGCTCAATTGACTTTCTAATCTTCAAGATTTTATTCTTTTCTTAACTGAGTTGTAATTGTAAATTCTATATATCTAACTCATTTCACCTTCTGTTTCCACTCACTATACTTTTGCACTTCCAACAATTCCATTTGTTGAGATTGAATAAGTGCAGCTTGTTTGACCACATGAGCACCTAATTCCATAACATAGTCCATGGCCATTGTGTCATTAGAGAATTAGATACCTCTTCCCTCTATTTTTCTCTAGCTTCCGATTTCTTTGCGTGTCCTTCTACCATCTCTTCGTTGCTGCAACCAACTACATCCTTTTTTTCTTGATTAAATAACTATGTTTTCTTGGTTGAAAATTTCACATCTAGATTTGGTAAAGACCTTGAATCTTTTACAGAGGATGCTTGAAAAACATCATCATCAGTCACCTATACCTACTGCATGTTTCCCCTCTTTTTCTTTGGACTATATAAATTCCCTTGCATCATCTCTGCAAACAAATTTTTTTGACCCTCTGCTGGTTTTGGTGTAACTATTTCACAATTTGTATTTTTCAACCCTGCTCCTCAACATCAATAACTTGCAAAGTCAATGGAAATATTGTAGGAGAAAATAAGGCTTGCAAATAAGGTCATCTATTCACTAACTTCCTCTTATCTTTCAACTCTATATCTGCCATCAACTTCTCATACAAGTATCTTGCCCAATTCACTGGAAACCCCTTTTTGTGCTGTTCTGAGTGGACTAAAATCTTCTTTTGACATATAGTCAAATTTTACCAAGAGACACATTCTCTTCATATACCACCTCAACTATGCTCTTCTAAAGACATGTGTTACCTTGAGTTGGTAATAGCATCTATATGTAGTTGGCACACCAAACTCTTTTCTCATTTCTGTATCAAAAATGAGATCCACTCTATAGTCACTAAGTCTCAACTTAAAGGGTACTACAACCAAAGCAGCTGGAATCTGTTGGTCATTAATGTTTCTCCCTTGCGGCATTCTCACATACTCTAACTCGGCATTAGTAGTAACATTCTGGTACCATTCCTCCCAAGGTAAACTTGAAAATTACCATAACCCTATAAGCTTAAGCCATACCTGGTTATCCAGATGTGTCAAATCCAACCCATGCCTAAACTCGTATATCAAGTGTTTGCAACCTCGAGTACCTTCCTTGTATGACCTCCTTCACTACTTGGACCTTATGTTCTTCATCTCTCTCTATCTGACTGATTTGCACCATCAATAATAGAGCTACCAAGCAAGGTGAAGTGCACCACAAAGGCATGCACATATCCTCGTGAGGGACCTCCGATTCCAACTGAGAAACCTGTGTATGAAAAGCGTTAAGCTTTTCAATTTGCTCGTGCTGCATGGCACTCACATGCAATTTTTGAAGCTCACACTGTGTGTTCGTGGGTATCTGTATGGATGCAAAGTACTTTTCTTGCATAAAATCTTTGACACTCATGCAAAAACCTTCCAAATTATTCCATTTTGTACCATCCTTTGAGTGGTGACCCTCATTTTGATAAACTTCTTTTTGAAATGATCTCCCATTATCTCCCTTAATTGATATCAACCTTGATTAGGGCACCTTCTAAAAGTGTGTGATTTTTTATCACATTTTTGCAACTTCCCAAAAAATACTTTACCCTTTATTGGTACTACAGCCTCCAAAAAATACACAAGCCTAAATGGTGTTTCTTCATTTGTCGATGAATCTTTTGATGAGGTCCATTCCATTGGCACATCCTAGATGTCCAAATTTGTCTCTGATGTGAGAGATGATGTTGCATTGTCCGTTGATCACACTTATTACCTTGCCAAAAAAGAGTTTACTATCTTTTGACCTAAAAACTACTCCAAATCACTTGAAATTTGGCATTTGCAATCTATTACTATCATAGATCAAGGTCCTTTCAAGAAAAATTCAAAAATCTTGTGTTTTGGAGCAAGAAAAAATAAACCCGTTTATTATCTCTTGACCTAAACTAAAGATCTTTAAAAAAAAACTTCTTGTGATATACTAGTTATAGACACTATGAGTAGGTCACCTGCCAAGTTTCATGACATTCAAAGCACTTGAAAAAATCACACTTGTTATCTTGCCAAAAAAGCGCTTATTATCTTTTGGTCCAAAATTAAGATTTTTCAAAGTTTATTGATCCACACTAGTTGTTCACACTATGAATAGGTCATTTGACAAAGTTTCATGAGGTTTAGAGAAATTTTCAAGTGTTTAGCTCCCTTGTTGTAATTGTTGATGGAAGCCACAATCAACTCTCAATAGCTCCAAATAACACCAAATTTGAAACATAAGCTCAATACACAATAGTCTAACATGTGGTATACTCAATTTATGAAAATTTTTGAATTTTAAAGACCAAACTCTTATTATCTCCATGCCGAAATTTGAAAGATTTTCAACTTTTAATGGTTTCCACTAGTCAAGTGTATGTTCAATAAGCTCTGAATGAGGTTTTACAACTTTTGGACAAGTTTAACTCAATCTACTAGTAGTTTCTGAGTATGGCAGTTTCATATGCAATTTTAATGGTCATGCAAGTCAAATGATGTCCAAATCAATTGAAACTTCACACAAGCACTCTATTATTACCCTAAGTCCAATCCCCTTTGAAAAAAAATCAAAAAGTTGAATTTTTAGGGTAGTAGATAATAAGCCCGCATTATTTCTCAGGTTAAAATGATTTTTTTTTCTATTTCTTTTGACTTGTACTGGATGTTCACACTATAAACAAGTCACAAATCAAATTTCATGAAGTTGGGTTTAGTTTCTAAGTTTCAAATTTTGTGTTTGCGGTGGTCTTTAGTGAAATGTAGGCCTACCTGATAATTTACAACTCCAAATGATACCAAAATTGAATCAAGGCCTTATTATACTATGTTCTAACATGCAATGTTGCCAAATAATGAAAAACGTACAATTTTTAAGACCAAGATAATCAGTGCGCTTATTATCTAGGTGCCCAATTTTACAACTTTTTTCAACTTTTCCAACTCACACACTTAAAAGGAGGTATTTTAAGACCTGTAAAGAGGTCTCATGAAATTCTGTTTAGTTTTGAGTGTTCTTACCTTCAATTACCTGTCTCTTCAAAGTGAAAGTTGTTTTGGCTCAGTTTTGCACTAAAATAGAGTCACAATCTTTTGAGCCTTCACAAAAAGTGTTAGCATATCACCCAAACAAGATATCCATGTAAAACTTTTAGTTTCAAAGTTGATAAAAAAGCGCTTATTATCTATATACCAAAATCTGCACCTTTTTAAAATTTTGATGGCAATCAGGTTTTGTATAGTCTATTGCAAGTACGTTGGCCAAAAAAATTCACATTTGCATGCATCTATCAGAAGGGAGATAATAAGATGAATCTTGGCCGAACTTTGAAATTTTTCTTGAATGTTGATATTTGACTTACCCGCAGGTTGCTATAACTTTTCCAAGATCAGGGTGATGATAAAAAATGCTATTTTGAAGCTTTGAACTCACCTCACCCTATGCGTCTTGTACCTGAAAACTATGAAATTTTTTGCAAGAAACTCCAGTGATGTCAATTTAGAGAGTGAGATAGGTCGAAAACCTCCCTCGTTTCCTACTTACCCTACTCCTAATCACATAAGTCAAAAGATAGTGGAAAGTGTCCACCAGCACTGATTTTTCTATGTATTTTTCTTGTAAAGTACATCAATTCTTAGATTCTGACTTATATATAGTCCAAGCTATCAAACACTGAAAAAAAACCTAATCTAAGCCTAAAGGTCCTCGGCATGCATCACTACTCCCAAGACACCGCTACACATCTGAAGTAGACACAACTCAACCGTGCGGTTTCTAAAAGTTTGTTTTAGCCTAGAGGAAGTTTTTTGACAAAACTACTGATCAATGAGGTTTTTCCCTAGTTTAGGTTACCTCGTCCCCAACAATGGCAACAAAATGTGGGGCTCTCCGAATTCCAAGCCTGGCTATCTTATTGTAGTGATAGTGAGAACCACGTACATCAATGTCATACTGTGGGACGAAGTTGACTCAATTAGTATATGGAGGCTACAAGAGGATTTCAATCTCTTGGAAAACACACTCAATCCCTATCTATTCAAAGCTACACTCAACTACATGTTAGGTAGCAAATGCTAACTATGACACCGCAAGCAAACCTCGTTGATTCACCAAGCAAATGAAGTCCAAACATGACGAAACTTATAGGATGGGTAGAAAACATCTAAAGAAACATGACCATGCCTTTAAATCCCCCTTTTGACCACTTGCCAAAATCATGCTTATTATCTACAAGGCAGATTTGACCTAACCATTTTGAGCCCCAAATGCACCCTACCACTTAGCAAGGATGCCCCAACACCCTATTCATAAAATGCAGTTTCTTTATGTAAATCTTGAGTTATTAGCAGATTCATTATGCATTGGTCCCCCTGGATTTCCAAAGTTGTAGATCTGCCGCAAAATTCCTATTGGATAGAAGCAGCCAGGAAACTGAATAATAAGGGTCTGAACTGACTGGGGCACTTCTGGGACAGTAACAGCAAGAGCTGGAAAACCAATGAACTTCTGGTAACCCAATTCCAACTTAATAGCTTGGAGGTTTTGCTAGTCAACAAAGTGATGAAAGAGCTTGACAATGCAGTGATGCCAATCTATGACTCGGAGTTTGACTGGAAATGGCCCAGAAGCAGCCTCTTATGGAAACCCTATTCTAAAGGAATTTACCATACAATGATGCTAAAGAAGAATTGGTCTAGCCCCCTTACCAAGATATGGAAAAATTATGGCCGGAGGAAAGGTGGGAGCAAGTAATGGAGAACATTTGGGCGCCAAAGGTTCCACATCACATGGAGGCATTTCTATGGAAAGTAATTAGGGGTGCTCTTCCGACGGGAGTGAAGATTCAGGAGAGAGGGATAGGGACATATCGATGTCTGGGGTGCAGGTTGGCTAGTGAAGATCTGACCCACCTTTTTATGGAATGCCCATCTATCAGAGGCCTTACAGGAAAAATTTGCAAGTGGGTCCAAAGAACATGGAAAATTGGTTTTTACAAGACTGATTTACTCCTTGGAGGTAAGAACTTGGGTAGCCCTGCCATCCTCATCTGCACTCAAATCATCAGGTTTTGCTTTTTTCATAATGTATGGCAAACAAGGAACCGCCGTGTGTTCGAAGGAGTTCCTGAGGTGGCAAGCTTCGCAGAAAATTATACAAGAAAGTAGAGTGCTGATATGGACGCTGGGGCGCAAGCAAAACTCGAATGATTGGTCTAGGGTTACCTGTGCCTTGTTGTTAGCGGAATGCTTAGATAAGTGGAAAATCATGAAACCAGAAGATTAGTGAAGAACATGTTAATGAACTTGGTGTATCAAGGGCATGGGGCAGGTCGTTACGGGTGGCTCCCCAGATAGCTGATGTAAGTTTGGTCTTTGGATGGTGTCATGGCTCGGCACGAGCATGGCAAGTTCTTGTAATTTTTTGAGATGATCAATATAATTCACTCAAAATTGTGAGTTTTGCAAAAAAAAAAAAGGGAGGGTCACCTATAGGCCCTTTGGAGGTCCCCCAATTTGTGGCATGCTTGCTCCATACATGCTGTGCAACAACATTGACGGGCACCTTTTTGCTAGGAGCTCCTTCAACCATGCCCCACATTTGCAAAACGTCTGACATAATTTTTTAGATGAAATTTTTGTTGTCAAGAAGCCTCTATGAACAATGAGCACAAAGGTGTGAGAAGCTCAAGAAATAGCCAAGTGCTATGATGTGAGCAATTATTTTAGAAATTAGGTAAATTTTATGGGTTTAAAATGGATTCAAATTGACTCTCGAACTTTGATTTTAGTGATGTGAGAGAAGTATGGGAGTTGCACAAAAAAAAGGCGCCATAAAGAGAGGTGGACCCATGAAGTAGGGAAAGAGGCACGAATTAGAGGTTTTGGCTTGACATGCAAGGTATCTACTAATTTTAATGGATGCCACATTAGTGTTCACAGAAAACCGGCCTTTAGTGTATTTTAAAATGAAAAAAATTAAAAATTCTCGATTGGCTTTGAGGGCTGCCTTGAAGGAAACCGGCTAAATTTTGAGGATTTTAGTGTAAAAAACAATAAAAACTCTTATGCTTTGTAAGGTTGTGTCTCTATGTGCAAGTTGTAGCTTATCAATAAAATAAATGGACATTGGTCAACGACTCTTCTTCAACGTATGGATGATCTTGATATGTCAGGAAAATGACTTATTGGCATTTGTATGTACGCATTCATGGAGCCTACTCTATGGGCCCTTTGGAGGCCCCCCAATTTGTGGCCATACATGCTGTGCAACAACCAGTGTTATGATTTGAAGGGCAACCTATTCTTTCAAAAGATGGGTTGTAGAAAAATGCACCCTTCCCTATAGAAGGGTCTATTTTTTCCTATAGAAGGGTCTATTTTAAGTTTGCCCTTTCAATGAGAAAATTTCGCATAATTTACAAGGCAAGATACTATATTCTGTCAATGAGTATAACCGATATACATCTAGATATTGTAAATGAGAATTAATATATATAAAATGTTTTTTAATTAGCCCTTCCATTGACATGTATTCTATTTTTTCACTCTTCTCTATAGAAGGATGTTTTTTGAACAAGCCCTTCCGATGACAAACTCAAAAAAACTTTGGCCTTCATACGACCAGCAAAATGCCTTAAGAAGGGCAGATGGGCGTCAAATCCTATCATTGGCAACAACACTCACGGGCACCTTTTCGCTAGGAGCTTCTTCAAGCATCCCCCACATTTGCAAAACGTCCTTTTGATAGGTTGTGTGGATAGTGTTTCGAGCAAAGGCATGCAAGCCAATTAAGTATTGTTAGTGGATATTAGCAGTTTACCCACTGTAAATATCACAAGAAGTTTTGGACAAATTCTCACAATAATTCCCACATTGTGACTTACCTCAACATCATGAGCTTCAGTGAGGGAGGCATCGCATACCTAGCTAGGTAAGATTGGGGGCAGGGGACCACCGGCCCGGTCCAATCGTACCTAGCTAGGTATGCGGTGCCTCTCGAGTAGAAGCTCATGATGTTATTCATGATCTGTGAGGAAACCTACAAAATTTGTGTAAAACATTCAAACATAGTCAATTTACCTCTAAAATTTTCCATGTGCAGGATTCCCGAGTTGTTTTCAGGAATCGAGCACGGATTTTGTGTTTACGGAGGAGTCAATAAATACAAATGGAGAGGGAGGATGTTTGATTAGTGGGGCAGGCAAGCTCCAATTTCTGCCCTTTCAGTGTAAGGCTTTGGAAGCACCTGGGCGTCGCATTCTCAATATAGCTTTTCATGAGCACAAGAAAGTGATATTTATGGTGGCGGTGGCGGTGGTGGGCACAGGTGATTAGGAGGTGCGCATGCTCGCTCTCCCTGGCTTATGAAAGCCTGCCAATTCTTATCATCAAAAAGCACGCCACCAACAAAAGGCCATCCATTCATAAGGCGCTTCACTGTCTTTGATTTGATTCACCAAAGCGTCGCTTGCAGCCGGCCAGCTCATGCCATTTTTACCTCCTACAGATTGGCAATCGTGCACCTACAGCTTTCACAACCGCCCATTTCAAGATTGCTCTAGAAGATTTCACCTTTTCCCAGTGGATGCTCTCTCTCTCTCTCTCTCTCTCTCTCTCTCTCTGTCTGTCTGTAGCAAATCTTTTCATAACTAACCTTTGTTAAGAAATAGCCCATCTCGGAAATAACCCATCCTTTTGCATCTCTGTGCTTGAATACCCAACATTTACATAGGCTAGACATTACTTGATAGTATGCTCCCTTCAAAGTGAGCCGAATAATGTTGGATTCAAACTGCACATCAAGCTACTAACCCCTCAAGATGACTACATCATAATGGTTAGCGCATTTCTCACCAAACTTTCTATGCCAATGTACTGTGGACAACATACAAAAAGTTAGGATTGCAACACCAAGGAGAAAATGACATCCATATTATGGAGTGATTTACAAGAGATCCACACAACGCTGCAAAGGTAGGATTAATGGATGCAGCTTGATGTGAAATGAATCATGAACAAAGGGAAGAACCAAAGGTTGGGCCGTGTACACGATCCAAAAGTGAGGAACACTATTTGCTACTGTATAGATAATGTGTATCATGCGAACCTATTAAACAAAGACTTCAAGATAGCATGCTTAATAGTTTCACTAACTATGACACTTATTTGTGAGGTGGGTTAAGTATATCTAGAATGATTATGTTTCTTTCCATCAATATGTAGATGTCCTAAAATCTAATACCTAACTAACCCAAATGATTTTCTCATATTAAACTGATCATTCGATGTGGGAGAATAAATGAAAAGAAGAGTTAGAATATAGACATGTGCTTATGGATCTATCTCAATACGGGGCCAAAGTCAATGGGTCCAAATGCAAGATGGTCTGTCAAAGAGCAATGCTAGCTAATGGAGCTTGAAAGACATTAGGGTTATCTTCATTAAACACCTCCAAACGTTAGTGTTAAAAGTCCTTAGATCTAGGACCTTACGCAAGCTAGGGTTGTGTTTGAGGTTGGAATCCGGCCAAAGCTTGAGGTGCTTGTCGTGCTTGTTGCTAACTAAGGTGCTTGAGGTTCTTGTTGTGCTTGCTGACTACGTTGCTTGAGGTGCTTCATGACTAAGGTGCTTGAGGGGCTTAAGGTATTCCAAAAGTCAACGAGGATCCCTACATATGGGGGGGGTGAGCCCTACAAGTAGGGGCATGAGAGAGAACACACACCCTCACTCAAGGTAAGCCTAGTCTAAAGAGGCAACAAGGACACATGTCAAGCTCCTCTCCATGTTTCCCTCATAAGGTGCCTAAAGCCTATTGGTTGGCCTCTAAAGGGGTCTGATAAGCTTTTAGCTAATTAAATTAATTGTTTAAGCATTTATCAATCCCTCTCTCTCAAAAGGGGTAAGAAGGTCACTTGTCCTAATGCTAGCATTATTGCTTGATATGACTAAATCATTTGATTGGCTCGGCTGGCAGGGGTCCAATCAATTTCATTCTTGAGCTACAAGGAGGGGTGGACCAAGGAGGTAAGTGGGGGGTGTGCTTGGGGGACATACTCTATTGTAACATTTAATGCACTAGTAACTTGTGTGTAGCGGAAAATTGATAACATAGTGACCATTTCATTAAGAACAAGTTCCTAATGAGCATAGAGAGAGTACCTAATTAGAGAAAGCAACATAGCAATTTACACCTAACTAATTTGGCATTGACAATACTTGAAAAGAGAGAGAAATAGAACAATTGACAACAGTTGAGGACCGGATTTACATGGAGCTGGTCCCCCCTCCATAAAGGCTTTGTATTATAGCTTCTCCCATCAAAGAAGACTTTTGTACAATACAATTCCTGTATTCCTTGACAAAACTCGTTGGTGCAATGAAGATGGAAGCTTCATGCACCAAATTATGCTTGAGAAACACACCTAGTACCCACCTAGTATCCCTAGCCTTGGTCCTAAGACCTCACACACCTTCAAAAATGGTGAGAGCTAGCAAAGAATGAGGATAGATTGAGAGGAATTAGGTGTATCTTATGAGAAAGAAGTATTCTCCTCACATAATCACTCTAATAACATAGATTAGCTTAGTAATTAGCATGGTAGAGGAGATGAGCATGCCATTGAAGCTTGGCTCTTGGTTGGATTTGCATTCCATAGCCAAGAGTTGTTGGTGTAGACCTCTACTTCTCAATGCTTAGAGAAGGAGACGGAGTTCTGCTTGCATGGAATGAGTTGTGTGTGTGTGTGGCAATGAGTTAAAGTAAAATGGAGTCTTCTCTCTCATCTTGGTTGACCTCTCTTGCTATTTGCTCATGCTGGCCTCCCATTGGCTCCTGTAAAGCTTAGCCAATCACAAATTAGAAGCATAGTTAATAGCCTTTTGAAAAGTGTTCACCTTTACCTTTTGTGAGAGCTTTAGGTAATTAAATAATTCAATTAAACTCTCATTGGACCTCATAGTCTTCTGGCCGATAGGAATCGGGCAAGCCATTGGGCTGCTGAATGCTCATTGGACCCCTTGGTAGACTGATTAATAGTCTTCTAGGGAGCTTAATTTCTATTGGTTCTTTTATCAAGCATTTTTGAATTGATTAGACTTACTTTAATCTAGCCTAATTCTCATTGGTCCACATCTATGGCCATCCAATAGGATTTGAGGGGAGATTGGGGGCAACTGGCCTAGGAGCCTGACATGTGTCCAGTATTCCCTTTGTGTAAAGGGGGAGACTTGGAGAGTGTGTGATTGTGTGTGTGTTTCTCTCTCATCCCCTACTAAAAGGGATCGCCCCCTCCTTCCTAGGGATGCGGGAAGACTTTTTAGTCTTCCCTGTTACCATATACATGTGGTAGTGATGTGTGTGAACACACTAGGACCGCCGGGGCATTTTTTCCCTCTTTAGGAGGTTTTTTCCCCCGTGCATTGTATATACGCCCATCACTCTAGGGCTATCTATCTTTCCATTGCACACTAAGAAACACACTCTCTATTGTGTGCCTTGAGCTTCCTTCGTCTTCTCCAAGCTGTGTGTGTTTCTCTGCAACCCTAATTCCAACAATTGGTATCAGAGCAGGTCACGTCCTCCCGGGCTTAGTCGCTAGCTGCTTCAGCACACGCCTGCTCACTTTCTCCAATTTCAGTGAGCTTTGGCGAACGTTCGCAGGTCGACAAATATTTTGGGCGGACTCGAAGAGCTCGGTCTGCTCAGAATTTTGATTTGGGCTCATTTCGGCCTCCGTTTCCACTATAGGCAGTACTGCACAGGCTATTTCGTCATTTTGTGCAGATTTTCTGTCAGTGCCGTTTTCTGCATAACAGGTGCCTTATAGTCTTCTACGGTTTGTGCTATATAGGACAAGTTGTTCCCGCTCCATTTCTCCCATTTTCAGACAGTTTTCACATCAGGTGCAGCATTTACCATGGCTGACAACAACAACACAGATGTGTTCAAGATGTTTGCTGTTGAGGACAGGTTGGATGGGGACAACTACCCTATGTGGGCTTATATGATGCAACATGTTCTTGTGTCAAAAGGTGTCTGGAACATTGTGCAGGGCATTGATGTACGTCCTGGTTCTGAAGATGTAGGCGATGTTGAGGATGTTGCAAGTCTTGCTGCAAGGATTGCAGCTGTTAGAGTTGTTTTGCCTACGGCAGAACAAGCTCGTTGGGATGTTAAGGATGCGCAGGCTCATGCATTGATTGCATTGTCTGTGAAGCGCACCATTATTCCTCACATCCGTTCAGCAAAATCTGCAAAACAGGCTTGGGATATTCTAGCAGGTCTTTATGCAAGCCGCAATGAGGCTAAAATTGCTTTGCTGCGTAAAGAGCTAGAGTCGAAGATTATGCATGAGGAAGATGATATGGACACTTTCCTTGCTAGTGTCAAGGATATCAATGAGCAACTCATTTCTGCAGGTGAAGTCATTTCGGAAAGTTCCCTTGTGCAGACTGTTCTTGATGCCTTACCAGATTCCTACCAGACTTTTGCTAGTACTTGGAGACTCATGACCCAAGGAAATCCTGAAGTTGTCAAGTTTGATGCATTATGCACATTGCTGTTGCAAGAGTCACTTTCTAGAAAAAACAGGACTAGGCAGCGTGCATTTGAACAGGCTTTTATTGCTTCTCAAAGAAAGGGTGGTAACAGTAATGCAGCCACTTCTTATGGTTCTGCTGCGAGTGGCAAAAATTCTGTTCCTAATGCTTCTGCTGGCAGCACTTCGTCTGGCAATTCTGGTGATAAGGGCAAAAAGAAGATGCGTTGCCATTATTGTAAAGCCAATGATCACTTGATCAAGTCGTGTCCTAAGTTGAAGGCCAAAGAGGCTAAGAAGAAAGAAGGTGGTTCCGCTGCAAATGCTGGTTCCACTGCAAATGCAGCCATTGTTGAGTCTTCTGTGAAAGGAGATTGTGATGCTGATGTTGATGCAGAATGGGCTTTTAGCACAGAGTGCACTTACAATCCTGCTGTCCATGATGCATGCTTGTCAGTTGCTACAGATTCACATGTGTGGTATTTCGACAGTGGTGCTACAAAGCACATTACCTGACATCGTGAATTGTTTACCTCTCTCGAGTCTGTCCCTCATGGGAATTCAGTCACTTGTGCCAACAACGCCTCTTATCCAGTTCAGGGAGTTGGAAAGATTGTGCTCACTGCTGCTAATGGCAGTTCCTTCACACTTGTTGATGCACTTTATGTACCTGGGATCAAGAAGAATCTCTTGTCTGTATCCGCACTTGCTAGACTTGGACTTGTAGTCAAATTTGTGGATGACAGATGTACAGTTCATGATCTCAGTTTTGGTGATGAAATTGTTGCATCTGGGCTTTTGTGCCGTGGGCTGTATAAGCTCACTTTGTATGACAAGTGTGGACAAAATTTTGCAAATGCTGTTGTAGATTCAAGGGCTATTTCAGATGCAAAACTTTGGCATGCACGTTTTGGTCATCTGAATTTTGCCAGTTTGCTACGTTTGCAGAAATCTGATATGGTTGCTTCTTTGCCGCCTCTTGAAGCACCTGTCAAACATGTTTGTGAAGGCTGTATTCTGGGTAAAATGCAGCGTTCTAAGTTTCCAAAGGATGGTTCAGTTAGGGCCACATGCAGGTTGCAGCTTGTGCATAGTGATGTTTGTGGGCCCATGCAAACTCCGTCCTTGGGCAATTACCTGTACTTCGTGACTTTCATTGATGATTACTCCAGGCATGCATGGGTATTTCTGCTTAAAGCGAAGTCCGAAGTTTTTATGTGCTTCAAACAATTTTTGGCTATGGCTGAAAATGTCTCAAAATGTACTATGAGCACTCTCCGTTCCGATCGAGGGGGGGAGTATATGTCTCATGAATTTAATGCATTTCTGGCTAGTCGTGGGATAAAACACCAATGTACAGTGCCTTATACACCTCAGCAAAATGGTGTTGCTGAGAGGAAAAACAGGTCACTAACGGAAATGGCACGATGTATGGTCAAAAGTCAAGCTTTGCCGCATTCTTTTTGGCTTGAGGCCATCATGTGTGTCATTTATGTACTTAACAGGTGTCCTACGAAATCTTTGCAGTCTATTACTCCATATGAAGCATGGCATGATAGAAAACCTTCTATTGAGCACATGCGTGTTTTTGGCTGTTTGGCATATGCTTTGGTGCCACAAGTGCAGCGCAGAAAATTGGATGATAAGGTTGTCAAATGTATTTTTGTTGGTTATAGTGCTGAAAGCAAAGGTTACAGGTTGTATCATCCGCAAACAAAACGTATTCTGGTTTCACGGGATGTAGTGTTTGTGGAAGACTCTGTTCAGCCCTTGCTGTCATGTACTAGAGACAGTAATGTAAGCTCACAGGACATTTATGACACTTTGTTGCCTCTTTTCAGTGGTGGAAATACGAATGTAAGTTCCAATGAGGCAAATGTACAGCCTATGGGGGTTTCTGAAAATGTTTTAGAACAGCCTATTACTGATGCAGATGTACATGATGTACTTGATGAGGAAAGGGCTGAAAATGAGCAGGCTAGAGGTATGCCAAAATGGCTGGTGCACACTTTGCGTGACAGTAAATTGGATGCACCTTTATCTAGTCGTACTTGTTCAGGCTCTCGCCATGCATCTTATGCATCAGATTGTTATGCTTTGGCTGTGTCTAGTTTACATGATGTTGAGGAGCCTCTGTCTTTTGATGAAGCACAGAATTCAGAAAATTGGATTGCTGCCATGAAATCAGAATATGATGCACTTATAGAGAATGACACATGGACTTTATGTGATTTGCCTCCTGGCAAAAAGGCCATTGGTACGAAGTGGGTTTACAAGTTGAAACGCAAGCCGGATGGTGAGATCGATCGCCATAAGGCTCGACTTGTTGCAAAGGGTTATGCACAACAAAAAGGCATAGATTATGAAGAGACTTTTGCTCCCACTTGTCGTATGACTACTGTGCGTTTTCTATGTGCATTGGCAGCTCATTTTGGTTGGGATGTACATCAATCAGACATTGTTACTGCTTTCTTGAATGGTGACATATTTGAGGAAGTTTATGTAACGCAGCCTCGCGGTTTTGTCATAAAAGGACAAGAGGACAAAGTGTGCAAATGTAAGAAGGCTTTGTATGGGTTGAATCAATCTCCTCGTGCTTGGTATGAGAAAGCTGACACTCATTTGGTTAAACGAGGCTTTCGTAACAGTCCAACAGAAAGCACATTGTATGTAAAGCGTGAGGATGATGTATTTCTCATTGTGGTTCTTTATGTTGATGATTTGCTGATCACTGGACCAAATGAGAGACATATTGCTGAATTTAAGGCTGATTTGAATGCTACTTTCAAGATGAAAGATTTGGGGCTGTTGCATCATTACTTGGGTATACAGTTTAAGCAGTGTGATGGTGGTATTGCCTTGTGTCAGAAAAGTTACATAGAGACATTGCTATGTAAGTTTGGACTTGAGGATTGCAAACCTATTGCCACTCCCATGGAAACAGGTTTGAAATTGAGTCTACATGATGCTGGCGATCCTGCTGATGTCACTCTTTACCGAACTGCTGTTGGCTGCCTCATTTATGTATGCAACACGAGGCCAGATATTCAGTTTGCAGTCTCGCAGGTCAGCAGATTTATGCATAGCCCAGGGTCTAAGCATTGGCAGGCTGTCAAGAGGATTTTCCGCTACCTTAGTGGCACTTTACATCTTGGCTTGTTTTATCCCAAGGGGGGATCATTGCCGCCAGACTTACATGCTTTTTCGGACTCAGATTGGGCTGGTTGTTTTGACACGCGAGTGTCCACAAGTGGTTTTTGTTTCATGCTTGGCAGTTCATGTATATCATGGTTGAGCAAGAAGCAACCTACTGTGGCCACTTCAAGTTGTGAGGCTGAGTACAGGGCAGTCTTCACAGCTACGGTTGAGTGTGTATGGCTCAGACGCCTTATGGCTGACTTGGGTGTTGGACAGGACACTGCCAACACTATCTACACTGACAGTCAGAGCGCATTGGCAGTTGCAAGGAACCCAGTTTTTCATGCTCGCACAAAGCACATTGAGGTGCATTACCACTATGTCAGGGAGAGGCTCTCAGCAGGAGAGATCAGCTTGGCTTATGTGCCAACACAGGACAACCTTGCAGATCTTTTCACAAAGGCATTGTCTCGTGAGAAGCTTGAAGCTTTCCGCAAAGCTTTGGGCTTACTCCCCTTTGTGGACTGATCCTGTCCTCAGGGCATGGCACTTCCCTTTACTCATGTGCCAGCTCTCGTTCACCGCATCACTCCAGGGGGGATTTGTTACCATATACATGTGGTAGTGATGTGTGTGAACACACTAGGACCGCCGGGGCATTTTTTCCCTCTTTAGGAGGTTTTTTCCCCCGTGCATTGTATATACGCCCATCACTCTAGGGCTATCTATCTTTCCATTGCACACTAAGAAACACACTCTCTATTGTGTTCCTTGAGCTTCCTTCGTCTTCTCCAAGCTGTGTGTGTTTCTCTGCAACCCTAATTCCAACATTCCCATGACCATCCAATTATCCCTTTGCTTTGGCCATTGGATAAATGAGTTAGTTTTTGGAACCTTAGCCTATGGAAGTCTTGATGGAGCTGAACCTTAGGTATTTTAAGCCCCATTGAAGCACATTTCTCTTTTGAAGAATGTCCCCCTTTGGATCCCTATTTTCCCTCCTTTGGATCCCTAACAGAGATTGGTCTAGTAGCCTTACCAATTTTCTAGCTTTTACTCCCCTGGGACTTCCCCATATTAAATGATCAGTTTAACATGAGAAAATCATTTGGGAGTATTAGATATTAGTTTTTATGACATTACCTCTCTCTTGAAATCATAGCCGTCCTTGACTATGAGGTAGAGAAGATAAAGCCTAGTCATTAGTCCGTCTGCTACCGGGTAGATGATCCCTATTTTACCCTATGACACCTTTCTAGAATGGATGGCTAGTCCATTTGGTGCTTGAGAGCCTTAGCTACCGCAAGCATGTCTGCACATTAGTCCATATCAATGTTCCATAGTAGAGTGACAAGCTCTACTTGGTGTTCGGGAGATGTCGTCTCCACAAACATGATTCTAAGCATGCATACTTATTAACATGTACGCACAATAAAGAAAAAGAGAGAGTCTTATAAAACAAAAACTTTGTTCATCTATACATATTTACATTTGATTACTCTAGGGAATCATTGTGAGCATTGACAAGGTTTAGGTTATCGTTTAATTGTATGCCTTGCATCCATCTAGCGTCTTCAAAAGGATAAATTTTAAACTTGATAAGATATTGTGGGATAGTCTTACCGCCTCATAATACCTTGTCTTTGTGTTGGAGAATGGGCTCAGGCTGCATCACCTCTTCTTGGTCCTTGATCTCCGCTGGGTCTTCAATGATTGCTTCTTGAGGTGGCTCTCCTTTGTAAGGCTTTAGTAGGTTCACGTGGAAAGCATTGTGTATGAGCCAATGGCTAGGCAAATTGAGTTGATAGGCCATCTCATTGGTTGGCCTACGAATATGGAAGGGACCATAGTAACTTTTTGCTAACTTAGCATAGTACTTTTGGTGTCCCGTAGGATTCTTGTCCGTTGTGTGCCTTAATCGAGCCTTGGGAAACTTAAGCAAGACCCAATAATTTAAAAAAAAGGCTAGGGCTCTTTTATGATTATCAGCAGCTGCCTTTGTTCAGAGATGGATATAGCATCCTTAATCTTTTGGAATGATTCTTGCAGGTCTCGGCTATATTGATCTGCAACAAAGATATTCCCATGTATCTTGAGTAGCAGGGGACTTTTTGATCTTCCCTCTATGACCTCAAAAGATGCTTTTCTCGTGGAAGTATGTACAATATTATTGTTGCCATACTCCACTAAGGGTAAGTACTTCTCCCATTGGGATTTTTGATCTACTTCTGTGACATAAGCTTATACTAGATCAAGAATGGTTAGGTTAGCTATTTCACTTTGGCCATCTGTATGGGGATGGTAGGCCGAAGAGAACTTTAGCCTTGTACCTAAATTCTCAAAGAGACCCTTCCAAAAATTACTGGTCATTCTAGGATCTCTATCAGACACTATGGACATTGGCAAGCCATGGTACTTGAAGATTTGTGATATACGTAGGGTTGCCATTTGATGGGCCTTGATAGTCTTTTTGACAGGTATAAAATGTGCTTGTTTGCAAAATTGTCTACTATTGTCCATATTCATGTATTCCCATGGATAGACTTGAGCAATCCAAAGATAAAATCCATGGATATGCTCTCCCATGGTGAATTAGGGATGGGCAAAGTTTGAAGCAATTCAAGTTGCTTCCCTCTATCAAACTTTTTCTTTTGGCATATCACACATTTTAAAACATACTCTTGTATGTTTGTTTTCATGGTAGGCCAATAGAAATATGTTTCTATCCCTTTTAGGGTAGACCGAATACCTCTATGCCCCACATAAGGAGGAGCATGAGATTCATACATTACTTTCTCATGTAGTGAGTTAGTAATGCATAGTCTATTGCCATAGAGAAGATAACCATCTTGTAGGGTAAATGGTTCTTCCTTCTTCCCTAGTGCAAGGGCTGAAATCAAATCTCTAAAATCAGGATTGATAGCGTACTCATCTATCATAGAAGATAGATCACTGTGAGTTGCTATGGATACTGCATTCACTCTCGGTCGTCTTAAGAGTGCATCAGCTACTTGATTATGCTTGCCAACAATGTGAGCAATATGAAAATGAAATTTCAAAAGAAAATTTTCCCACCTCATTTGTTTGTCAGAGAGCTTGGTCTACGTCATGAAGTACTTAAGGCTTTGGGGACCTGTTTGTAGAATGAAAGGAGTCCCCAATAAATAGTGCTTCCATGAATCTAGAGCATGTAGAACTGCTAAGAGTCCTAAAGCTTGCTCAATAGGGTCGATCCTTTGACTTTCATAGGCTATGGCGTGCCTATATTCCTCGAGCTTTCTCAATAGGGTCGAGCCTTTGAATTTCATAGGCTATGGCATGCCCTTCTTGCAGCAAAACAACTCCAAGGCAATCACCACATATACTCCTTTTCATATATTCCTAGAGCTTGCTCAATAGGGTCGAGCCTTTGACTTTCATAGGCTATGGTGTGCCCTTCTTGGAGCAAAACAGCTCCAAGGAAATCACCACAAGCGTCGCATTGGACCTCAAATGGATTTGAGAGATCCGGCACTGTAAGCACAGGTTGAGAGATAAGCTTCTCTTTAAGCTTTTCAAAAGCATTGTTCTCCTTGGTGGACCATATATACCTAACATTTTTCCTTGTTAGAGATCATGTAATGGTCCCACAATTTGTGAGAACTTTTCTATGAAGCATCTATAGTATGCATACATACCTATAGAGCTTCTTAGCTCATGCAAATTCATTGGATTAGGCCATCCTTTTATTACCTCTAACTTTGATGGATCCATTTGGATGCCATCTTGAGAGATAATGTGACCTAAATACTGAATCTCTTGTAAGAAGAATTCACTTTTCTTTCGGTTTATATAAAGCTTATTCTCTCGTAAAACTTGAAATATTACTTGGAGGTATTGCTTGTGTTCATCTAATGAATTAGAGTAGATGATTATATCATCAAAGAACACTTCAGTAAAGGTTTGATGAGGCCTAAATAGTTTCTCCATCAAACGGTTAAATGTAGCTGGTGCATTGGTCAAGCCAAAAGGCATGACAATGTACTCATAAAGACCAAATGTAGTGCAAAATGCGGTCTTTACAATGTATTGATCAACTATCCTTATTTGATGGTAGCCACTTTTTATGTCAATCCTACTGAAGTAGGTCGATCCGTGTAGCTTATCAAATAGGTCTTCTACTCGTGGAACGGGAAACCTATTCTTGATAGTGATCTTATTTAGTTCTCTATAGTCGACACACATACGATATGTGTCATCTTTCTTTTGCATTAATAACACTGGTGAAGAAAATGGAGATGAGCTACGCCTAACCATGCCTTTTTCAAGTAACTCATGCACTTGCCGCATAATCTCCTCTTGTTGAGCTTGAGAAACTCAATAAGGAGGTTTATTAGGCGGTGAGCTTCCTGGAAGAAGTTCAATTGCATGGTTGTCATTGACTCGTTTGGGAGGTAGTTCACAAGGGATATTGTCAATAAAAACATCTTGGAACCCCTTGAGGAAATTGGATAACTCTAATTTCTTTTGATTGTTTATATTTTCTTTTGTTGAAGCATTAGGTTCATTTTGAGAATCTTCAACAAAAATCATGTACACGGAAATAGAGCTTTTTATTAACTTATTGAAAGCTTGGTTATGTACAAGGGGTATGGTACTACCCAACTCCGTAGCATCTATGTACATATCTTTTTCCCTGAACCTAAAGTAGATTTTCCTTTTAGGGAATTTAAAATTGGCATCCATGCAATCAAACCATGGTGCCCCCAGGATTACATCCTCATGCTTGACAGGAGAGATGAAGAAATCCTCCTTGTCCACATAGCTTTGGACATGGAGCCTCAATTTCCCAACTAAGGGAGTGACTGAGGCTTCTTGCCCCTTGAAAGCACCATCGGCTGGTAGGACATCTCCCATCTCATAGGCTTGGATGCCTAGCTTGGTGGCCAACTCTGTCGATATGAAATTGTGAGTAGAACCAGGGTCAAAGAGAATAAAAGCATCACGTTCTCTTACCTTCCCCCAAGCATGGCATATAGGAGATCCTTTGTGATGAGCATCCTCTTCTTGAATTTCAACCAAGGTAGCTTGAGGAGGCTCATTACGTGTATTCTTGTGGGGGCAAGCATAATAGGCATGCCCTTTCTCCCCACACTTGAAACAATGGTTATCTTTTTGATAATGCTGTAGCTCTTTATGAGAGAGTTTATTTTTGCCTTTATAAACTCCCTTCTCCTTAGCTTTGTTGTTGTTGGCATTACCTTTGGGAGACTTTTGGATGTTGTCCTTCCCCTTAGGCTCGTTACGGTCCTTGTTTTCCGTGGGCTTAAGATTTCTCTTAGCCCCTTGTTGGAAGTTGATTCTTGAAGCATCCATAGTATAGTGTATGACCGCAGATATGGTGCATGGCCTTTGGGAGTTAACATACTCCGCCATATCCTCGATTAAGTCGGCACAAAATTGTTGTTTTTGCTCTCCAAAATCTATCTTTTTGGAGATAGTGGCTTTGAAATGTAAATCCCAATACTTGTCTATATATTTCTGACTAGATTGATAGGGAGAGAGCTTCAAGATTTGTCATTCGGTGAGTACTTTGTCTTTGGCATCGGTATCCAAAAACTGCTTCGTGATGGAAGCTCTTAAAGCTTTCCATGTTCGTGGAGCCTCACCTTTTTCTCGTAGGCTAGACCACCATTGCCTCGCGGACTTTTGAAAATGCATAGCTACATGACGTAGCTTAGAGGACTTCGTGAAACCCTCATCTCCAAACACCGCATTGAATTGCTGTGGGTAATAGCCAAGACTTTGTCCGTAGTAGCACCAAAGGTGCCATCGTAGGTAAGGAAAAGATGTTCTTTCCTCCCTCTTTGAACTTTTTGAGCTTGGATGACCTCTTCTAGGTGGCATAGGATTTCCTATGGCCTTTCTTTTAGGTGGTTCAAGAGCTGCATCATCACTTTCTTCAGAAGAGGAAGAGTATGAGGAGGAGGGAGAAGAAGGTGACCTCTTTCTCGCCTTTTTCTTCCCCTGTTCCTCCTTGTCTACACCATCACTTTCTTCAAAAGAGGAAGAGGATGAAGAAGATGGAGAAGAGGGTGACCTCTTTCTTGCCTTTTTCTTCTCTTGTTTTCTCTCGTCCCTCTTTGAATTATGGTGTAAAGAAGTATGCTATGTTCTTCTCCGTTTAGGGGGTGTTGGAGAACGTTTTGCCCACCGTCTTCGTGGAGCCATCTTCGCCGAGGTGGTAGGAGACTCACTTATTTCTCGTTCTTTCGGTGGGGGCTCTACCGTTGAAACTTGGGTTCTCCTTTGAGAGGGAGATGCATCATCAAGTAGTAAAAGCCCTTCATACGGATCCTCCTCTTCTTCCCTTATCAGAGAGAGTCCTCTTTTGGAAGTCTCACAAGGAGATTTCCTAGGTTTTCTCTCTTCTTGGTGGGGAGTTTGGAGAATGCCATGGGTGCGCAATTGCTGTATCACTTCACCTTGGAGGGATGGGTTGCCCAGGGCTTGTTGAAGCCTAGAAACAAGATAGTTCACAAGCATAGGGGCATCATTAATTTATCTTTCCTTAACAAAATCAAAGCTATCAACATTCATTTCAATCTCTTTTCCCTTGTGAGCCGTACTAGCAAGTTTTAGGTGTAAACTTTTATTTGTACTTTTGCACTTCAAGCCCTAGTTGCTACTCCTCTTTACCTTCAAAGATAAGCACTCAAGCATCTATACCTGTGGCTCAAATATTATTAATTTCAAGGAATAGAAGAGAGGGTTCAACAGAGCCAAGACAACACCGGTTCTTATCAAGCTTCTAATAGCTCAACAATGGTTAAACCATAAGCAAGCCCCATAGGACTCCATTATTAAGACCATAGCTCTCAACGATATCCCGTTAACTGCATAAAGCAGGCGTGCTTCAAGGATAAAAGATCCCTATTCTACTTACTCTTTTGCAATTAATAACACCAACCATTTGTAGAAAGCTTGAGGACCTCTCTTATTGAGCAGTAAAAGAGAAACCAATAGCTTTGATACCAATGTAGCATTTAATGCACTAGTAACTTGTGTGTAGCAAAAAATTGATAACATAGTGGGCATTTCATTAAGAACAAGTTCCTAACGAGCACAGAGAGAGTACTTAATTTGCAAAAGCAACATAGCAATTTACACGTAGCTAATTTGGCATTGAAAATACTTGCCAAAAGAGAGAGAAATAGAACAATTGACAACAATTGAGGACCGAATTTACAAGGAGCCGGTCCCCCCTCCATAAAGAATTTGTTATAGCTTCTCCCATCAAAGGAGACTTTTGTGCAATACAATTCTTGTATTCCTTGACAAAACTCATTGGTGCAATGAAGATGGAAGCTTCATGTACCAAATTATGCTTGAGAAACACACCTAGTGTCTCTAGCCTCAATCCCAAGACCTCACACACCTTAAAAAATGGTGAGAGCTAGCAGGGAATGAGGATAGATTGAGAGGAAGAAGGTGTATCTTATGAGAAAGAAGTATTCTCCTCACAGAATCACTCTAATAGCATAGCTTAGCTTAGTAATTAGCATGGTAGAGGAGATGAGCATGCCATTGAAGCTTGGCTCTTGGTTGGATTTACATTCCATAGCCAAGAGTTGTTGGTGTAGGCCTCTACCTCTCAATGCTTGAAGAAGGAGATGGAGTTCTTCTTGCACACATGAGTTGTGTGTGTGTGTGTGGCAATGAGTTAGAGTAAAATGGAGTCTTCTCTCTCATCTTGGTCGACCCCTCTTGCTATTTGCTAATGCTGGCCTCCCATTGACTCCTGTAAAGCTTAGCCAATTACAAATTAGAAGCATAGTTAATAGCCATTTGACAAGTGTCCCCCTTTCTCCTTTTGTGAGAGCTTTAGGTAATTACATAATTCAATTAAACTCTCATTGGACCTCTTAGTCTTCTGGTCAATAGGAATCAGGCAAGCCATTGGGCTACTGAATGCTCATTAAATCCCTTGGTAGATTGTCCAATAGTTTTCTAGGGAGATTAATTTATATTGGTTCTTTTATCAAGAAATTTGAATTGATTAGACTAACTTTACTCTAGGCTAATTCTCATTGGTCCACCTCTATGGACATCCAATAGGATTTGAGGGGAGATTGGGTAGGAGCCTGACATGTGTCCAGTATTCCCTTTGCGTAAAGGGGGAGCCTTGGAGTGTGTGTGTGTGTGTGTTTCTCTCTCATACCCTACTAAAAGGGCTCGCCCTCTCCTTCCTAGGGCTGTGGGAAGACTTTTAGTCTTTCCATGACCATCCAATTTTCCCCCTACTTTGGCCATTGGATAAATGAGTTAATTTTTGGAACCTTAGCCTATGGAAGTCTTAATGGAGCTGAACCTTAGGTATTTTAAGCCCCATTGAAGAACATTGATCTTTTACAGACTGTCCCCCTTTGGATCCCTATTTTCCCTCCTTTGGATCCCTGATAGAGATCGGTATGGCAGCCTTACCAATATTCTAGCTTTTACTCCCCTGGTACTTCCCCATATAAAATGATGAGTTTAACATGAGAAAATCATTTGGGAGTATTAGATATTAGTTTTTATGACACTCTCTCTCACACACACACATTTACATGTGCTCATTCTCACTTGGTGAAAGTGCAAGGACTCCATCTCCTTCTCCAAGCTTGTTGAGAAGTTGAGAGCCTACACCAGCACTGTTGGTTATGGAATGCAAATCCAACCAAGAGCCATGCTTCAATGATTAAGCTTTCCATCTTCTACTTTATCATTATTATGACAATATGCTATTGTATGCAACAAGAGTGATGATAAGTGAGGAACTATTTCTTTCTTGCAAGAATGTTTCTTCTTCCTCTTCCCTATCCTCATTCCTTGCTAGATCTCTCCACCTTTGAAGGTGTTTGAGGTCTTGGGATTGAGGCCAAGGAAAAGTTAATGCTTCCATTTAGGTAAGTTACGGGCATAATTGTGGTGCATGAAGCTCTCTATCTTCATTGCACCATCAAGGTTTTAAGGAACACAAAGCTTGTATTGTATCAAGTCTCTCTTTATGGAAGAAATTATAATACAAAAGCCTTTTGGAGGGGGGACCGGATCCACATAAATACGATCCTCAATTGTTGTCAAGTTTTCTAATTATCTCTCTTAAAAAGTTTTTCTCATGCCAAGTTAATTAAGTATAATGGCTATGTTGCTACCGCTAATTAAGTTCACCCTCTATCTTCTCAAAGTAGTCTCATAAAAATGCTCACTACAGTTCTCTTAATTCCGCTATTCTCAATGTTTATAGGCCATTTCTATTACATTATATGACAAGGATGGAACGATTGAATGAAACATAATCATTCTAGATATACTTAGCAAAATTGGCATAGAAGAGAGGTTTCCTACTTAGCACAGCTCATGTATTTAAGATATTAGTAGAGGATTTTGATGTTATAAAGTCTTGTACACAACACTAATGAATGACTTGGTGATGCTCCTCCTCAATATAAGGCCTTTGCTAACAAACCAAGTATTCCTATGGAACACCTGACCGATGACATAACTAGATTTGGAGTGGGCATGAATACCAAAATTTCACCAAAACATGCTACTAAGCAATGCTTAAACTATTTTACTTAGGTATTGCACTTGCATCAACTCACATGTAGTCACACACAATAAAAAAAGATGGCACGCATGGAGCACATGCATGAATGTTAAATGTAATTAGCAACATTGAACACATGCAAGCCAAAATGCAAGTCACATGAAACTCAATAATTTTCATGAATACTCAAGATTACTAAAAATCTAACAATCAAACTAATCAAAAGCTACACATCCATTAGAAAATTCACAAGGAATTCCTCATACTAGAAGTCTCTATAGGCCAAAACCATTCTTCTATGATACCAATGTAGCACCATACATATTCCTAACTATTGTCAATCATGCAGCTTGTAGTATCCTAGCCACTATAGGAAGCCATAATTCCCTCAATCCATGTTCCTAAAGAGAAGAGATCCCATTGTGTCTATATAGGCATTATTGGGAGAACAAAGTGCAAGGCAACTCTATAGCAATGTCTCTCAATAGTTCTCAAAACACAAAATCAGAACCACAACCCATATCAAAAGAACCTCCAAAATAAGGCATGTGATCCCTTGGGAGCTTTACTAGAAAATGTCCACCCAAGAGATAGCTTCACTCTTCATAAACCATCATCACAAAACCACAATTTCAAAGCATACACATCTCACTCACAAGTGAGCTCTCCTTCATAAATAATGAACACAATATCAAAATCTCAAATCATACATATCTCACATCACAAGTGAGATCCCAACATACTCCCTACACCAAGTTTCTTATAGATTGCCATACTATGTGCATTGTAAAGAATTTATCATAATAATTCCATAGCTCCAAATTGGTTCTTCAAATCTTGAAAATTTATTTGCAATTATTGTAACAACATTTTTAAAGATACCAAAATTTGAATTACGCACCACTACTTGGTATAAGTAGAAGGTTGCCAAAGCACAAATGTGAGTAGCGAAGGTTAGTTGAGGGCATAAATTGGCATCCAAAATCACGACGGAGGCACCTCAATACAAAATCTACAAAATATTCATAAGAAGTGACCCCCTTCCTTTTTTCCAACAAAAATATCACTTCTCTAGAAGATTTAACTCAAACAACATCGGTACGGGCATAAGCAACCCTCTACTATCCCTATGTAGGTGACTTGCCTTGCATGTGCATATAAATTCCAAAAGTGGTTCTTGAGTCCATGATGAGAGAGTCAAAACATTAAGACATGACTCACCTATGTACGCATACCTACATTATATAATGTACACATACGTAAATTATATACAAAAAAGGGTTTTTTTCCAAGTGCATCCAACAAAGTTTCTTACTCAGATTGAGACATTGATAAAAAAATTTAAAGTTATGGTCTAAGTTTGTTTCCATCTTGAATGGTTTCCCCTTGTTTGTCTAGTCTAGGGTTTGGTTTGCTTGGCTTCCAAGTGTTTGATCTAGATGATTATCTAGCATCTATCAGGTGGCTACTAAGATTGATCAAGTGTCTTGTCAGCCTAGAAACCTGCTCCTTAGATCTAATCTAGAATCGTAACCATCTTTCTTAGAATTTGGGTCTACCTCAGAGTCTCATCCTGGTCATTGTCCTTGTACTCTTCATCTTGGATATCTTGGAGGTGCTCCATAAGTGTCTAATTGGCTAAAGAACTTGTATACTCGATGGCTTAATCCTTTAGGCCATCTTTCATATTTGTAACTAGATTTTGTATATCCTTTAGATTGAAGGATAAATTGCTTTCAAAGAATATGATACCTATAAGAGACTAGTAGATATACTTATCCAAAATGGATTGATCATTGCACGATGGCCTCTTTTAAACTATTGATGACCACCTACTTAGGGTCTAACACTGACCAAGGCTCTTTCAATTCTTTCCTTAGGATCCATCAGATTGAGATTAATAATTTTTATTTTGTTGCTCTAGTTCTTTGATATTTTTTCTCTATTGTTGTTTTCTACTTGCTTATCTATCAAAATCTCTTTAAGCCTAATTACTTGAGACTTCCACTTCTTGGCATTGAGGGTTCTTATTCCAGATGTTGCCTTAGTTGGTCCATGCCAATAATTTATTTTCTAGTCTAAGCTCCCATCATTTGGTCGATCCACAACATTGACAAATGTATTCTATCCTACATGGATTGTGGCTATGTAGTCATTTGTAATTGTGTCCACATTTGTGCTCTTAGTTTCATATATGACCTACAAGAACATTGTATGGTACTGGCAATTGGCGTGTGGTACTGATGAATAACTCCCCCACCAATCATTCCTTTTGTAAAGCTTGGATTCTGTTTGGTAACCTTTGCACTATTGTTGGAGTGAGCATTGTTGCCTATTGTTTCACTATAGTGGTGTCAGATTTTTGTGTCATCTTAGAGGCATTTGGTTCTTTCTATAGATCAATGGATTGAGGATAGTTCTTGGCAATGGTATAATGGCCTTGCCTATTGATTTCCCTCCTCCCAGGTCATGTCTTTTGTTTTCTTTTCTTTGAATGTGTTTCTTTTCTATTTTTCTATTTTTCCTTGTCTTTAATGCTTTATTTAAAACACTACTAATCTGGTCAGTTGCACAAGGTTGACCTTTTTTATCACATGGTAGTCTAAAAATGTGTGGAATTAATATAGCATTTGAGTGATTTTTTCTTTCATTGATAGTCACTACAACAATATAAGAGCTGAAGGTATCTACGATCTACTCAACTGTATACATCTCAATGGGGTTTTTTGTTGCTTCTAGCAGAACTATCAAACCTTAATTCTAGAGAAACTCCTTTTTAGTATCCTTGAATGTATATCTACCTATGGATTGCTATAAGATCTTTGTTTGTGGCTCTTCTTCTGCTATGTTTTGTGCTATGGCTTCCAACTCATGAAGTTATTCTTCTAAGATTGCCTGCTTGGATTTGGAAGTTTTCATCTTGCCCAGATATTAAGTTTGGGGAGTGCCTTGGTTCAATAATGAGAATTTGTTGGAGGAACTTGGCGATGGAACCAAGCACGAATATGGTTGCTCACTTAAACAATGGATCTAGGCAAAGGCTCTTGTGTAGAGAGTTGTGTGTGCACAAGAGGGAAAAAAATGGTCTTATTATGGTCATGAACTCGTCCCTTGGTGACACTAATTCAAGCCATGAATGACCCACTCCTCTGGTGCAGTGAGGAGATAACAAGCGTTGTTGATGTGGCAACATACATTCAAATCGTCAATCCTTGTAATCATTATCATCCGAGTTCTCAAAATATTTGGTCTTTAACACCTCGCTAGTAATTGTTAGCCAGTTTAGACTCTAGTGCTTTGGTTACTTCAAACACTGGTCCACTCTCAAGATGACCTCTTTGAGTCACATGCCTGATGGTTTTTAGATTAGCACTACTTCAAAAATCCTTGCCGCCTTTTTTCATATCAGATTCTTTTACTAATAAACTCATAACCTCGGTTTCTAAATTTGATGCATCTGATAATTTAGTGAGTTGTGCTGGGGGTTGTTTTGGTGTTGAATAGTAAAGATTCCTCTTGGCCCCATTATATACAACAAGTAACAAGAGTTGAGATAAATCCTTAGTATGATTGTCCCATTTGAGAAGATCTAGTTGACCTTATAAGATCTTGTCCAAGATAGTTTTAGATTGGGTTTCTTAGGTCCTAGCATGGACTCATATAAAAAGATTAGATCTCCTTTTTGAAACTCTCACACCTTTAGCTTGGTGTCATGCTAATATTTCATTCTTCGCTAAACCGCATCTCCTATTCTAGCATCACCCTTTGTCTGATGTTATCTACCTTCAATAAATCATCCGCTTATTTTTCAAATTTTAAATGTAATCCATGTCATGTTCCACAACAAGTTTGAGATTGGGAACAACAAATTTCAATGGTGCAATGGCATGTGCTCCATACACCATTCTGAATGGTATCATACTAGTGGCAATCTTGTATGTTGTTTTGTATGCCCATAGTACTGGCTGAAGCTTTTCATCCCATTGATGAGGTCCCTTTTGAAAAATCTTGATGATAGTATTTATGGTTTTATTGCTATTTTCAACCTATCCATTGCATCTAGGATAATACCGTGTGGATTTTTTATTCTTGATAAATAATATTTTAGTTAACATCTCAATATTATCATTTATGAAATGAGTTTGTTGATGTTATCTCCAAAGGGCATCCATATCAACATACATAATATGCTCATATACAAACCATGATGTGGACTTGGCTAAATTGTTGCCAGATTGCCTTAGCTTCCACCCATTTGCTGACATAGCATGTTGCATGGGTGTGACTTTCTTAAATGACTACATGAAATCCAAACCCCACTTCATAAATATTTTGCATGACTTGGTTGTATTGTTGCAAGAGTGCCTTAGCTTCCACCCATTTGCTGACATAGCATGTTGCAATGATTATATGCTTATTCTTTTTGGGTGTGACTCTCTTAAATGGCCCCATGAAATCTAGACCCCACTTCATAAATACTCCCTATGGTCAGAAAGTAGTCAGAGGTGTCATGTTTGCTAAAGAAGGTCTACCCATTCTTTGATAATTACCACATGAATTGCAAAAGGTCTAACATCTGATATCATACTCTATCACCATAAACAAGCTTGAAGAATCTTGTTGTAAGTGATGTTAGTAAAAAAGTTCCCTCCTTAACTCCAAGGGTGAGCTTCAGTTATGATCTACATCCTTCCTTGAATTGGCACACACCTTAATACTCCATCAATACCCAATCTATATCAAGACCTAGCTATAGTCATACAATTCAAACTTATGAGAATGAGGGCCTTCTTCCTAGATTACAACCAATCCTCTAGTATTCCACCATATTGCAAGAAATAGTCCACATTCTTTCACTCTAGATCCGGCTCCTCCATAGTTGAAGCACTATTGGCTCATCTCTTAATGAATCTGATGAGTTATCTTTTGTGTTTCTGGAAAATAATTTGTAGTTCCACAATGTGTCTTGCTAGGCTTATGAAAAATCATAAAATCAAGCTCTAGAAGGAGCATCATCCATCTACCTAATCTTTCTTGGATGAAAACGTTATTAATAAGATAACATTAAGCCTGATGATTAGCAGAGAAGTGAAATAGATTTTTCAACAAATTTTATATGAGCTATGTAGGATTAAAAAATAGTCCAAAAGCCTCTATTTCAATGGTTGAATACCCTTGATCTACTTTATTGAATCTTAGATTGGTAAAATACATTGGCTAATGAGTTTGGTCATTTGGTTGAGTTAAAATATCACCTGTCGCAATGTAAAAGGATCAACATGAAAATGAAAGATAGCATGCTAGTTTAGATGGCAAAGTAGTGGTTTCGTGCGAAGATATGTCTTATCATTCTAAAAACGTGCTTCACATGCAAGGGACCATACAAATTTAACTCCCTTTTGGGTCAGTTATATAAAGGAAGTTCCTTTTCTGCAAACATATGAATGAACCTCTAATAAAAATTAATGTATCCAAGACAATTTCTCCGTTCATATACATTTGTGGGGGCCCTAGCCTGCTAGACACGTTGGATCTTATCTTGAGATATCTCAATACCGTTTGTAGACATGACATGTCCCACTAGATATCCCCCTCTAGCCCATAAACATCCATATGAAGAAATGAAAATCTATTTGAAGGATTTTAGACAGATCCAATTTTCCATGCACCTTTGAAAAAACATGTCAAAGAGAGGTAGATGCATCTCTTCAAATGAATAGATGGTGAAATAATCAGATGGCTAAAAACTTATGCAAGAACTCACTAAATGAATATTTCTATCATACATATCTAAAGATACCTGGAGCATTACATAAACCAAATGGCATAACCAAATATATAAATGCTTCTCATTTAGTGATAAAAGTTGTTTTAACCTTATCTTCCAGTCCAATATTTAGTTGGTTGTATCCAATGTATCCACCCACAAAGATGAGCACCTCGTATCTATCTTTCTCATTGAGCTTCATATCCGGGAAATGTGAAAAAATGGGGCTTTGTTGGTATGAGCATTCAACTTTCTATAGTCCATGTATACTTTGAGTTTTCCATTTTTCTTTCGAACCACCACTATGGGAAATAGATAGCTATTGCTCACCACCTCTCCAATGATCCCCCACCTTTAGAAGGTTGTCTATCTCTTCCATGTCCTTCTTAGCATAGTTCAAACTCATCCTACATCTTTGACATTTGATTGGTTTAGCATCACAATTAAGTGATATTCATTGACAAACCTCAAGGCTAACTCCTTTTAGGTCTATATTTTCCAAGGCAAAGACATATTCTCAACAACATCCACCAACCAGCACAAGTGGGAACGACTGCTACAACACCACTTTCGGCCATAGAAGACATGCTCAAAAGGATGAATGGCATGATGAATAACATGCAAAAAGCACCTATGAGGGGACCAGGGCAAGGGATACCTCAACAGGGACAACCACTTAGGCTGCAAAAATATCATGTAATTGAGGGTAAATGGGCCAGCCATGAGACCAATGAATGCTATTACCGACCAAAATATGATGGGAATGTTCAATACGTGCCTATGAGGCCACAAGGACAACCCATGTACAGATATCAACCTAATATGGCCCTAGTTCAAAGACCACCGATAGGTATGGAAAGACCTCAACCCGTGTTGGGTCAACAACCTCCATATCCAGGATATAATGTAGTGCTTGTAAAGTACATGCATCCAGAGGGAGCCATAGATGAACAAGCACTAGTGCCTGTTACACCCTATGCTGAGCCTAGTCCATCTACGGTAATGGTAGACGGAGAATTGCTATAATTCACATCCACCATCAATGGAGAACCTATGACTTATACTACACCAAAGCTTGCACTGATGTACTATGTAGCTAATCAATGTGTTAGACCTCCTATGGTAAGACCCACAATTAAGCAAAGAATTGGAGCTGTTATAACAGTGGTGTAGATGATAATTGGAAATACGGATGCCCAGAGCTTGGCAAGAACCTCAAGCCAGCTGAAGCTTATTGCATACAATGTTGCAAAAAAGGAGGACACTTCCCTGAAGATTGTCCAAAAATCCCTTTAAACAAGGATAAAACAGTAGTGAATGTAGTCCAAGTGATACCTAGTAGCTCATCTGAGAGTGAACCGATTGTTCCAATCAAGGTAATCACCAGAGCCCAGGCTAAGAAAAAGAACTAGTATGGGGTAGTTAGCTAATGGTTGAGTGTGAAGTTGTGTGGTGTATAGCTAATTTCCAAAATGTAGAATTTGTTATTACACATTTTTGGCATATCAAGTCTTTATTTTCACAATTACTATTGCAAGCAATTGCGCTATATCTCCAAATAGAAGTAGTTTTTTTGTGTTAAATATTTCTAGCATAGATAAATTACAAGCTTATGAAATTTGGAGTATAATTGTATGTAATATTTGTGATGTCATCATTGAGGATTCATCAATTATAATTACATCAGAAGATCTTATTTTAATTGAACGGATATCATTTGGTTCTAAATTAGAACGAAATAATTGATTTTTATTAGGTAAACAAAAAAATTAATGTGAAGTACGTGCTAATCGACTAAGTCTTGTAACTGCTACTCCTGTGGTTGCTGTAAGGAGGACTCCTGGTATTTGTTTTTTCTATATATTTTAAGTTTTGTTTTTCATACTTAAAAATAAGTTTCCACAATTCGAACAATATTTATATGATTTGATCAAATTACAACAAATATTTACCCATGAATCAAAATCTAAATTAAAAATGTCAAAAGTTGGAAGTAAGTTTGTTTTTCTACGTAAATGTCTTATAATCTTGGTATGCTTTTCTTTTTGTTTCAGTTTGGATGCTTTGTTTGTAGGTAATAGTTTATTTGTTTTCATTTTCAATTACGTATTGTATACTATTATTTTTTATATTTGGTGACCTTAAGATTTCTATTGATATGTATATTATTTCTATTGAGCGAGTTATATATAATTTGATGCTAATTACCAAAGGAATTATAATCATATTTTTTAATGATTGTTTTGATTATAAGAACATAACATGCTATAAATGGAAGAAGTTGGGACTCAATTTTGATATAGCACGCCAAGTGTGATGCACTTTTGAAAGCAAACAAGTTCTTGACAAACTTTTTGTCTTTGGGCCGTAGTCACTTGGATTGCACTGCTTGCAGACTATGCCCAGCATGGACAGACCACAAAGCTCTGGCGCTTTCAGCTAATGCGAAGCAGCCAAGGCTTATTTGCAAACTTGACCATTTATGCTTGCAACTTGAAGGCATGTGGCACCATGCAAAACGTTGACCTAGGCAAACAGATTCTTGATGTGGTCAGTAGTGAGGGGCTATTGAAATACAACATCGTACTTGCCAATGCTTTGATTAATTTATGCGCTAAGTGTGGTGTACTTTTGAAATCATAACATGTATTCAATGAGATACTAATGTGACTTGTTCAATTAAACCACTATATCAGTTGGAGACTGGACAATTGAATAAGAAAGTGAACTGTTGGAGAGGGGTCATGCAAAAAGTCTAGAGCTGACATATTTTAAAGGCACCAATGAGACCGTCCTTCCTAGGAACTCTGTTGAGTCCATCGCTATTAATCTCTGCAAAACACTTTTTACCTATAAACTTCTCCATTTTGTACCCTTGCTGCCATTGCATATCACAGAAATGCACTGTCTGTTGCTCTTGGACAGACATGATGATCAACATCCAAAAAGAACAATCTCACTTCACCGAAGTTATAGTGGACTGCAAACTTTGTTTGCCCTCCCCGTCATCAATAAATGCCAAGGTATCTGACATGAAGCGTGATCCAAGCTTTTTGTCACCCATTAAATGGAAGCAATGTACCCCTTCTATAGAATAGAGAAGTCGAACAGGCTTCAATGCACGCCCCAAACCTTGTGCATATCGAAGCTTCCAGTCTTTTAGAATGTCAAAATAGCAATGATGACTAGAGACTGAGGGAGCTGCAGTAATGACAGGTCCGGTGCATTAGGGCCTACCACGTTGTAGGCATGATGATCTCTATTGGACCCATGAGGTAGATAAGCACACCAATGCCAGTTTGCATTCTCCACATTCACAAGCAGTGATATGTTTTGCATGTGCATCTCTGTTAGAGTTTTCTCCTCACAGCCAAAGAAAGGGAAGAGTAACACATGTGTTGTTACCCAGAGAGTTTGTGGATATGTCGATGCTTTACGAGCCCCCCATGTGGCGCCCGCATGGTGCACAATGTTGTCCCCTACACTATCATCCATCAACACGCATTGTGATAGATCACGTTATGAGCTAGCAGATGATGGTTGGAATGAATGGTTCTCCCCAATGACAAAGATACTGTGTACTACAACAGTCACTGAGAGGAACGAACCACTACGAGATGGTGTTGTGGATGGAAGTAACTTCATCCTATGTGAAAAACACAAGTGAAAAGGCTGCTGTCCACCAAAAAACTTGATTACGAGGTGATAAAAACGCTTCTATCCATTGATTTTCAGCATGCTCGTACGCTTCTACTAGGGTCCAAAATGGTGTAGAGGGTGTAGGGATGGTGTGGAATCAATGTCAGAGCCCCTAGTGGGCTGAAAACAAAGAAAGTAGCAGTGGAAGTATGGCTGATATCTGATGATCTAAAATTCGGCAAGGCGAGCTGGTGTGGAAGGCAAGATTTAGGATTGAAAAGCTGAGTGCTGCCTTCTTGTTGTGAAAACAATATAATTGTCCAAAAATGCAACTCCCTAAGTCCATGTATATTGTCTTGTGTAAGCAAGTGATCTGACGTGTTGAGGTCACGTGGTAAGTGTCTTTCCACCAAAGATGGTGGTGTTTTCTCCATGAGCATGGCCATATCTTGTGTGCACTCCTTTGATGAGTGTGTAGGTGTGTCCATAGCAAACAAGGTGCAGGATTATGAAGAAGTACCATCGTGATGTAGATGTGATGCGGTTGGAAAGTAAGAGAACTAGGAAGGAACTTGAAAGGAAGAAAGCAATGTTGGAGGACGAGCTCCGCCAACAAAAGCAGGGGATAACCTGGCTTTTTGAGAAGGTTGCTATTGATAGCCCTTTTTTGGCTTTCCATAATTGCCATTGTAAGCTACCTCACCCTATCAAATCACTCAAACATTTTGGTTATCCCTACCATTTCACTGTACATAGGCGTGTGTGAGTTAGGGACTTTCTCCATATTTTCTTAAAAACCCTCAGCTAGCTAGTCACTGGGCTAGTTGAGCCAAAAAACAATAAATAAAATCAAAAAAATAAAATATATTATGGCCCATTTGTGTATAAATATTTCATTGTATATAGGGCCTAAATAAAAGGATTTTTTATAATTATTTTGGTATTTATTTAAATATTTCTACCTATGGTGTGTTATTTATGCTATGTAGATTGACTCACCATTACTATATTTTTTCTTACCATTTTGCATACTCTTTATTCCATATAAAAATAATTTCATGCAAGCTTCTCTTATTTTTGGTGTAACTCCATCCCAACAAAAATCCAAAAAAACTAGTTCTATTTATGTGTATATTTTTTCACTATTGTGATTTCTCCCTTGCTACATCTATTCTCTATTACTCTCATAAATTAGACCACAAAAAATATTCATCCTTTTATGGTAGACTTATAATGAGAGAGATTTATTTTGACCCCTTTATATTTTTTCCACCTATATTATTTATATTTGACATGTACATATTTTTTAGACCCCTCAATATTTGATTTTCTTAGTTGTACTATTCACTTATATTATGATCTTAACAATATCTTCAATTATAGACCTACCAAATAAGGTCAAGGGTATGTGGAATGCATGCATGCACCATGGGGGGCTCACTCTTGGAGGTATTCAAAAGAATCATCCACAAAGGACCTCACAAGGACTTTGTGCAGTGGAAAAAAACAGTCGGTTTTGCTGAATTTTTGAAGATCACATGCTCCCCGAATTTGAAAAGGTGATACAAACAAAAGTTGTAGCTCGTGGGTTGAACTTTCACCTCAAAATTTTTCATATTTTTTTGAGCTACGAGCTGTGAGCTATGATTTTATTTGTGGACCCCAGTTTTCCACGCTATGCAGCCACACTCCCTCTTCCACTTTATCATTTTTCTCTTTCACACACACTTCTCCACTCATCATCCCCACCTCTCTCACCACTCCTCTCTGCACCCTACCCACCTTCTTCTCAACCTTGAAGAATAAGAGAAAACATGGTGAACTTATGTCTACTACACACACTTTCAATCCAAATTTGACCACCTAGTCTCATTTTTCCTCATCCATATTACCCATATCTATCAGAAAACCACAAAATTCAGCCTCTTCTCTTGAAAGACAGCATCATGGTGATTGATTACTCATGTTCACTTACCTTGGCTCCCAAGGAAGGTCAAGAGTGGAGAAAAAACGTACCGTCAAAGCTAGTGGACCGTCAACAAGCGTCAAAATTGATCCTACTCAAGGCACTTGGAGCATCAACATTGTAAGAAATCCATATTTTCTTACCTATTAAGAATTTTCTCTTCCTTATTTTTATCCTACTTGGATACTCCCATTGTAAATATCCAATTCCATTTGTAAATCAACAAAAATACTAACTCTACTAATTTACCAACACTAACTTACTATGAAAAGTCCTATCACCTCCACTTCTTTCCTCTCTCTTCTCTTCATCTATCCCCACCAACTTCTTGATAATTCCAAGCAAAAGAAATTAGATAAGTGCTGAAAATCTAACCCAACCATGGTTAGAGGAGTAACCCTAGCCCTCAAAATTGCTATAAAAGGAGGGTGTAGCTAGCACAAAGGAGGGAGCCATAAGCAAGAGCACTATGCTATAGCTTGAGAAGCCAAGCTCAACCTCTCTAGAAGGAGCTCTTGAGTGGAAGCTCATTGTCTTATGCATATGCATGTGTTGTATTAGGGGTGATTAGCAAGGGAACTCTATGCCATTGTAAGAGAGAGCGATCATTCAATTGAGAGTAGGAAATCTATCATTTCTCCTACTAGTGTAAGCCCAACATTTGCTGAATCAAGGAGGGTGGAATTGGACTAAGCTTGGATACTTTGTCTCTCTTCCAACGTGAAGTAATGGACAATAATGATGTGTAAGTGTCTTGGTGATTTTTTTAGTTCTTGATAGCTTGTGTCTGGATGTTGTCATCAATTTAGCCATAAATCCCACATACTGTAAGAGGGCAACAGGGTGGAGAGGACTCCCCTGGCCTTAAGACAATGATTGGGGTGGCTTTTCTTGTGATGTGTTGTGGTGAAATTTACTCAAGGTATGTTGAACAAATACTAATCTCACTTTGATCCGTCATGACAGATTTGTAAGAGGTATTAATGCAATAAGCACCCCCTCCCTCTTCTCTCTCTTTCTTACATATATAATTGTGTTTGCTTGATCATTGCCGATGCATTTCAAAGCAGCCCGAGCTCTCTCTCTCTCTCTCTCTCTCTCTCTCTCTCTCTCTCTCTCTCTCTCTTTACGCGTCCTAGTTCGCATCCAAAACTAGGTGGTGCGCCAAATTTGTGTAGGGTTAGGTTGCGGGTTTGTGTGTGTGTTTGTTGTTTTTTCCAACCCCAACCCAATTGAGTAGCACGGGAGCCTAGAAGGGTGCTTAGAGGCCACTTTTCTTGTTGCCCGCCTCGGACCGCCTCAAATTGGTTCCCCCACTGAGGACGGCTTGTGTATGTTTTGTGTAGGCTCAACCTTTAGCATAATCAAGTAGCTTGCATGAATCACGAGAATTTGTATGATCCCTTCATTCCCATTGCAAGGCAAAAGGTACACATAATTGTTAGTACTAAGTTGCAATTTCAACGTGTAATTCGTAGAATTTTAGGTCCTCTTAGGTTGGCAGAGATAAATGCATTAGTAAATCCTTTTATTTTGCCTCTCATTAGGTACGACCTTAGTTTGGAAGTCTATATTTTTGTTTTGTTTTAAGAATTAAGTCATGCATAGACCATGGATAATGGCCTAGGAATAGAGGTTTTACCCTTTCATTTCACTCCACACATTAGAGTAAACATTGCAATTAGTAGAAAAATCCATTTTCAACAACGTATGGTGTTCATGTTTGGTACCCAAAGAGTAGGAGAAATTCTCGCATCACCAAACCCTATCATTCTACCTCTTATTGATTATCATAGGTCATTTGATGTGAATATTTTTATTTTGTTGTAGAATAGATTGCAATTTAGAAAATATTATTGTGTAAATCTTTTAAAGAAAAAAAAAACAAAAACGTGCGTCACCTTGGAATCAATTCAATGGAGAGACAATGCCAAATGTCTGGATATCCTCTTTTCTTTGCAGATCCTGGAGAGGATGCAGAATTATTTTTGGCAAATTTCAAGATGTCTTGCCGTATCAAGAGGATAGTAACTGATCAAGAACGTGTAGAAATGTTTGAGGTGGTCCTTAGGAAAGATGCTAGCACTTGCTTTGACTCTTTGCCTGAGGAAGTTAAAGGGAATAACACAGAAGTTTTGAATCGTTTCAAGAAATACTTCTTTAATCCCCAAAACACTCAAAAACTATGACAAGACATTGTTTCTCATAAGCAAAAAGACTTAGATGACTACTACTTGTACAAGCAAGAGTTTCTACGTCTTTGGGCTGTATGGGTGAGAAATGTTGCTAACCCTGGTGATGGTGCAGAGTTCCTAAAGAAGGAGAGGTTCATAGCCGGACTCTTTCCTGAACTTAAGGTAAAAGTTGAGGCGGGTGCACCTGCTACCTTTGATGCAGCTGAAACTAGGGCTGCTGAGAAATATAGGAAACTCAAGTGCTTAAGGGGAGAGGTTCCAATAGAAGGTCTGAGACCCAAAGGTAAGTCACAAGCATCAACATCTAGGGAGCTTCATGAGGTAACGACGGAAGTGATTGAGAAGTTAAATGAATCTTTAAGCAGCCTGTCAATTCACCTTGCACAAGCTGTAGGTCCAAAAGGACAAGCAAAGAAGTCTGAAGAGCGAGATCCACGACCTAGGAGAGTCTTACAATGTTGGAATTGCGGAGAATCTGGACATGGGATGTATAATTTTCCTTGGCCCTGTGAGGAGCCAGGGAGACCTAACTTGAATTACCCAGTCATGAATGCAGGTGAAGGAACTGGTCAACAACCAAGGCTTCTACAAAGACCAAATGGAACAAGACCACCTCCACAAGGGGTAGGAGTTCCACCTTTGCTAGATCCAAATGTGCATGTGATAGAGGTAAAAAATTCAAATGAGGTTGACATGGAAGAAAATGGCATTAAGCGTTGCCGAGGGAAGGGTAAAGAGAAAGAAGGTGTCACATCACAGAGTGACCATGGACGAGGCAAGAAGGCAAAGGAGACCAAGGAAGCTAAGAGGACTCAACGTCGTATCAATCTCCAAGACTTCCCTCTTGGACATGGTATGGCTCCATACAACCTATTGGAAGACATGAGAGGTAAGGGTCCTGATATCTCATGGCCTCAGTTTCTTGCATTATGCCCACAAGTTAGGAGGTATTTAACAAAGGCAGTTAGCACTAGGAGAAAGGTAAAAGAGATTGTGCCTGTTGTAAAAATTGCACATGCTAAAATGAATGAGGATATTACACTTGTGCTAGATTGTTACATCAAAGGAAGATTGGTTAGGAAAGGTCTAGTGGATGGGGGTGCACAAATTTGCATCATGACAGAGGGACTCATATAAAAACTAGGCATGCACATCGATGAGACACGTGAAATTAAAGACAAGATGGCAAACAATAGCAAACTAGGTGTGTAGGCATTTGTAAAAATGTTTTTGTAGAGGCCTTTGGCATTAAGAAGGCAGTGGATTTTTATGTTATGTCTACGAAAGGAAATGGTTATCCATTTATCCTAGGGAGACCATGGCTAATGAAAATGCAAGCATTGTAGGATTGGGAGAGTGGAAAGATAATTTGCAGGAATGACAATCATAAGAAGGTTGTCTTTGACATGAAGGAGCAACGCCAAGAGGAGCTCCATGAAGAATCATCTCAAAGTGAGATGGAGGAAGACTCGACCGATAGCACTTCAGAAGGAGAAAGTAGCGGCAGCATTACTGAAGAGGAGTCTTCCATCGAATTCATGGGGGTAAGGTTTAAGCCAAACAACCAAGAGACCTCTTGCCTAGGTTTGGAAGAGGTAGGTTCCCAAGAGAACCAAAAAGTGGAAGATGAAAGAATGCTAGAAGGTATGTTATCTACAACACTTACAAAGGATGAAAGAGAGGAGCTCAAAGGTGTGTTAAGGAAATTTCCTAGGATTTTTGCTAAAGACTACACGGATGTGCGTGGAGTAGATGCTGTTGAATACAAAATTGAGTTGAAGCCAGAGGCCACACCTAAGGCTCAAAAACTATGAAGGCTAGGAGTCATCAAGGAGCAGGCTTTACTCAAGGAGGTAAGAAAGCTTCTAGCAGCAAGTTTCATTTATCCAGTGGAGAATTCAAAGTGGGTCTCTCCCGTTGTTGTCACTCCCAAGAAGAACGGCAGGTGGAGGGTGTGTGTGGATTACTGTCCACTCAATGAGGCAACAAAAAGAGATCACTTTCCCCTCCCATTTCAGGATGAGATACTAAATGAGGTAGCTGGTCATGAAAAGTACACTGTGTGTGATGGCTACTCGGGTTACTTTCAAATAGGTATCGCATTGGAAGATCAGTTGAAAACAACCTTCATCACTCCTTGGGGTTGTTATGCTTTTAGAGTCATGCCATTTGGACTGACAAATGCTCCTGCAACTTTCCAACGCTTCATGAACATGGTGTTTCAAGCATTCTTTGGAAAGTCCATCAGGGTTTTTATTGATGATTTTTGCATTTATAGCTCAAAATCATTGCATCTACAAAGGGTAGAAGAAGGTTTAAAGAAGCTCTACGACATGGGAGGTCAACTCAACCCCGACAAGTGTCACATAGGTGAGGATGAAGTGATCTTGCTTGGTCACAAGGTTTCCTATAAAGGCATTGAGGTGGATCCTTCAAAGGCAAAGGCTCTTATTGAGCTCCCATCACCCAAGAATCTCAAAGAGGTCATCTCATTCATTCAAAAGGTGAAGTATATGTCACACTTTATTCACTTAGCTTCGGAGTTACTTCATCCTTTGCAAAAGTTGACACAACAAGTAGAATTTTCATGGTCTTATGAGCTTGAAGAGTACTTTTGTAACATTAAAGTCATCATGTCAGAGCTACCAACACTCATGCCTCCTTGTTAGGAGTACACATTCTTTGTTAGCTCTAGTGTTGAGAAAGAAACAATTGGAGCGGTTTTGCTACAGCAAGATCCCCATAGTGCCCGGATGCGACCCATCTACTTTGCTAGTAGGGTCATGAATGCTTTGGAGAGAGGCTACACGGATGCAGAACTCATGATGCTTTCTCTCATGTTTGCGGTGAGAAAGTTTAGACCCTACTTGCTACCAAGAAACTGAAGGACAAAGGCATCAATGAAGGAGATCTTGTGCTAAGGTATAACAATCGACTCGATAATTGTTTTGATGCCAAATTTGAAACTAGATGGCAGGGGCCATACATAGTCAAGAAGGCTTTCAATTCAAGTTACTATCAACTTATGGACTTGAATGGGAAAGAGCACTCCAGAAGGTAAACGGGTATCGCTTGAAGCCTTATTTGAGTCGCCTTCTACCAAAGATCTGTCAAAAGGCAGCTATCTCATGTAGGTATTGTTCCGTGAAGCATGAGTGTAACTCAAACCAAAATTTTGAGGGGCCAAACAATAAAGATCTCGTCAAGGACTCTGAAGCACTCTCTTTGGAAAAGATGCTCTATGATGGTACATGAATATACCATCATCCTGGGGGAGGGCTAATGATAGATGTTTTTCGGCTTTCCATAATTGCCATAGTAGGCTACCTCACCCTATCAAATCACTCAAACATTTTGGTTATCCCTACCCATTTCACTGTACATAGGCGTGTGTGAGTTAGGGACTTTCTCCATATTTTCTTAAAAACCCTCAGCTAGCTAGTCACCGGGCTAGTTGAGCCAAAACTAATAAATAAAATCAAAAAAATAAAATATATTATGGCCCATTTTTGTGTAAATATTTCATTGTATATAGGGCCTAAATAAAAGGATTTTTTATAATTATTTTGGTATTTATTTAAATATTTCTACCTATGGTGTGTTATTTATGCTATGTAGATTGACTCACCATTACCGTATTTTTTCTTACCATTTTGCATACTCTTTATTTCATATAAAAATAATTTCATGCAAGCTTCACTTATTTTTGGTGTAACTCCATCCCAACAAAAATCCAAAAAAACAAGTTCTATTTATGTGTATATTTTTTCACTATTGTGATTTTTTCCTTCCTACATCTATTCTCTATTACTCTCATAAATTAGACCACCAAAAATATTCATCCTTTTATGGTAGACTTATAATGAGAGAGATTTATTTTGACCCCTTTATATTTTTTCCACCTATATTATTTATATTTGACATGTACATATTTTTTTAGACCCCTCAATATTTGATTTTCTTAGTTGTACTATTCACTTATATCATGATCTCAACAATATCTTCAATTATAGACCTACCAAATAAGGTCAAGGGTATGTGGAATGCATGGATGCACCATGGGGGGCTCACTCTTGGAGGTATTCAAAAGAATCATCCAAAAAGGACCTCACAAGGACTTTGTGCAGTGGAAAAAAACAGTCGGTTTTGCTGAATTTTTGAAGATCACATGCTCCCCGAATTTGAAAAGGTGATACAAACAAAAGTTGTAGCTCGTGGGTTGAACTTTCACCTCAAAATTTTTCATATTTTTTTGAGCTACGAGCTGTGAGCTATGATTTTATTTGTGGACCCTAGTTTTCCACGCTATGCAGCCACACTCCCTCTTCCACTTTATCATTTTCCTCTTTCACACACACTTCTCCACTCATCATCCCCACCTCTCTCACCACTCCTCTCTGCACCCTACCCACCTTCTTCTCAACCTTGAAGAATAAGAGAAACCATGGTGAACTTATGTCTCCTACACACACTTCCATTCCAAAATTGACCACCTAGTCTCATTTTTCCTCATCCATATTACCCATATCTATCAGAAAACCACAAAATTCAGCCTCTTCTCTTGAAAGACAGCATCATGGTGATTGATTACTCATGTTCACTTACCTTGGCTCCCAAGGAAGGTCAAGAGTGGAGAAAAAACATACCGTCAAAGCTAGTGGGCCGTCAACAAGCGTCAAAATTGATCCTACTCAAGACACTTGGAGCATCAACATTGTAAGAAATCCATATTTTCTTATCTATTCAGAGTTTTCTCTTCCTTATTTGTATCCTACTTGGATACTCCCATTGTAAATATCCAATTCCATTTGTAAATCAACAAAAATACTAACTCTACTAATTTACTAACACTAACCTACTATGAAAAGTCCTATCACCTCCACTTCTTTCCTCTCTCTTCTCTTCATCTATCCCCACCAACTTCTTGATAATTCCAAGCAAAAGAAATTAGATAAGTGCTGAAAATATAACCCAACCATGGTTAGAGGAGTAACCCTAGCCCTCAAAATTGCTACAAAAGGAGCGTGTAGCTAGCACAAAGGAGGGAGCCATAAGCAAGAGCACTATGCTATAGCTTGAGAAGCCAAGCTCAACCTCTCTAGAAGGAGCTCTTGAGTGGAAGCTCATTGTCTTATGCATATGCATGTGTTGTATTAGGGGTGATTAGCAAGGGAACTCTATGACATTGTAAGAGAGGTAGCTCCTCGAGGACGGTTATGCGGGAAAGACAAAGGGCAAGGTGGCCTCGTATGGGACCCAGGAGAAGGTACCCAATGCTGGGATGCATTCGAATATGGAATGACCCACATGTACGGAAGTGCAGAGATAACAGCACAATGGAACTCAGTTGGTCGATGCAAGGCGAAGCCAGTGGGATACGAGTTGTGTTGTGGTCTTAGTAGACACATTGCAGGGAGACATAGATTACACCTAATGGATCAGTAGGGGCCTATCTGAATGCAGGTCTCAAATGGCCATTGGATTCCCCCATGATGGGGCGAATTACAAGAGGATGCAAGATGGGTTAGGTGTGCTTGACACAAGACCAAGCGTACTAGGTAGCAAGGGACACATTTGGATGGTCAACAATGTACCGCCACAGAGATAAGAAGATTAGTATATTCTGTTGAGGAGAGTAGGGGACCGTATACTGCTGAATCCCCTCAGTTTTGCAGAAACCTTGAAACTCCTTAGAGATGTACTCTCTTCCATTTTCAAAGCGGAGAAATTAGACGGGAAGATCGAGTTGACGGAAGGCAAGGATACAATAATCTTTGAAGCAGGCGAACACTTGAGACTTTTGATTCCAGAAGTACATTATATTGTATCTACAAAAGTCATCAATACCTCTCGATGGGAGATTAATACAATGAACACGAGGCTCGACTAAGCCCAAGAGAGAATCTATTTGCACATCTATGGTGGCCGGCACACTAGAAACCAATCCAAAAACACTGATAAGCGAGCGAGGGTATATCCTCCTCCACTCGAAGATGGCAACACGGCTATACGAACCACAAGATATAAAATAGGAGCACTTTGGCTCGCGCATAAACCAAGTACAATGAGAATAGGGGCCCAATCCAGCCTGCAAGCCAGTACCCAGCCACAAACACAATGAGAAGCACTAGATCACTCTGGCTCGGCTAAGAGCAGGTGGCCTTACCAGACGGAGATGCATTCAGGAGCCTTTAGCTTGTGGACCCCTCAACGACATACATACCACGGTCAGTGTCAATCCTGATCAAAAAGCCTGCTGCATACATTCAGAATCCAATAAACAAAAGCCAGTGCTGGTTCAGCTAAGCCAGGTGGCATCCACAACACATCCCCTTGTGGGCGATATGAATCAAGGCAACGGTACGCAAATAGATACCCCTTAGTCTGCCAACAACCTGCTCTTCCTCAACACTCAAAAACCTCCACTTGCTCGGACTCGGCTGGATGTTATGATGATTCCAATGGTTCTATGCTCTACAAAGTTTCAGTGCTGATTTCTTTGCAGTAGAAGGAAATTCAGCTTTGGATTCGGGTGGAGATAAGAAGATTAGTATATTGTGTGACATTGTAGGTGAAGTTTTGGAAGCAACATCCGTCAATTATGTTCAACTAGATGCCAACAATCACAATCATAACCTAAGAAGCATGGCCACTGTTGCTATCAAAGACATTGGCAAAGCTATAGTTACAGAACGTCTTGACAATGAATATAAGCTTGGATTATGTGATCTCATAACGTCAAAACAACATAATACTCATGCTGATGCTAATGTCCTTGATGAAGTAACACGTCTATTTCTCTCATGACCTTCTACTCAGACACAAAGTCAGGCTTGTTTTAGCTTAAAAGAGGTTCTGGACACATGATATCTGCTCTTGAGAAGCTACTAGAAGCTCCTTTAACAGATTATGAGAGGCAGTGAGAAGAGAACATACTCAAAAATCGCCATTTGATGCAAAATCTTGGCCTGACATCCTCAGTCGTCAGAACCAATGGAGAGCTTTCACACTCATGCATGAAGCCTAGGGGGAAGGCAATCGTCTGTCCGTGGGCTATGCTGACAGATTTGGAGTGAAGGCCTACATATCAACATTTTGCCTAGTACCACATGCCTTCAAGATGCAATTGCAAGTGATTGCATCTGGAGAGTTGACCTTGCTTTGCAATCCCAAAGAATCTTGCGTAACACAGAAGATTACATCTGGAGAGACACCCTCATTTTGCATCCACCAAAAAAGCTCGGCACCTTAGCGCTACGCCTATCAAGCAAATAACGCAATCAACGCAATTGCTAAAAATGCTTACAGTTTGCTGGCCCTGCCTCTGTTGGGCAAATCCCACAATCAGTGTGCATTCCAATAGAGGACATCCGAGACTTTTTTGTATGAGCATCTTGCGTAACACAGATGATTACATATGGAGAGACACCCTCATTTTGCATCCATGAAAACATCCCAGAACCTTAGCACTGCACCTACTGGGAAAATAGTGCAATCAATGCAATGGACTAAAAATGCTTAGAGTTTGTTGGCCCTGCCCTTGTTGGAAAAATTGCACAATCAGTGTGCATTCCAATACACGACATCCCAAACACGAAGTGCTTCAAGCAATCATGTGGTTCCTTCTGAGGTACACCACAGTTCAGCATTTGTGTAGTGCCATGTGCCTTGCAAACTGCAAGCATAGGTGATTGCATTTGGAGAGATCCCTCACTTTATATTCACTAAAAACAGCCTAGTGCTAGCTGGCCCTTATCCTATGAGAAAAATCTTGCAATCAATGCATTGCAAGAATGACCTCTTGGATACAAAGCTCCTCAAGCACTTTTTGTGAGTTCTGAGAGAAGTACACCAGTGTAGACCAAGGAATTCCCAAACATGGTCTCTTTTTCCAACAATCTCTAGCAAACTATATGGAGAGAGATTGTCACTTTGCATCTGCCAAAAACAATCAAGAGCTTCTTGGCTCCTACATGGATTGGGCATATCGCATGATTAGTGTGTTGCAAGGAACACCCTTCCCAAGATATTTCAGAACATGAATCTATGACCAACAATCCCTAGCAAACTATATGGAGAGAGACTGTCACTTTGCATCTGCCAAAAACAATCAAGAGCTTCTTGGCTCCTGCCTGGATTGGGCATATTGCATGATTAGTAGTCCACGCTACTCGGACCAGAACAAAGGTTGTCCGCTGTCTCGTAGGACACCTCGAGAGAGTGGACACCCAACCCTCCAAAAGCATGGTGCCTGGCCCCTCAAACCAGACTTGGGGGCTCCCGCTGCACTCAACCCAGCTGTGCGCATCTCTAGTCAAGTGGACCCTCGTTGAGGGTACCATAGTCGGGAACTAAGCTATTCCTGCTCACTTCAATTCCATGCCTGTGCGTCCCCGACAGGGCTCGCTTCTCCCAACTTAGATATATCCTTATGGAAGATAGCCTCAGTGGATCCACCCCACATAGATTTGGTCCTGTAAACAATCCATAAGTCAACTTCGCGGACATTCTCCGTCGACTCTCCATAACCCAAGTTGTAATCCGATCATTGCACATCAGTGTCCGCTCGCATCAGAATCTCACCCATCACCTCTGATACCTCCGTGCCCATTCCCCCCAGTTGCGGGGACTCTAACCATCCTTCCCAAGCATCTCCACACTTCTCTTTACTACCCATGTTTCGAGCCAGTTTTCTCATAGTTGGCATTCTTGCATCCCCAACCGTCCTCGGGTCAAGGTTATTCATACCTGGGCTATAGGTACCATTAGTTGATGTGTTTGGCATCAAGCCCGTCACCCGCCTCAGCGCCATATGGTTGGTTAGGCACATATCAACTGGCCCTACCTGGCCCGCATCCCTTACATTCAGGTTGCACCCTAGAATCATGACATTCATTCCACCTTCTAGGTTCACCATCTCATCCTGACTAGATGCATATTTCCCCTTTTCCTCCTCACGTGGGAAGTAGGATGCATCAAGGTCTACTTGGGTGTTCCTCCTTAGTCTCTTCCTGTGTTTCATTGCTGCCTATTTCATCTGGCTCGCTGGCCACCAATTTCCCAAAACCTGGCACCAACATCGGTTCATTCAGCCTTGTCAGCACTTGTCTTGCCCCGTCCTGCGGGAGATATACATCAATCTGATCCGCTTGATATCCCTCTTCATCTTCCTCAGTGGTACAGTACTCACCACTTGAGTATGGTCCGCACGCTTGCAGATACCCATCCGACGGGGCATGATCAGCAACGCACCCAGCTCCATGCATCACTTCCTCCACATAACAGGCATCGATGTAGACGAGGAACATCGCCTCCAGCTTGCTTGACATTTCTTCCTCGCTCATTTCTTCCTCATAAAAATCATCCGTTGTACTTTCTTCCACTTCGTCCACACACAAAGCATCTGTACTCCCCTCTTCTTTCACTTGTGCTGCCTCTTGGGCCAACTTTTCATGCATCAGAGACACGTCCTCAAAAAAACAGGTTATCACCTACTCTTGCCAACGGAGTTCGTCCTCCATGCTTGCTTTCTTCCCTTCGAGTACCTTTCTCGTTCTCTTACTTTCCATACGCATCTCCTTTACATCCTAGTGGTAAACCTCCATGATTCTGGAGCGTGCTAGGGTCAAGGCTTACATACATCTTGCACCGCCTCCCATTCATATCCCTGCTTGCCATTGCTCCATCCATCATAACACGAAAACACACGGCGCGTGGCTTTTTTGAAACATAGAAATGCCACTTCCCCATTGAACCACGCCTTTAGCAAGGTCATCTTCAAGAGATCTGATACCATATGTTAACCCCCAGGTGCATACATAGCATAAGGAGGCACAATGCACTGAACACGGGGGCTCAACAATAGCCCAAGAGCGAACTAAGGCCGGGTCTATAGTGGCCGGCGTCACCAGTAAATCCGACTCAATACATATACCACGAGTGAGGAGAGACTCATCTCGACTCGGGGAGCCAACACGGCTCAACCAAAAAAGGAGTAGGATATGGTTTGGAGCACTACGGCTCACCCTATCTTGCATACAGAATGTGGGCTCAAGCCCCACTTGGGAGACCAGCCAAATAACCTCAAAAAGCGTCGACACTCTGGCTCAGCTGAAACCAGGTGGAGAGTAAGTATTCCACAATCCATGGCGGGTAAAAGCACATTCACAGCCCACTGCGGGCATCAGCCATAAGCCAAAAGTAATGCAAGGGCCTTGTGCCCAATGTCCTGCCAAAACTGTCCGAAGCTGTCCTATCTACCACACGCAGCCCCTGTCTGATTGATATTGCCTGCAACAAAGGCTACCCCGCAGGGTGCAGAGCATGTACCACGTGGAATATAGAGAATGCAGCCCTAGCTGTCCTGTCTACCACACGCTGCCCCTGTCTGATTGATATTACCTGCAACAAAGGCTACCCCGCAGGGTGCAGAGCATGTACCACGCGGAATATAGAGAATGCATCCCTAGCGGGCTCTGCTCCTGCTTCAACCCCTGTAGGAAGATAGATTCCACACAGCCCCTGGCTGGAATAACCTGCACATCCGTACTCATCTCACGAGAGAGAGAGAGAGAGAGAGAGAGAGAGAGAGAGAGAGAGAGAGAGAGAATTGTACCTGTCTTTACTTCAGAGTAGAATAGATTGCGAGAAGAGAAGGTTCAATAAAGTAGAAGAAATTGACGTCGAGTGCAGAGAAAGAGTGAGAAAGTGGGAGAAAGAAAAGTCACGATCTCATTTGTGTCTTTTCGCTAACGTGGCATAGCTCTCCTTTCAGCTTTCAAAAAACGTCGTTAGGCTAACTACCCTAAACATAATTCCTCTGATGATTCAAAAAATACCAAAATTTCCCCTCAAGAGACCAAAGAAGCAGAAACAAAAGGTATGAGATGAGAAAATATAAACAAAGGGCCGAAATTGAGAAGAAAGCAAAGAAGCTATTCCAGGAAAAGGTGAAAGAAACTGAAAGCAAAATCAAGGAAACCACCGTGAAATTGGGAGGATCAATTTTGGTTGACAAAATTTTTGAGCCAATTAATGCAGCCTTGGAAGCTTACCAAGCGGGACTTAAAGCACGCCAAAACATGGAAAACGAATGGAAAACCTATCCTTCTCCAGACATGGAAGCAACTAAGCTTGAAGCTTATCAAAATTTGGTAAGAATCACGCAAGAGATGCTGGAAAAACAGAAACCCAAGCTCAAGAGTATGGCAAAACCTAAGGAGCTCGTGGTAGAAACCAATAAGGAAAATTCCGAAGCGGTGGTAGAACCCCACCTTGAAACAAAAGAGCCAGAACTTATAGTGCCAAACAACGAAGATGCCTTAGACAAAATTCCATTCATAGAAGACTGAGATTGGCCAGGACACTTATGGGAAAAAGTTAGAGAGATTAATGATGGGAGCCTAACTTTGAAGTCAGATCCTATAGAGGAAGTTTGGCTAGACAACCTACCTCTTGATATGGACATGGATGACAATCCTTGTATGGGCATTGCGGATTTGAAGCTTTAGGAATGTCTAAACCATTGACTTTGAAAACACTACCCTCTTACTTCGGAGATAACGAAGATGAATCCATAGTGTGTTAAACCACTCAGGTAAAAAGAGCGGAACATGCCCTAGAAGTAGACAACATCTATTCAATCATGGCTACACCCATCCAATGCACTCTTACCTTAGGAGAACTGTTGAAAATAAGGCCATATTTATGGAATGATGTACATAAAACTCTCAAGAAGGTGGGAATAACATGGCTAATCGCAAAAAAATTGGAAAAATCGAAACACGAAATGGAGACCAAAGAGATTCGATCTGTTCCAATGAACAACGTTAGAGAATAATATGAAGGGGAAGAAGGAAACACAACCCTTCCAGCGAGATATAATGATATAGAAACCATGGCAATACTGGATAGTGGGGAAGGGATAGCCATAGCCACGAAAGCAGTATGGGAATCCTGGGCATAACCAACCATTAGACAAACTCGAATGAAATTGTAATTGTTTGATGGATACATTGAAAGACCCTTATGACTGCTTGAAAAAGTGATAGTTAATTCCTGTGGGATTGAATATCAACACACTTTTCCCATAGTAGACTTTGGTAAGAAACTTAATTACAAAATCATCTCGGGAAGCTTCACCTTTCATGCGACAATTACAACTCACCCAAGATTGGGGAAACAATTATCTGTACTTGAAGCAAATGGGATCAATAACAAAGGTTAATCTAAAAGAACACACTTATAGAGATGTCATGAAAACGCCCATACAAGAATTCGATTTAGTCTCTTCGACTGAAACTAAGCTTCCATATTGGTTGAACAAAGACACTCCTATTTGGATGTGCGGAGCTTCAAAAAATGGGAGCTTAAAAGGAGAAGAATTTATATTAGAAAAGGATTGCACAGATGAAGCCTATGTACTTGAACCCTTTCGAGAGCATTTTTTTGAGCCATTTGAGTGGACTCAAATTTTAGCAACAATGGATGTATGTGTAAGTATGGCTATGCCTACTTAATTTTGCAATGAGGACGGCTATAACATAATTCCCATCCAAATGATCTCAACCATTCACATTGAAGACAAAATTTTGGAATCCAAGGACTTGATGAAAGTTCAACAAGTCTTTTCAGACCTCTACTATGATGCAACAGATGAGTTAGAAGAACATTCAGCGACCTCATATGATTTGGGGTTGGAAAAAGAACATGTGAGAGCTAAACTACTCATGAAAGGAGGGGCAGAAAAGTTTTTTGACTTTCCTAACCAGAAACCAAGAAGACAGAAATGGTATAAATGAAAAAGAGACACAAGAAACTTGAAATCTAGATCTATGCCATCAGTCTCTAGTAGAACACAATTCCTGATGCAGATAGATGCATATGATTGTGTCAAGGACAAAATCACTGGTAGATATCCTTTAAACGAGAATCCAAAAATGACAAAAACATTGAGAAAAGCGAGAAATGAAACTCAAGAAAAACCTAAAAACCAGGACAAGGGTTCAACCATGACACGAGTTGAGCGAAGAAAGAAATATCAAGTGTTGAAGAAAGCTGTAAGGAGATATATACAACTGAAATGGAAACCATTGAAGAGGATAGTAAAGATGTAATGAGCGTTCCATCCCACTATAAGAAATATACTCTCCAAAATCAAACAATCATAATCAAACAACTTGTCAAGGAACTACGAAAACAGGGTGAGTCATGTGAAGGACCTGAAAATGCAAAAAAGATAGATCTGGCCGAACCAAGAGAAGAGCCTAGACCAGTCTACATAGAAAATGACCTTACAAAAGAAGAAGAAGAGCTTTTGCTAAGCTTACTGAAAGAATACCGAGATATATTTGCTTGGTCTTATAAGGATCTCAAGGTTGTTGAGCCAGAAATCTGTCAACATATCATACCTGATGCGAAACCAAGTAGACAAAGGCCATACACATATAATGAAACATTTGCCAGGAAGATCAAGGAAGAGATTGAAAAGCTAAAGGAAGCCAAATTCATTTATGAAATTGAACACATAGATTGGGTGACTCCAAATGTGGTAGTCCCCAAGAAAAATGAAAAATTACGAGTGTGTGTCAATCTGAAGAAAGTGAATGCATCTACCATTAGAGACAGCTTTCCTCTTTCGATCACTGAGCATGTTTTAGAGCGAGTTACAAAAAAGAAGCTTACAGCTTTTTAGATGGCTTTTCGGGATACAATCAAATCTTGGTTGACCCCAAAGATCAACATAAAACTGCCTTTGCAATTGAATGGGGTATTTTTGCCTACCGGGTTATGCCTTTTGGGTTAACTAATGCTCCTGCCACCTTTTAAAGATTGATGAGCCACACTTTTAAAGAATATCTTACGAATTTCTTGGAAGTATATATGGATGATCTATGTGTACATTTGTCAATCCAGGGTGATTATTTTGAACACCTCAAAAAGGTATCCGAAAAATGTAGACTTTATAGAATTTTCTTAAAATCCTGAAAAGTGCACATTCATGGGTAGACAAGGAAAAATTCTTGGACTTATAGTGTCTAAAAATGGCATAGCTACTGATATGGATAAAATTCATGTTATTGTTGATTTGCCTAGACCGACAACAATCAAGGGGGTTCAAGCCTTCATGGGACATTGTGGATATTACAAACGGTTCATTTACATGTACGCTATAATTGCAAAACCCATGTATAGCTTGATTACACACTTTGAATGGACTGGCAAGTGTGAAGAATACTTCATGAAGCTTAAGCAAGCTCTCACTTCAGCTCCAATACTGAAAGCACCAAATTGGAATAAGATATTCCACATACATGTAGATGCTTCCAATTTTTCCATCGGATGTATACTAGCTCAACCAGGAAACGAGAAAATTGATTTTCCTATTTCTTATGCTAGCTGACAGTTGAATATGGTAGAGAAAAACTACACCACCACTGAAAGGGAAGGACTAGGAATGATCTATGCCGTAAAAAAGTATAGACATTACCTATTAGCAAACAAATTTGTGTTCTTTGTGGGCCACCAAGCCTTATTATACTTGGTCAACAAGCCATGCAACACAGGAAGAATAGTGAGATGGTTCATCATTCTTCTGGAATTTGATTTTGCTGTAGTTGTGAAAAAGGGAACCACTCATCAAAGAGCAAATCATTTGTCAAGGATTATTTCAGGAGAACCACCTAAAGGAGGAGATGATGATCTACTAGATGCATATCTGTTCTCCGTGGAAATGATCCCTCGATGGTCGAAAAACATGGTATCATTGATGACCATAGCTTAAGTGGATTCCCAAATACCAATTCTTATTAAAATCGGATTAATTGAGAAATCGACTATGTATCAATTACTAGCTAGCAGGCTATACAAAAGAAATAGAGATGGAATATTGATTTTCTGCATTAATCATGAGGAGAAAAACCAATACCTAAGTCAAACACATATTATCGTAGTAGGGCTTCACTTTGTTGAAGACCAAACTATGCGATGAATCTTGAGACTTGGAGTATTCTGGCCAACTATGAGGAGTGATGTTCATTTTTTTGTAAAAATTTGTCCTCAATGTAAAAAAAAACACCCATACCTCATGTGACATTGTTCCAAATATCACTTGTTCCTAAGTGGAGTAACTATCTAGTTACTTACTTATCAAGCCGAACATTTCCTGAGGATATGAGTAAACGCCGTCATAGAGAAATTGAAACAAAAACAAGAGACTATGCTCTTATTGGGAACTATTTGTATCGGAGAGGTAAAGATCAACATTTGCGTCTTTGTGCAAATGAAGATGAATATATTCCTATTATAGAACAAGCACATGCTAGATTAGCTGGAGGTCACTTTTCTATTGGGACCACCGCAAGAGCAATCTTAATGGTAGGCATATGGTGGCCAACACTTTTTGCAGATGCCAAAGAATATGTTCAAAGGTATGATGCTTGTCAACAAGCAAAAATTCCAACCCGTGTAGATAGCATGCCCTAAAGACCAATGATGGGTGCTAGAGCTTTCGCAAAATGGAGTATCGTTGGCCCAATACAACCACATGCTTATTGAACCCAAGCTCAATATATCATTGTAGCTACGGACTATTTGACCAAGTGGGCTGAGGCTAAAGAAACTCAAAAGAATAACGCCAGAACCACCGCCGCATTCTTATATTAGTGTGTGTTCAGAAGATATGGATTGCCAATAGCAATTGTCAGTGATAGTAACTCATTTTCTCAATGAGGTAATTGAGTATCTGCTTAATGAATTTATGGTCATCCATAACAAATCAGCTCCCTATCACCCACAAGCAAATAGACAAGCTGAGCATACGAATAAAAGTCTTAGCTAGGTATTAATTAAAGTGGTTAGTTTAGGAAGGAGAGACTGAGAAATGAATCTCCATGTTGCTCTATGGAGATGTAACATGGAAATAGACAAGCAAATAGACAAGCTGAGCATATGAATAAAAGTCTTAGCTAGGTATTAATTAAAGTGGTTAGTTTAGGAAGGAGAGACTAGGAAATGAATCTCCATGTTGCTCCATTTGAATGAAACTCTATGGGCTTATAGAGTTTCATTCAAAACAGTTTTAAATGTTACACCCTTTAACCTTTTTTATGGTCTTGATGCCATACTGCCAATAGAATTTCTATTGCCGACACTAAGGGTAACTAAGGATCTTGAGTGGACTAGACATGAATTGTCAGAGAGACTTCAAGATTTATAAAAGCTAGATGACCAAAGGCTAACTGCTGTAGCTCACATCTATGCACAAAAGAAAGAAACAAAAACAGTTTTTTGATTCCCATCTAATAACAAAAATCTTTGAAAAAGGGGTCTTAGTTTTAATCTATCGCCTTAAGCAACACATTCCCAAATTTAAGAAAAAAGAAAAAAAATCGTTTATCATTGAAGATGTATCTCCAAGTGGAGTAGTTAAGTTGTCCACCCTAGGTGGTGAACCAATGGCTAATTGGATTAGTGAATGTCGTTTAAAGAAGTACAATTTTCCACTAACCAATGAATTTCTAGAAAGGATGCATGCAGCTAAGCAAAGAAAGATAAAGCGACAACAGGTTATTGATGAATCCCAAGAAGAAGCTCAACTTTGAATACTCAAAAGGAAAGTTGCTCTCAAGAATCAACAAATACCTATTCCCATCAACACTCTAGAACTAGATGACCTACAATAGGAATTGCAAAAAGATGCAGTGTCAACAAATAATGAATGGTTAGATGGAATGGACCTTCGCATCAAAGTACAACTGAACAATCATAACACAAATGCATTGGTCGATACAGGAGCTCGAGTAAATGCAGTCAGTTATTCCACTTATTAGAAAGCAACAAGTCAGTCTTTGACAATAGGAATAGCGACTATCAAAGGATGCAACAAGAACCCAACACCGACATTGGGAGTAGTCAACTTAAATATTATAGTACACAGATGTTCATGTCCTCATCAATTTTTATTCTTACTAGATGAACACATTAATGAAAGAATGATTCTTGAATCTCATGGATGCGGACATACAAGGCAGTACCAGATTGGGATACCAATCAACTCAAGCTATCACCTATCGGTGGACAACTCATTGTTCCAATTGCACCAAGCAAAGAGGAATGGAAAGGAGGTTACCAACAGAGAAAATCATAGAGTAATCAATCTTATCCATCTTATCAAAAAGCAAATGCTACAAGTAGCATGCAATGATTTAGGAAAATTTGGCTACTAAAAGCACAGCTTAAGGACAAGCCGATTCAAATCTGGGTGTCTAAAACATCATCTATAGTACCGAAGATGATTCCAAGGTTCAAAACACAAAGAGGAGCATATCCAAGCAAGAAACCTAACATAAAAATGGGTTTGGAAGAAAAAGGAGCACTTATCTTCTCCGCAAACTGTAAAACTGATCAAGCAATGGAGAGTTAAATCTCAGAAGACTCCACTACACCATTTTGACCAAAACAAAGCAAGATATCAATGGTGGGTTAAAGATTAACAACAATCATTATTGATACCAACAGCTCAAGAAATTAGCGTGCCAAAGCATCCTGATAGCACAATCAAGCAAAGAGTACACAAGCTACAAGATTTGCTCTTTGGAAGACGACATCCGAAAACCTCGACATCAGAAACCCTTGAGTTAATTACTCAAGACCCAACTCTAGCATAATGGTTTTAATTGCATTGATCTTCAAAGCATGGTAGAGCCAACCAAGGCTATGCATAGACATGATTGTTCAACCCATGCACACAGTCATCCCGGAGTACGCCATTTAGGAGGGGTGGAAGGGAACTAAGTAATTAAGGGCAATGTTTGAAGAGGGAGGAAAAAAGTTTGATGTTAATGTGTGATTTTTTGCAAAATTACCTAATAATATACTTACAAATCATCAACAGGAAAAACTAAACTGATAATATCTCCCCGATGAGTGTAAATAATGTATATTATATCAAAAAATCATCAAAAAATAGTCTTTTTTGGTTATTTTTTATCATTTTTCTTGATATTGGGACTTAAAATGGAGAAATCCAACAAAAGATAATAAGTTCTGTTTTTCAATGGATTTTCTTAATTATTGGATTTTCACTTTGTTTTTTTAGCACATTTTGTTATTTTCTTTGATTTTTTCAATAAACAGGTCAAAATTTTATAATAAATAGAAAATGACCTTAGATGGAAAAACTGAAGATACGCTGATGATTAGAAGGACAAGGTGGACATACAAATTTTTTTTCAATCAAATCGGCAGATGGAAGCGGGAAGCGTAAATTAGGCGGCCATACCTACTTTTGTAGAATTCTTGCAGAATGAGCTACAGGAATCCGATTGAGAAATTTTTTGAGTATAGCACAGATTTCACGGCCTAGTAGGACTAACAGGGGAATTTGGGAAAAAATGGTTCGGGAAATCGAGTATAGATATCCAGGGTAGTCTAAAATCACCTCATTTCTACTTGTCGAGAGCTTTTTGACCTTCTTCGCACGCATTTTTCGGAGTCCACAACTGCCCGTTTACAGTGCCGTCTCACACAAGACATGAGGGATAAGTTCTATAATTATCAATGATCCATTCTATATGGCCGGTAGCTAGTCTAAAACCCATGAAAAAAACCCTAGAATCTGAGCAGTGCACGAAGTCCTACGATCGAAAATTGATCATAGCGGCCTGTCAGCTCAACCAAAGACGAGACTTGAACTATAGCATGCCACTAAATATTATAACACTTCTATATCACCAGATGACCATTCGGGAGGGATCGAGGGGGTACGAAGTAGAAAAGCTAGGCTTTTGGCAGATACCAGAATTGGATTCTGACTCCACAGACAACTTATAGACTGGGTCTATACACAATGCATATGGTTGGATTCATAAAATCAATCAAGTCAAGCCCTCGAAAAGTAGAAAACAACTCAAAGGCTACAAAGCATCAAATTTGACATACGAAGTCAAACTGACTCCAAATGGGCCAAAATTGGATGAGTTGTTTCAAGACTATGTAGCGGACAAGTCCATATTAGCCTCAAAAGTGACTAACCGACTCCAGAGGCCATATAGTCACAAAAATCGGCAGTTGACAAAGCACAAAGTGATGCCGGCAAGACGAAACTTTACCAAATTCAATTTAGGACTTGTTTTAGGTGTATTGAATATGTTTAGGTCAAAATTTTCAAGTTTTGCCAAAAAGAAGTTACCTGCAGTAACTAATTGTGATTATTTACTTTTGCAATTTTTTGGCTTGAAAATGATACCATCACCTCATCTATCACTTGTGCACACCTTTTACATGCCACATTTAAAGTATGAGCCAAAATGATCAAACATAACTTGGAAAATAATCAAAAAATGCAAAGAAGTCCTTCCAATGCAGATTTTGAGTTATCATTCACATCTTTTGATCCAAATCACCTCATGTCACATACACAAGGTCTACATCATGCCTAGAACCAAGTTACACAAAAAAATGTTCATTTTGATGAAAAAGTTAATAATTGCGATTATTTACTCTTTTGCCAAGATGGGGGGAAATAAAAAGTCTTTGCCTTCCTAGGACCAAAGCACATGATTTCCTAAGCCCACTAACCAAGTTTGAACAAATTTGGAGCTCAAAATCTCAAGATTCCTTTATATCTACTGCTTCAGAGACTGAAAGCCTAAATCTGGTACCATTCTCATCTTGTGCACTCAAATGAGCCCATATTTCAATCAGAGTATCTAATTGATATATATTTCAAGCCTATGATGCCAAAACTACAAAAAGTTGAAAAAATTCATCAGCTGTAAATAATCGTGATTATTTACTTTTGTTGCAAATTTTTGCTTGGACTTTATGAATTTGACCTTTACATGTTTTTATGCATCTATGCATGTTCAAAATTGATTTGAAGCAAATTGGACTCAATTTGTGAGCAATTCTGACTCAAGGACATTTCAGAGCGGTAATGGCAAAATTTTCTAACTTTGGCACTCTATTCAGTTAACAGGAGCAATACAAGATGCGAAAAAGGCCAAGAAGAGGATCTCTAAAAAAGAGAAGCTGCAAGAATTGCCACCATACCAACTGGACCCCAGTTCAGTAAAGACGGCCAAGGCAACATATCCATCCAGAGAACAACTTGAGGAAAACAACACCACAGTTTTCACAGGAAGGTATAAAAGTGAAGAAGGACACCAGGTAGAGCTATAGCTGCTGCGGATTCTTTCTATGATGTCAAGGCAAAGCCCGACACAAAAGAAGCTAATAGAAGGCTCAAACTCAAAGAATTATATGACCAAGAACTATGTGGGATAGACTTCTAGAAAGCTTAGGAGCTCTTGTCTACTATCAGGAAAGACGGATCAGCCCAGATTACTGATGAGCAAGGGCAGAAAGTAGAAGTGGTATAACAAAAGAAATTGTGGCAGAGGCTCTCAAGTTACTAATAGAAGGGATGATGATGAGGGCTAGAGATAGAAAGACAACAGGTACCTTCATCAAGGAGACCGCTATGGCAACCTTTGCTGATCTCATCCATAAGCAAGTGGAGGAACTAACACGGTTATATCACCGACACTTCCACTTTCTAGCAAAGAGACCGCCAGGGTACACAACACTCAATCATGCAATTGCGACTACCTTCACACAAGTGTTGAATTCGACAACAAGGCAACCCATCGATCACGTGCAATATGTGCTATCAACACTGAAGGGTACCAAGAAAGAAAGGGTACCAAGAAAGAGGGTAAGATAAATTATCTGGGAGCACCTAAGGTACTCACAAGAATAGCATACCAAGCTATTGGCATGGCAGACAATTTACCACCTGCCCTAGATCAGAACACATGGATTGTGTTTGCACAGCCATCCCCTTGAGCCACAAGGTCCACAAAAAGAGTTTACAAATCCGATGAAGAATCTGCAGAGAGATCTCCTGAAGCACAAAACAACAAAAGGTCAGACAACGAGGAAAGAAGAGCCCGGATTGAAGAGATGAAAATAAAAGTAGTGGTTGCACATCAAGAAGAGCCTCAACAGAAAAAGGCGAGGTTTGAAAGAGAGAAGCACACTTATGGAAGAAGCCACCAAGCTGCAGGAGAGGACCCTGAAAAGTGGGTACCAAAAGAGATAAAGGGACCTAGAACAAAGCACCCTACAAGGAAAGAGGCAGAGGACCCACTGAATTTGTGGAATGCATGTACGCGAAAGCAGAAGTGTTAAAGCTAAAAGAAGCTCAAGAAGTTGAAAGAAAAGCGAAGGAAGATGCTGTGGAGCAGTAGAGACAAGCTGAAAAGACCCAACAAAGTGAAGCCCAACATGAACATGGTGAGATGTCTCCCAGACCATCATCACCTGCTACGGAACAACAAGACCACCCCATGCCAAGCCCTCCCCCATCACCAATAGTTAGACCCACTAAGGGCGAGCAAACCAAAGCAAAAGAGCCTAAACCACAAGAAGCAGCAGGATTTGAACAACAAGAAGCTACTAGTTTTGAGCAAGCCAAAGCAAAAGAGCCAGAATCAAAAAGGGCAGCAAGTCCTGAACCACAAGAGACTACTAGTTTTGAGCAAACAAAGTCACAAGAAACAGAAATCACATCGTCTACAATCACACATTAGGAAACGACCGAGGCATCCAGAAAGCCTCAAGAAGACAAAGCAGCGGAGGAAACCACACAGCCACAAGGAGAGGTAAAACCCCTGCCGCTACCACAAACAGCTACCATAGCCCCACCCAAGGAGCCACACACAGAGACTGCTAAAACATCTAGGCAACTCACGGATCTTGAAGACTGGGAGACAAATGATGAAGTAATTCTCCAAGTAAATGAATATGCCAAGCAGATGCACGAAATGACAGAGAAAATGCAAACATCAGCACTGGCAGTGCTAAGGCTAGAAAGCTAGAGATGGTTATTGACGCTCTCCAAGGAGAGCTAGAGGACCGAATGACTGTCATCACTGATCTGCAAAAACAAATCCAAGAGCTGAGAGATGAAGCTAAACAACACTAGCTAGCCAAAGAAAAGCAACAAAAGGAGATGGAGGAATTGGGTGAAGTTCTCACAAAGTTATCAGATGCCTGCAAGACCAAAGACGAACAACTGAAAGAGGTTACCTACAAACTCTTAACTACAACTCTGTCAGTTCAAAAGATCCAAGTGTAGCTCGACGTAGTGAATGCTTCAGTGCAATACTTAGAGCAAAGGATCAATGATCAGGCAACCTTCTTGCGGCGGCAGATAAGGAAAAATCCCATAGTTGCCTCGATCAAAGGTACAGACGAAGTATATAAAGCACTAGAAAAAAAGAATAAATATCTCAAGCTAGAGTTCAAGCTAGAGCAATCACAACAAAGAGACCTTGCATTGATACGGGTACAAAGAGACGAATAGCTGCTCAGGAGAGTTAATCAGCTGTTGCGAGATGGACGGTAAGAGACACAAGAAGAAGCAAGTACATCATAACAACCACACATTGAAATTCCCTCAGTCTCTTTCGCTGAGATGGAAACAGAGCTGACAAAAGGGCTAGGAGGAGAAGACGACTTTTAGGTACCAATAAAAGATACCGATCAAGTGCCAATGGTCGAGCTGTCAAAAGCTGAAGAAGACGCACTTAAGGAGCAGGTTGCCCAGGAGACAGATGAGCAATGGAAAGCAACAATGAATTGGGAGTTGAGAGTTATCCATTCATTCAATGTTACTCAACTCACTCCCAACCAAATCAATGCACAATGGCATCAACAATCATTTCCATATTCCTTGATCAAGGTAGAGCTGCTACAGGTGAAGGAAAGACTATATAAAGACATGCAAGCAAAAGGCGCAGAAGAAGTCCACCCCAAGTGGAGGAAGAGCTCGCTGAACAAGAATCCCAGATACTTGATTATGTTCACAAGAGCACCTGCAGCACTTCAGAAAGAACCAACCTTTTATCCTGTACAAAGAGTAAGGACATGGCAAGCACATGAAGCAATGACAAAGAAGCGTCCTACATGGCTGAATTATCAGAGATTTCTAGCTCCAGAAAAGGAAACACCGAAACAGGAATACACGGTGAAAACCCTAATGGGCACCATGGCATTCTTCAAAAGTCTCCATGATCTCTCATGTGCTATGCTCTACAAAATTTGCCGAATGCTGCTCACATGCATTGAAGCTTTTCACGAGCCAGAGCAAGCAGGAGCACTGTAGATATCGTTCCTCAAGGGAATTAAAGGTCTTTGCTATGACCTAAGAGGCCAATCTTTCGAAATGTCCTTTATGGCTTCTACGCTCGATGCATGTTCTTGCCATCTCACAATATGTTGGCATTTGAGGAAGCATTCTATACAGGGTTTTTGTACTTGGAGAATGGGATTTTTGGACCAGCGATCAACAACCTAACCTCCAAATTCGTAGGCTACTCAACCATAGAGCTCAAAAACAAAGTCACCATGCAATTTTTGCAGGTTCCAAAGAAAGAAAGAAAGATCAGATATGAGAAAGTTTTACATGAACTTAAAAAACGCCTTGCTAGCCGTCAACCCAAAGATTACTTCAGCTCATAAAGCTGTGTCAAGGGACGACACAGGCGAGGAGGGGGGGAATGTTAGCAGCAAGCTAACTCGGATACCATTTTTTGGAGCTCTCATTGTAAATCAAAAATATTGTAACTCCTATTTTTAGGATAAACCTTGTAATTGATGAGCTGGGGCTACAAGCTTCCATATTGTATCAACCTATCTTTAGTTAGAGCTCCCAGATTATTAGTTTTGACCACCAAAAACCTTGGATAAGGAATAAAAGCCAATTTTGTAAAGTTATCACTAAGTTTTTGGATAATAGAACACAGCATGAGCTAACGACACTCAATTCTCTCCTTCTCGCACTTCCTACTCCCTCCTTAGTTGTCACATTGCAGTTGCGTATGTTGTGTCCCTCTTTTGGCTTGGCTATCCATTCCAAAAATATTCTTTTCGTCACTTGCTTTAAATCTTTCATGAAATACTCTTCCTTCAAGGACAATTTTAATATTTCCTAGCTTGCCCCATGCCCTTCTTTAATTGATCTTATATGCTCCCTAATCTCAAGAATCACAACCAGCTCAAAGATTTCTATTATCTCACCTTCTGGTACTCAATGTAGTTCCATATCCTCACATATCCATGAAGGTACTTTGTCACATCTTTCTTATCAAATTGATTCATTTTGTTGATGATGGCTTGAATTGCTTTGGTTGTTGAGACTTCTCATCTTTCTATAGCATGTTGATGCTACATGAATGAGACAAATGCTTGAAACATATGCATTGTAGCCAAATTGAATTGCACACCATGTTGCCCTGTGTGATCACCCATTACTTCCACAAACTCCCACCTTGGCAGTTTTGCGCCGGTTTCACCAAAAATAAGTCGAGAATTTTGCGTGCTTGCTAGGAAGGTACCGGACCTCTGGTTGTGAGAGCTTGAGGAGGTACCAAAGGATTCACTCCATGAAGTGTGGTGTTTGGTGGTGAATACTTAAAGTGCAGTATAGAAGACTCTCTCTCATCCTCTCATGACCACATATAATTCTCAAAATAAGACAAAGGTGAAAACATCCAATTTTAAATCATATATAATCAAGGGTTGGATGAAAGTATTTATTGATGCATTTATAGCAGCTAATCCTTGTCTTTTAAACAAACCCCGAATTGTTCTTTGAAACTATAATTTTGTACTCACAAAGATGTATATGTTTTATCGACTGATTGGAATGAGTTGTGTATATAAGTCTTCATGGTTCATACTCAAACAAGACTCACCCTCTAGAGAAAAATAATTATGTGCACATTGAATGAGCTAGAATAATCTAGGAGTGGTAGAATAGTGGGGATTGGAGAGAGAATAATTTCTTGTAGTCTTTCAGGTCCAAAAAAATTACAATTCTTTGTTGGAAGTGAGTTATTTGACTTAAACACACATTAACCCTAAGAGGTTGTACATTATGGAAAGGGTAAAAGTTGGAATCATTTGTGTTATTCGTTTAAGATAATATAAGCATATAGAAAAGAGTGTGGTTATGGCCGGTAGCTAGAGATAGAGGTAGAGGCTTATGTTTAGATAGATAGGTGATTATGGAGCAAGATAGTTGGAGAGATAGATTAGCAAAGAATGTAAAAAGGGGGAGAGAGAAAGGTAAGGTTAGAGAAGGAGATAAATTTAGAGATAGGGGTTGGATGAGAGATGGAAAAGAAAACAACAAGAAATCAACAAAACCTCAAAGTAAAACACATCTCACTTGACGAACCCTTCGGGAGTTATTTGCCTATTTGATGGAGAGAGAAGAAGAGGGAAAACTTCAAACCTTGATTGATGCACCAAGTTCAAGTCTTTCTTTGATTAGAGATGATCTTCAAAAGATTGCTTACATGATTAGCTAGTCTTCCTCAAGAAGTAAGTGTAGTCTTAAGCTTATGTTTATGGATAAGTAAAATTAGCCATTAATCCTCTCACTCCCTAACAAATGGTTTTAAAGGAAGAAGAGGTCCCCTTTTATATAACTATCATCAATCATGCAACTTGTAGTACCCTAGCCACTATAGGAAGCCATAGCTCCCTCAGTCCATGCTCCTAAAGAGAAGAGATAGAGACTCACACCCATTGTGGCTATATAGGAATTATTGGAAGAACAAAGTGCAAGGCAAATATATAGCAATGTCTCTCAATAGTTTTCAAAACACAAAATCAGCACCACAACCCATATCAAAAGAACCTCCCAAAAAAACCTCAAGATATAGGCATATGATCCCTTGGGAGCTTTACTAGAAAATGTCCACCCAAGAGCTTCACTCTTCATAAACCATCATCACAAAACCACAATTTCAAAGCATACACATCTCACAAGTGAGATCCCCTTCATGAATTATCAACACAAAAGCAAAATCTCAAATCACACATACCTCACATCACAAGTGAGATTCCAACATACTCCCTACACCAAGTTACTTATAGATTGCCATACTCTGTGCATTGTAAAGAATACACCATAACAATGATTCCATAGCTCCAAATTGGGTTCTTCAAATCTTGAAAAATTATTTGCAATTATTGTAACAACATTTTTAAAGATACCAAAATTTGAATTTACGCACCACTACTTGGTATGAGTAGAAGGTTGCCAAAGCTCAAATGTGAGTAGAGAAAGAGTAGAGAAGGTTAGCTGAGGGCATAAACTGGCATCCAAAAGCACGAGGGAGGCACCACAATACATGACTCACCTATGTAAGCATACCTACATTATATAATGTACATATACGTAAATTATATACAAAAAAGGGTTTTTTCCAAGTGCACCTAGAAAAGTTTCTTACTCAGATTGAGAATTGATAAGAAAGTCAAATGTTATGGTTTGAGTTTGTTTCCATCTTGAATGATTTCCCCTTGTTCATCTAGTCTAGGGTTTGGTTTGCTTGGCTTCCAATGTTTTGATCTAGAGGATTATCTAGCATCTGATCGGGTGGCTACTAAGATTGATCAAGTGTCTAGTCAGCCTACAGACTTGCTCCTTAGCTCTAATCTAGAGAGTTTATTTAATCATCATTATCATCATAATCATCTTTCTTAGAATTTGGGTCTACCTTTGGAGTCTCATCTTGGTCATTGTCCTCATGCTCTTCATCTTGGCTAGCTTGGAGGTGCTCCATAACTGTGTGATTGGCTAAACAACTTGTATATTCGATAGCTTAATCCTTTAGGTCATCTTTCATATTTGTAACTAGATTCTGTATATCCTTTAAATTGAAGGATAAATTGATTTCAAAGAATATGATACCTATAAGAGACTAGTAGATATACTTATCCAAAATAGATTGCATCATTGCACTATGGCCTCTTTTACACTATTGATGGGAACGATGGCCACTTACTTCTTGTCTAATACTGACCAGGACTCTTTTAGTTCTTTCCTTAGGATCCATCAGATTGAGATTAATAATTTTCATTTCTTCAATTTTTTGCTCTAGTTCTTTGATATTTTTTCTATATTGTTGTTTCTACTAGCTTATCTATCAAAATCTCTTTAAGACTAATTACTTTAGACTTCCACTTTTTGGCATTGAGGGTTCTTGTTCCAGATGTTGCCTTACATGGTCCATGCCAAGAATTTATTTTCTAGTCTTAACTCCCATTTGGCCCACAACATTGACAATTGTATTCTATCCTATATGGATTGTGGCTATGTAGTCATTTGTAATTGTGTCCACATTTGTGCTCTTAGTTTCATGTCTGACCTACAAGAACATTGTATGGTACTCGCAATTGGTGTGTGGTACTAATGAGTAACTCCCCCACCAATCATTCCTTCTGTAAAGCTTGGATTCCGTTTGGCAACCTTTGCACTATTGTTGGAGTGAGCATTGTGGCCTATTGTTGCACTATAGTGGTGTTTTTTGTGTCATCTTAGAGGCATTTGGTTCTTTCTATAAATTAATGGCTTGAGGATAGTTCGTGGAAATGGTATAATGGCCTTGCCTTTTGATTTCCCTCCTCCCAGGACATGTCTTTTGTTTTGTTTTCTTTAGATGTGTTTCTTTTCTAATTTCCTATTTTTCCTTGTCTTTAATGCTTCATGTAAAACACTTCTAAGCTGTCCAGTTGCACAAGATTGACCTTTTTTTATCACATGGTAGTCTAAAAACATGTGGAATTAATATAGCATTTGACATAATTTTTCTTTCATTGATAGTCACTATAGCAATATAAGAGTTGAAGGTGTCTACGACCTACTCAATTATATACATCTCAATGGGGTTTTTTGTTGCTTCTAGCAGAACTATCACACGTCAATTCTAGAGAAACTCCTTTTTAGTATCCTTGAATGTATATCTACCTATGGATTGGTAGAACATCTTTGTTTGTGGCTCTTCTTCTTCTATGTTTTGTGCTATGGCTCCCAGCTCATGAAGTTATTCTTCTAAGACTTCCTGTTTGGATTTGAAAGTTTTCATCTTGCCCAAATATTAAGTTTGGGGAGTGCCTTGGTTCAATAATGAGAATTTGTTGGAGGAACTTGGCGATGGAACCAAGCACAAATATGGTAGGCTCACTTAAACAATGGATCTAGGCAAAGGCTCTTGTGCAGAGAGTTGTGTGTGCACAAGAGGGGACAAAATGGTCTTATTATGGTTGTGAACTCGCCTCTTGGTGACACTAATTCAAGCCATGAATGACCCACTCCTCTGGTGCAGTGAGGAGATAACAACCGTTGTTGATGTGGCGGCATGCATTCTAATTGTCAATTCTTGTAATATGATTATCATCCTAGTTATCAAAATATTTGGTCTTTAGTGCCTCGCTAGTAATTGTTAGCCAATTTACACTCTAGTGCTTTGGCTACTTCAAACATTGGTCCACTCTCAAGATGACCTCTTTGAGTCACATGCCATATGGTTTTTAGATTAGCACTACTTCAAAAATCCTTGTTGCCTTTTTGCATATCAGATTCTTTTACCAATAAACTCATAACCTTGGTTTCTAAATTTGATGTATCTGATAATTCAGTGAGTTGTACTAGGGGTTCTTTTTATGTTGAATAGTAAAGCTTCATCTTGGCCCCATTATTTATAGCAAGTAACAAGAGTTGAGATAAATCCTTAGTATGACTGTCCCATTTGAGAAGACCTAGTTGATGTTATAAGATCCTGACCAAGATATTTTGATATTGGGTTTCTTAGGTCCTAGCATGGACTGATATCGAAAGATTAGTTCTCCTTTTTGAAACTCTCACACCTTTAACTTACTGTCATGCCAATATTTCCTTCTTTGCTAAGCCACCTCTCCTATTCTAGCATCACCCTTTGTTTGATATCATCTACCTTCAATAGATCATCCGCTTATTGTTCAAATTTGAATTGTAATCCATGTCACGTTCCACTGCAAGTTTGAGATTGGGAACAACAAATTTCATTCGTACAATGGCATGTGATCCATACACCATTCTGAATGGTGTCATACTAGTGGCAATCTTGTATGTTGTTTTGTATGCCCATAGTACTGACTAAATCTTTTCATCCCATTGATGGGGTCTTTCTGAAAATCTTGATTAAGATAGTATTTATGGTTTTGTTGCAACCTATCCATTGCATCTAGATAATACCGTGTGGATATTTTATTTTTGATAAAGAATATTTTAGTTCAACCTATCCATTGCATATGGGATAATACTGTGTGGATTTTTTATTCTTGATAAATAATATTTTAGTTAACATCTCAATATTATTATTTATAAAATGAGTTCTTTGATGTGAAGCTATTTCCAAAGGGCATCCATATCAACATACATAATATAATCATATATAAACCATGATGTGGACTTGGCTATATTGTTGCCAGAGTGCCTTAGCTTCCACCAATTTTCTGACATAGCATGCTGCATGGGTGTGACTTTCTTAAATGACTCCATGGAATCCAAACCCCACTTCATAAATATTGACCATGACTTGGTTGTATTGTTGCAAGAGTGCCTTAGCTTCCACCCATGTGCTGACATAGCATGCTGCCATGATTATATACTTATTCTTTTTGGGTGTGCCATGATTATATACATTAAGCCTGATAATTAGTAGAGAAGTGAAATAGATTTTTCAGCAAATTTTATATGAACTTTGTAGGATTAAAAACTAGTCCAAAAGCCTCTATTTCAATAGTTGAATACCCTTGATCTACTTTATTGAACCTTAGATTGGTAAAATACATTGGATAATGAGTTTGGCCATTTGGTTGAGCTAAAATATCACCCATCGCCATGTAAAAGCATCAACATGAAAATGAAAGATAGCATGCTAGTTTAGATGGCAAAGTAGTGGTTTTGTGCGAAGATATGTATTATCATTCTAAAAAGGTGCTTCACATGCAAGGGACCATACAAATTTAACTCTCTTTTGGGTCAGTTATATAGTGGAAATTTCTTTGCGGAAAACATATGAATGGACCTCTAATAAAAATTAATGTATCCAAGAAAATTTCTCAGTTCATGTACATTTGTGCGGGCCCTAGCCTGCTAGACACTTTTGATCTTATCTGGAGACATCTCAATACTGTTTGTAGACATGACATGTCCCACTTAATATCCCCTCTAGCCCATAAACATCCATATGAAGAAATGCAAATCTATTTGAAGGATTTTAGACAGATCCACTTTTCCATTCACCTTTGAAAAAACATGTCCAAAAGAGGTAGATGCATCTCTTCAAATGAATAGATGGTGAAATAATTAGATGGCTAAAAACTTATGCAAGAACTCACTAAATATTTTTATCATACATATCTAAAGATACCTAGAGAATTACATAAACCAAATGGCATAACCCAATGCTTCTCATCTAGTGATAAAAGTTGTTTTAACCTTATCTTCTAGTCCAATATTTAGATGGTTGTATCCAATGTATCCACCCAAAAAGATGTGCACCTTGTATCTATCTTTCACATTGAGCATCATATCCAGGAAATGTGAAAAACTGGGGCTTTGGTGGTATGAGCGTTCAACTTTCTATAATCTATGTATACTTTGAGTTTGCATTTTTCTTTCCGACCACCACTATGGGAAATAGATAGCTATTGCTCACCTCCTCTCCAATGATCCCCCACATTTAGAAGGTTGTCTATATCATCTTTGTCCTTCTTAGCATAGTTCAAACTTATCCTACATCTTTGAAATTTGATTGGTTTAGCATCACAATTAAGTGACATTCTATGTTGAAAAACCTCAAGGATAACTCCTTTTAGGTCTATATTTTTAAGGCAAAGACATCTTACTGTTTCTAAAAAACTTGCCTTGCATTTTGTTTAATTTTAAACATCAAGTGTTTGTTCATCTTTATCATCTTTGGACCTGGCTCTAAGCCTATGTTCCATTCTTCTTCTTTTTGATCATCTAGTAATAACAAGTTCGGCATCCCACCTTGCTTTCCTTCGGCTAAGAATTTATATTTTTTCTCTACGTTTGAATTCTAGACAAATAGTTATTGTCACGTGTATCCAAACTACTTGAAGTATGTTCACATGTAGATACTATATATGAAGTGCACCTCTGGTATTCTCACACTATTATTCCTTAACTTAGGGCCAACTGTCCCTATCATGTGTATTTGCATCTAATGCTGAACCAAATGTTTGGTCTGATCCTTCACCTAAAACTCTTCCATCCAGACTAACTGACTCTTTCCTTGATTTGACTCATTAAAAATTTCAAGGTACTACATGTCCCTACGACGGCGTGTATTTTCATCTGATGCTAAACCAAATGTTTAATCTGATCCTTCACGTGAAACTCTTATGTCCAAACTAACCAGTCTCTCTCCTTGATTTCAATCATTGGGGATGGGGTTTGATTTCTGAAAAAGAAAAGTTTCCTTGCTAGGCTTTTCCCTTTGAAAGGTAAGGTAGTAGTGGATGAACTTGTAAACTTTATTGAAGATGAGCAAGAGGTTACTCAAAAGTTTCATAAAATAAAGTGTATGAAAGATTGTAGCCGTAATCAAGAAGAAAACCCAACAATAGAGCGATGATAAAGGTGCAACAATTGTGAAGCCCCAAAAATCACACGGGGGACAATTGAGAGGTTCAATGAATCAATTAAAATTTTTACCATTCATTGTGCTCAAGGTGTAGGACCAAGAGGACCACCTCAATGACTAATGGAAGAAGATCCTAGACCTAAGCTGGTGCTAGAGTGTTATAAATGTGGAGAAAGGGGACATGGAATGTACGATCATACCTATCTAAGAGGTGATTCAGGAAGGCTAAACCTAAACTATCATGTGATGAATATGGATGACTCTCCATGACAACCACTCTTGCTGTAATGAAAGAACGCATGACCAATGTCACTGAACTGAGGCCACTACCACCTACCAACAATGGAGGAGAGAATATTCTACCTCTACCAAATCCTAGTAGTGTCCATATAGTTGAGCTAGATCGTGCATCTCAAAGGAATAGGTGTCATAGAAACAAACAGATAAAACAAGATCATGGTAAAGAAAAGATGTAGGAGATCTCAATCATAAAGTAGTAAGAAGGGCAAGGAAGAGATCACCAAAGTGAAAAGAAGAATGCAGGTCAATCTCCAAGACTTTCCACTTAGTCATGAAATGGAATCATACATTTTTAATGAAGATATACAAGGTAAGGGTTCCAACATTTCTTGACCTCAATTCTTAGCCCTATGTCCACAAGTGAATAAGGAGCTTATACGATCAATAAGCATGAGGGTGAAAGTCAAGGGAGGGATACATTGTAAAAATCACACAAGTAGAGGCGTAAAAGAGGATATCACTCCAACACTTCATTGCTACATAAAGGGTGAACTTATTAAGAAAGGGTTTATAGATGGAGGTGATCAAATCAAAATCATGACAAAGAACCTAATGAAAAAATTGGGGTTGATGACCATGGAAATTAAGATAAAAATGGAAAACAATGCAAAGGCACATTTATTGGGGCTTATTATCTCTATTGGGGTGGAGGTCCATGAGACTAAAAATAATGTTGATTTCTTCATATTCCAAGGAAAGGGGAATGTATATCCCATTATCTTTGATTATCCATTGATAATGAAAATGCCATCCTTGCAGAATCATGAAAGAAGGAGATTCATATGGAAACATGACATCCACCAAAAGATTGTGTATAATACATGAAGGAGCAATGCCAAGAAGATCCACAAGGGGAGTCATCACATACTAAAACTAAAAGGAAACGCACAACAAAAACCTCAAAAGAAGAAGACAATGAACAATTGTTACAAAAATTTTATTGATGTGAGAAGAGGCGATGCCATCTAGCATCAAAATTGAGCTAAATCCAAAAAATTTCCCTCGATTATAAAAGCACAATGGTTGGGTGTTGTAAAAGAGGAGACACTTTTGAAGGAAGTAAGAAGGCTACTACATGAAGGATTCATCTAACTAGTGGAAAATTTAGAGTGGGTATTCCCAATGCTGGTGACTCCAAATAAGAATGAATAGCAGAGAGATTGTATGGGAATATCGACCACTTAATAAAAGGGACCACTCTCCTCTTCCTTTCCAAAATGGTATCCTACATGAAGTAGAAGGACGTGAAAAGTACACTATTTGTGATGGTTACTTGGGCTATTTTCAAATACACATTGTAGAGGAAGATAAAAAAAGACCACATTCATTCCACCATGGGGGTGCTTTGCATTTGGACTCGTGCCTTTTGGCCCAAATAATGCACCAACCACTTTCTAGTTGTTCATCAATGAACAATTCAAGGTTTCATTGATGACTTTTGTATCTATGGCCCAAGGTCTTTACATGTGCAAAAATTGAAAGAAGGATTGCACTACCTAAATAACCTTGGAGGGAAATTCAACCCATGGGGACAAATCATTTGGCTTGGCCACAAAATATGACAAAGAGGAATTGGGGTTAATCGATCCACGACTAAAGCTCTCATCCCCTAAAAGCATCAAGATACCACATCATTTATGAAAAAGGTAAAGTACATGGCAAGGTTTATTCATTTATCTTTTTAGTTGTTACATTAACTCCAAAAGCTAGCACAACAGGTAGACTTCTCATGGATTGATGCTTTAGAGGCAGTGATTTAATAATCGTGTGATCACGTGGAATTTTTTGTGATTACCATGTGTTATTATTATGCTCACATAATTACAGTTTATGTGATCACATTTAAGCTGATGAATGGTAACCTAACAACCCACCAAAAACCCATTGTTCTATTATTTATTTGTGGTAGGCCCACTTGGATATGGAAAAAACCAGCCAAAGGGCATGCCAAGATATGGAAAAGCCCGACATAACTACTGGTTTGGGTGGTTTTTGCATGTTAATCGGAAATTGACATGAACATTTAACATGATCACATTGTTGAGAAGTTGGCACGCTTGCCAGGAAGGTATCGGACCTCTGGTTGTGAGAGCTTGTGAGGAGGTAGCAAAGGAGTTACTCCATGAAGTGTGGTGTTTGTGGTGATTACTTAAAGTGCATCTATAGAAGACTCTCTCTCTCACCCTTTCATGACCGCATAGAACTCTCAAAATAAGACAAAGATGAAAACATCCAAGCAATGTATATACTTCGCCGAGTGATTGGAATGAGTTGTGTATAAAAGTCTTCATGGTTCATAATCAATCAAGACCCTCTAGAGAAAACAAGTATGTGCATATTGAGTGAGCTAGAATAATCTAGGACTCGTAGAATAATGGGGAGTGGAGAGAGAAGAATTTATTGTAGTCTTTTAGGTCCAAAATAACCACTTGGAAGTGAATTTTTTGACTTAAACACACATTAACCCTAAGAGGTTGTACATTATGGAAAGGGTGAAAGTTGGAATCATTTGGGTTATTCATTTAAGATAATATATCATATAAAAAAGAGTGTGGTTATGGCCAGTAGCTAGAGATAGAGGTAGAGGCTTATGTTCAGATAGATAGGTGATTATGGATCAAGATAGTTGGAGAGATAGATTAGCAAATAATGTAAGGGAGAGAGAAATGGATAAGGTTAGAGAAGGAGATAAAGTTAGAGATATGGGTTGGATGAAAGATGGAAAAGAAAACAACAACAAAACCAACGAAACCTCAAAGTAAAACACATCTTACTTGACAAACCCTTCGGGAGCTATTTGCCATTTTGATAGAGAGAGAAGAAGAGGGAAAAATTCAAGCCTTGATTGACACACCAAGTTCAAGTCTTTCTTTGATTAGAGTTGATCTTCCAAAGATTGCTTACAAGATTGGCTAGTCTTCCTCAAGAAATTGTGACAATACATCAGCTCTGCAAGCATATAGCCAGTTATTGATCTATGTGTTGTACGATCATCCAATAAAGCATATGGCAACAAAATTGTCCACTCACCAACTCTTCCTTCGCAAGCCTTAGCCAAAGCTTTGATGATAGGATGATGCACTCTTTCACTCTTTCCATTGCCTTCAGGGTTGTAAGTTGTAGTAAGGGAAAGATCGATTCATAATTTGGAAAAGAACTCCCTTGCTTCCTTGGTATCCATTTCACCTCTGTTTGTAGTGATCTTTCCCATACAACCATAATGGAAAATCACCTTATCAAGAAGGCATTTTCATATTATAGCTTTTGTGGTTTTTTCTCTTAATTCTTGCCACTCATCCTGGTTAGTTTGGTCCTATCATGCAAGAACTAAGTATCTCATCTTCCAGAGTCCTAAAGGCATTGCAACTAGATCTACAACCCATTTATAGTGCATGGATAGTGATATGTAGGGTGCAAACCATCACGATGTCAGACGTTTGAATACATTTGACAAGCTACACACGACTCTACAAATGGAGATACATCTTTATACATACCCTTCCACAAATATTTTTCTTTCAACTTAGAGAAGGTTGCCCATACACCCCTGTGTCCAGCCCATATACTCTCATGAAACTCTTGCATGAGCCTTACTTGAGTCTCTTTTTTACACATAACCCTTTGTGGTGTAACATCCTTTTGTTTAGGATGCTTCCACAAGTAACCATCCCTCAAAAAGTAACCATATGATTTCCTGCATATCCTCCTGAATTGTTGTTCATACCAATCATATTGTTTTGTTAGAGTACTCAAGTAGCTTCCAATAAGAAGCCAATTAGCTTCATAAAGCTCTTTCAAGAACAATTCAAATGGATTAGACATGCATACATTGTTACCTTTGACATGAGAGATAGAATAGAACTTTGTGCCCACATCATCTCCCTCATCAATCATATGTGACTCATCTTCATACCTTGCCCTTGATATCATATCTGCAATTGTATTGTCTTTACCTTATGTCCTTAAACTCAAGATTTAAATGTAGGCAATCCATCACAACATAGAAATGTTTGACATTGAGCAGCTTGTAATCATCCCAAGAAGTGGTAGACAATCTGTTTCTACAACCACATATGCACCAATTAGGTACTCTTTCCCATTTTTCAAGGCTATAACCATACCCCATAACTCTCTCTTTATCTATGGATAGTTTATTTGGCAAGCACTTAGTATCTTTGCTCCAAATCTCACCACATACATGTGTCCTCCTTCATTATCTTTCTCTATTGCCCATCCAATTCGTATAGGACTGGTGTCTACCATCACAATTACTGGCCTTTTACACTCATAGTCTACCTTTCTCAAAGTTGGTACTAATTGGAGAAACTTCTTTATCTTTTTCATGGCTTTACATGTGCATCTATCCATTTAAACTTTTGATTCTTTCTAAGCAATTGATAAAGAGGATCAACTATATGTGCATATTGTGGAATCCAAATGACATAAAAGATACACGCTCCCATAAACGTTATAACCTCAATGATGCTAGTGCATGTTTCTTTTATTCTTTGGATGTCATCTACCTTTATTGGACAAGCTTTCCTACCATATGACCCACACATGTGCCCCACAATGAGAACCTCAGTGACACCAAACATAGACTTTCTCCCTGACAAAGTAAGATTCACTTCCTCCAACCTAGAGAAAATTTTATCACAATCATTTATGTGATTTACCACAAACCTGTGACACCCCCTGAGATCCAAAGATTCATCTTTCTCACCATCTTCACATCCTTTGATAGGTCAATTATTAATGAATGGCATTGTGAATTGAGGATTAAAGTCACGAAAGACTTTAATCATTCATCCCATTCATCATATGTGCAATAGAGTCGGTTGCTTCCTGCGGCAAGGTATACATTCTTACCAAACCAAAAGGTGCCATCATGGTTGTCATATCTCTGATTTTAATTGCAAGCTGAAATTGATCATACCTTGAGTAGATGTCCCCCATTGAGTAGATTGCCCTCCTCTCTTATTAGTTTTGTAGCCCTCTTGATCTTGATCTCCGTTGTATGTGCTTTATAAGGTTAGCAAGAGGCTAGTGGGGATAATTCAAGGGCTCTAAAACTCCTCTTTCGGCCTCATTTATTGGACTACTCATTTGATGCCCTGCAAATGCCTTTGTAAACCCATCCACAACGGACCGGTACCTACATTTCTAATTGTCACCGTGTTCACTAGTTGTATATCTTGGATGAAGCGTAGAGTACCATTCTTCTTTGGAACTGTAACCACCTATTTGATTATGGAGTAGAAGAAGGATCCAAGATCCCCATTTTGATCCTTTCATTCAATAGCTCTACTAAATTTGGCAAGTGAGCCTTTAGAACCGGAATAGGCCGTAGATTCCAAGGTACATGAGGTATTGCTAAAAGTACCATAGGAGATATTATAGAAGGATCAGTACATCCTATCTCATGTGGCTCAAATGAAAAGCCTTACCATGCTTTGCAAGAATTTCTTTGAAGATCTTTGTCTCCTCCTATGTTAGAAACTCCTTGTAGCCAATCTGCAGCTCTTGAAAAGACTCCTTTGTGAAGGTGTTCCCAATCTTTTTAGGATTCCTCAAATTTGGTTACAAAGAAGCCTGCTCAAATTTTTCCTTTTTGTTGGGTGGTACGGGTGAAGCTACAAGTTTCACCTTCTCTGTTAAACTGTCGTATTTAGTTTCAACATGGACTTCTAGGCCAATTTTTTGCTTGAAACATTGGTTTTTTTTAAAGGCTTCTATGATTTGATACATTTTCAAAGAGCATACTTTCACAACTTCATTATCAAGATGAAAACTTGACTCCATTATAGCATCAAGCTCACCCATAGTATCTACAAAAGAAACTTGCTCAAACAAACCCTAAACATTTTCAGTACGCTCTAACAACCCGCTCTCTTTTATGCCTATTTGTACATTATGTACATATTGCTTCTCACATCTCTTCAAATATTCAAGTTTGTAAACCATACTGATCCATTGCTTGTTACCAAGGAGCCCATAGGAAAAGTTTCACCCATTTTTGGATCAGGCAAGAATCCTCCCTGTTTTGTACCATTGCAGTCCCGCTTCACAATGGTACTCTCCCAAAACCCATCATCTCTTTGTGGTCATGAAACTCTTTACTTACCTTTGGCAAATGGTGCTCTCAAAGATTGTCTCTATTTCTTTCATGGAGATAGCAACATAATTATAGCAATCAGTTAACTTGGCATGAACAATACTTTTGCAAGAGAGAGAATCTAGAGAACATGACAAAAATTGAGGACCGGATTTATGTGGAGCCGGATAGGCATTTGTATTATGATTTCTCCCATTAAGAGAGAGACTTGTTACAATACAATGTTCCTTATGGCCTAGGTAATGCAATGAAGATGGAAAGCCTCATGCATCACAAGCATAACATAAAATTTGAAGAAAGCTTTAATTATCCCAAACCTCAGTCCCAAGACCTTAAACACCTTCGAAGGTGGAGAGAGCTAGCAGGGAATGAGCGTAGGGAAGAGCAAGAAGAAACATTTCATAGGAGAAAGAATTAGTTCCTCACTTATTAAAACTCTTCTTGCTAGCATACATAATAGCATAGTAATAAAGATGGAGAAGATGACAAGCTTAAGAATTGAATCATGGCTCTTGGTTGGATTTGCACTCCATAGCCAAGAGTGTTGGTGTAGGCTCTACTTGCTTGGAGAAGGAGAGGGAGCTCTTGAACTTTTCACAATGCATCATGAGAGTGTGTGTGAATGTGTGTGGGAGAGTATACACCTCAAGAAAACCCCTAGCTTGCTTTGGTCAAACCCCCCTTTTAGCTCATGGTTGAAGCTCATTGGACCCCTCCAGGCCTAGCCAATCACAAGAAACAAGGGTAGCCTGGGGACAAGTGCCCCCCTTTTCGCTTTGGGAGAGAGGACATAATAAATGAAAAGATAATTAATTAAATATCCTAAATTATCATTGGACCCCTTGGGTGGCCAACCAATAGGCTTCAGGCACACCACGAGGGAAACATGAAGAGGAACTTGACAAGTGTCCCTTTTGCTTTCTCCGTACCAAGCATGCCTTGTGTGAGTGTGTGAGTGATCTCTCTCATACCCCCTCTTGTAGGGATCACCCCCTCCTTGTAGGGATTGGATTTGACTTTTTGACACCTCAAGCCCCTCATGCTTAGGCCCAGTTCCCACCAAAAGCTTGGCTCTTCATCAGCACTTTAAGTTTGGGTTGGGTTCTCACCTCAAGTACAACCCTAGAATCTCAAGCATGACAAGCACATCAAGCATCTCATCTTTCCAAGATGGATGACTAATCCATTTGGACCTTGGGAAATATAGTTGCCTTAAGCATGTCTGCTCTTTAGTCCATTTCATTCTCCCAAAGTAGAGTGACAAATTCTACTTGGTATTTGAGAGACGTCGTCATCACAAACATGATTCTAAGCATTCATACTATTTTAAAAAAAAACTAGTCTTATAAGACAAAAACATGGGTCATTTAAAATAAATTTGTACACTTGCTTACTCTAATGTAGCATTGTAAGCATTGACAAGGTTCATACTATCCTTAAGCTGTATCCCTTGCATCCATCTAGAATCTTCAAAAGGATAATTTTTGAACTTAATAAGATATCATCGGATAATCTTATTAAGTTTAGAACCCAGCACTTTACGTTTGGGTTGGGTTCTAATCCATTTGGTGCTTGGGTAATATAGCTGCCACAAGCATGTCTGCTCTTTAGTCCATTTCATTCTCCCAAAGTAGAGTGACAAATTCTACTTGGTGTTTAAGAGACGTCACCATCACAAAAATGATTCTAAGCATGCATACTATTTAAATTTGTGCACAATGTTTTTTTAAAAAAAGGGGTCTTATAAGACAAAAACATGGGTCATTTAAAAGAAATTTGTACACTTGCTTACTCTAATGTAGCATTGTAAGCATTGACAAGGTTCATACTATCCTTAAGCTGTATTCCTTGCATCCATCTAGAATCTTCAAAAGGATAATTTTTGAACTTAATAAGATACCATCGGATAATCTTACCATGTTGTAGTACTTTGTCTTCATGCCGAAGGATAGCTTCGGGTTGTAGCACCTCTTCTTGGTCTTCAACTTCGGGAGGCTTCAATAATTGGTTCACCTGGTGGATCTCCTTTGTAGGGCTTGAGTAGGCTTACATGAAAGGCATTGTGTATGAGCCAATGGTTGGGAAACTTGAGTTGATAAGCCGTCTCATTGATGGTTTTAAAGATTAGGAAAGGACCATAGTATCTTTTAGCTGACTTAGCATAATACTTTTGATGGCCCGTAGGATTTTTGCTCGTCGTTTGCCTTAATTGAGCCTTAGGAGACTTAAGTAAGACCCAATTATTTTCTTTAAATGTTAAGGCCCTTCTGTGCTTGTCAACAATAGCTTTTTGCCTTTGTTGGGAGATGGATGTAGCCTCCTTAATCTTTTTGAAAAGATTCTTGTAGGTCACGGCTATACTCATCGGCAGCAAAGATCTTTCCATGTACTTTGAGTAGCAAGGGACTTTTAGGTCTTCCCTCAATGATCTCAAAAGATGATTTTCTCGTAGAAGTATGTAAAGTATTATTGTAGGCATACTCGACAAGAGGTAAATACTATTTCCATTGTGAGCGTTGATCTACTTCGGTAACATAAGTCTTGAGTAGATCGAGTATCGTAAGATTGGAAATCTCACTTTGGCCATCCATTTGTGGGTGATAGACCGAAGAGAAATTCAATATTGGTTCTAGATTTTCAAAGAGACCTTTTCAAAAATTACTGGTCATTCTAGGATCTCTATCTGACACGATGGATGTTGGTAATCCATGGTGTTTGAAAATATGAGACATGAAGAGAGTTGCCATTTAGTGTGCCTTAATAGTCTTTTTGACATGAATAAAGTGTGCTTTCTTGCTAAACCTATCGACTATTGTCCATATTCTCGTATTCCCATGGATAGACTTGGTGAAGGGGATCGGGGAGCACCATAGACGGAGAGTGAGAGAGAGAGAAGGAGACACACGACATAGATATGGGTGGGGAGACTGTGAAGTGGCAACTCCCCCTATACACTTATGCTATGTATAAGGTATACAAGTCAGTGGGTGCCCAGACTCTGGGCGGCCGGGCAAGGCACAGACGCCTATACCCCAACAACCTCCCACTTAAAGGCGACTGTGCCTTTAAACAAGAGAACCTAGTCTAAAGACTAGAAAAGGCGAGAGAAAACCTCTCTCAACCGATGCCCACTGGCTGGCTGTGATCGTGTGCATCCGGCTGTCCTGCTCCCGTGTAAGTCCATACACCACTAGACGTACCGCACACGTACTGCAAGTATGTACGCAATACCTGCATATCTTCCTCGTGCACTATGCCATCATCAATCAACAGACGACTGACAACCCCAACTTCAAATGCTCCCACTGCAGCTGCGATATCTCGTCTCAAGATCAACATCTCATACATGAGACCACCGAATGCCGATGCAATGCTAGCGGGCCTTGCTAGCTCTACGGAGCATGCATCAACATATATATCCCTGGCAATAGGCATCTCTGACTGACAAGGCGTGTCAGTCACATGCATCTCCTGACTGTCCGCAAAAGACGCATCACCCTATCGTGCAACCTCAGAGCAAACCAGCTGCTCTAGGTGTCTGCTGGAAGAAATATCCTGCACAACTATATCCCCATGCTCACTGTCGAGCATAGAAAGGAATGACTGCATAATCGCTGACATCTCAGCCTCCTCTGCAATCATCCACTGCAAACATGACCACTCAATCTGCTGTGACTCACTAGAGCTCTCATGCTCTAACTCCGTATGCATAGACTCTTGAACAACGTCCTCCTGTCGTGACTCACTAGAGTAAGATCGCTCTACCTGTCTATCCTGCATAGAAGTATCTCGCACAATTGACTCTCTACTTTGCTCAGTCAGTAGCAAAGCATGCATGTCTGACTCTGTCACCTCTCTGTGTGACTGCTCAAGTCGTGCCCCAACTGTGTGCACAACGAGCTCACTACTCTGCACTCCATGCAAAGCATCCTGCAACCCACAAGCAAAAGAGACTCGCCTGCTCTCTAGCTCTCTACCTGGCTGCGTGATCACAGAGACAACACCATCTCTCTCATGATCCACATGCAATGGGTAACCTGTACCACTCCTGGCACCTCTCGCAATCACTAGCAAACCCAAATGCAACGCAAAAGATCGCTCAAGCAGTGATACCCGACATCCACTATCCCTTAACTGTCTGAATGAGATCAAATCCCATCTCAGATCTGGCACATAACGCACATGATGCAGGGTAAATATCATACCAATGGGCAAGGACAAACATACGTCTCTTGCACCCTCAATGTCATACACAACACCATCAGCCATGTGCACACAACCAAGTCTCCCACTAGAAAACATGCTAAACCACTCACGATGCGACGTGACATGGAAAGTAGCATCTGAATCTAGTAACCAATGTGAAGACAATGTGCAATCCGATATGCAATCCGTAGACATAATATCGTCTGAAGACAAGCTAGATGTAAATGTGACATCACCGTCACAAGCATACTCAGTAACCACCGTACTGATCTCACTAGCTTCTGTCATGCCCAAATCTACATCACGCATCTGTCGCCTCCGTTGTCTCAAATTCCTGAATCATCGACGCCTAATGTGCCCTCTATGTCCACAATGCCAACATGTCAAGTCTCTATGCCGTCGAGACTTGCATGTGGGACCAATCTCTCCCATGGACATAGAAGTGGGACTAGACTCCCCTGTAGACATGGATGTCGCGTACATAGCATGTAAACTCTGCCATAAAGCATGAGTTGTAGTCTCCCTCGAACCCTCCCAGTCAACAGACTCAACCAGATGCAAACGAATCGTAGACATTGCTAACTCATCAAGATCCTGCCAATCATCATCACGCGTAGACTTGGGCTTCGCCGATAAACCATGCAAGGGTTTATCCTGCCCCAAATCCGCCAATGCAACAAGCATATGTTCCTTCCAAGCAACAAAATCTGCACCATCAAACTGTGTCAGACCATAACATTGGAAGTCAAATGAAAAATCAGCCATAATGCTCGCAAAAGAGCAACCAACAATGAGTAGCAAATGTCAACCAAATCAGCCCTAAACTGGCTCGAATTGCATCAACAAAAGTCTGCAAATATGGCTGTAAGATATGGCTGCAAATCAGCCCCAAACAGCCCCAAAATTCAGCTCTTAAACAACTGCATAAACAAGTCACAAATGTGTCCCAAATCAGCCTACAACTAAGCCATACATGGACACCTGCAAAGAGGAAACAATGGCTGAAAATTCAGCGCCCAAATAAGCCCTCAAACCTGCCTGTAAACTTGTAAACCTGTAGCTGAAACCTGCTGAAAAACCTCAAGCCATTAGTGCTCGAATCCGGCTACCTAGCTCGTAGCCACACAAGCATACATCACAATACTCACTCTTGTGAGTGTGCCAAGATAACTGTATGCCTGTCAAACCCGTGAGCTAATCACCAAGCCTACACTATGCGGTATCGATGCATACACACGCACAAATCTCCCACCTGCAAAGAACACCGCACGCAAATGCTGAGTACAACCCGCAATCTCTACCTAGATCGCATAAATGATATGCATAAAACGCCTGGGAAAATTTTGCCAGAGTTTCGTCAGTAAAACGGCCACAAAACCAGTAACCAAACTGACTGCACGCTCAAAACCATGAGCAACCAAAGCGCATCAAACCGCACTCCAAATGGATGCACCAATCTCCACACTTTGCATACATCATTGCAAACACCTGCAAATCTAGTACACAAATATCTTCTCTACCTGTGACTGCCAAAAAACATGCTCGAGGCATACATTGCCGAGCTCAAAATGCAATCACATTAGTCTCCCTGAGCATCAAACCACATAAGGCATACATTGTATCCTCCCACCTGTGAGGAAACTTGCAGCAAATATCACTCTCACATCTGAGAGCAAACCATGTGTGGAATCCTCGACACACAATAAACAACTGCTGTTGCAGAAAGCTGGTGGAAACACTCTCAGAAAGCTGAATTTGCCGATGCCGAAGTCGAAACCTTGTTTGCACTCTTGAAAGTGCGCTTGCGCGCGGATGTGATTTCGAGAATGAAACTGGCTCTTTGCTGTCGTCGTGACTGTGCACACACGCGCTCCCTCCGCACCTACGCTCTGATACCAATTGAAGGGGATCAAGGAGCACCACAGACAGAGAGTGAGAGAGAGAGAAGGAGACACACGACACAGATATGGGTGGGGAGGCTGTGAAGTGGCAGCTCCCCCTATACACTTATGCTATGTATAAGATATACAAGTCAGTGGGTGCCCAGACTCTGGGCGGCCGGGCAAGGCACAAACGCCTATGCCCCAACACTTGGGTAATCCAAAGATGAAATCCATGGATATAGTCTCCCATGGTGAATTTGGGATAGGAAATGGCTGGAGTAATCCAGGTTGCTTCCCTCTATCATATTTGGTCTTTTGGCATACTACACATTTTGAAACATACTCTTGTATGTCCACTTTCATGGTAGGCCAATAGAAGTACATCTCTACTCCTCAGAGAGTAGGTTGAATATCTCTATGCCCCACATAGGGAGGAGCATGGGAATCATACATAACTTTCTCACAAAGGGAATGGCTAGCACATAGCCTATTGCCATGGAGAAGATAACCATCTTGCAAGGTGAATGGTTCCTCTTTCTTCCCCAAATCAAGGGCTGACATTATGTCTCTAAAGTTAGGGTCAGTACCATAATCATCTATCATAGAAGATAGATCATTGTGAGTAGCTATAGACACCGCATTAACTTTTGGTCGTCGTGAAAGTGCATCGGCCACTTTATTGTGTTTACTAGAAATGTGAGCAATATGAAAATTAAATTGCAAAATAAAATTTGCCCACCGCATTTTTTTGTCGGAGAGCTTGGTTTGCGTCATTAAATACTTGAACTTTGGTGATCGGTTCATAGAATGAATTGAGTCCCGAATAAGCAGTGCTTCCATGTGTCTAGGGCATGTAGAATAGCTAAAAGCTCTTTCTCATAAATTCCCAAGACTCGTTCATTAGTTTTGAGCCTTCGACTCTCATATGCTATGGCATGCCATTCTTCAAGAAAAATTGCTGCAAGGCAATCACCACAAGCATCACAGTGGACCTCAAATGGTTTTGAGAGATCGGGAAGCATGAAGACTAGTTGAGAGGTAAGCTTCTCTTTAAGCTTATCGAAAGAATTTTGCTCCTTAGCAGTCCATACATACTTAGCATTCTTCTTAGTTAAGTCGTGTAGTGGTCCCGCTACTTGAGCGAATTTTGCTATGAAGCGTCTATAGTATGCGCACATACCAATAAATCTTATTAGCTCATGTAGATTCCTTGGATTAGGCCATGCTTTTATTGCCTCTAACTTCGATGGATCCATATGGATACCCTCTTGTGAGATAATATGACCTAGGTATTGAATCTCTTGAAGAAAAAATTCGCTTTTCTTTTGTTTGAGAAAAAGCTTGTTCTCACTTGGCGATGTTGCTTATGTTCCTCCAAAGACTTGGAGTAGATGATGATATCATCAAAGAACACTCTAGTGAATTTGCGGTAAGTTCTAAAAATTTTCTCCATTAGACGATTGAATGTAGCTGCTGCATTAGGCAAGCCAAAAGGCATGACTAGATATTCATAAAGACCAAACGTTGTGTGAAACGCGGTCTTTAGGACATCCTCTTCCACTATCCTTATTTGATGATAGCCACTCTTAAGGTCAATCCTACTAAAGTAGGTAGAACATTGTAGCTTATCAAACGGATCTTCTACCCAAGGCCAAGAAATCTGTTTTTTATAGTGATATGGTTTAGTGCTCGATAGTCCACACACATACGGTATGTACCATCTTTCTTTTGCACTAAAAGTACTGGAGAACAAAAGGGAGAGGAACTAGGCCTCACCATCCCTTTGTCTACCAATTCTTGTACTTGCCTCATGATCTCTTCTTGTTGAGCTTGTGAGACTCGATAAGGAGGCTTGTTAGGCAGTGAGCTTTTTGGAAGGAGCTCAATGCGATGGTCATCATTCCCTCATTTTGGAGGTAAGTCCATAGGGATATCATCGATGAACACATCTTGGAATCCTTTTAGAAAATTACACAAGTCTAACTCTTCTTGATTCCTACCATTTACATTTGATGAAACATTAGGATCTTTTAGAGACTCTTTAATAAAAATCATGTATGCAAAAATTGAACTCTTCATTAATTTATCAAAAGTAGGAGAATTTACAAGTGGAATGGTGCAACCACACTCACTAGCATCTATATACATGTCCTTTTCCCTGTAGGTGAAGTAGATTCTCCTTTCAGGGAACTTCATATTGGCAGCCATGGGATCAAACCATGGTGCCTTTAGGATAGCATCCTCATGTTGGAGAGGAGAGATGAAAAGGTCTTCTTTGTCAACATACTTTGGACATGAAGCCTCAACTTCCCAATCAAGGGAGTAACGAAGGCTTTTTGCCCCTTGAAAGCTGTGAGATCCATTACCATATCTCCCATCTCGAAAGCTTGAATGCCCAACTTGGTGGCCAACTTCATTGCTATGAAGTTGTGAGTAAAGCCAGGGTCAAACAAGATGAAGGCATCATGCTCTCTTACCCTTCCCCAAGCATAGGAAAGTGATGATACTTTGCAATGAGCTAGTTTTATCAACATGAAGAAGAAGCTCCACAAATTTGGCTATGGATACCTCCAAATTCCATATTTTTCCACCATAATATTCCTCTTTTTGACCTCTATCTCTCATACATTGACCCCAATGCTCTAAATTCTCTAATTTTTCTATGAAGTTTATTAATGTAAAAGGAAAATAAGGAGGATCAATTCAGCAAAGAACCATATCCAAGCAAAGGAATACACGACATGCAAAAATCATCAACACAGATGTAAAGAAGAGGAAAATTCTTACAAATATTACTAATTTTTTCATGCTATTTATTTCACCATTTGTAAATTTCTCTTATTTTTTCCATTGTATAAATCTATTTTGAATATTGATTAGAACTCTAACTATTACTAACCTGCTTGCCTAAATCCTACCCTACTACTTATGTCTCAAATGAAGCTTTGCATTTGTAATCAATTGTGATTTTGAAAGCCCTAATAACTCCAATATATCTTAAAGGAGGGTTTTTGTTTGAAACATTTCACCATGAGCCATATGCAACACAACCAACATACACATGCAAGATGCAGTATGATTGCAAGAAGCCCATGCGCATTATGCCAATGCCAACATGGTAGTGTAATGAGATCCCATTGCCTAAAGACTGATTGAGCCAAATTAAAAGTGCCTTATGAATTTCAAAAGGCATGAATTTTTGTTACCTTAGAGTTTTTACATTTCCAAGATAGCATTGCTTCAATTAAATAAGAGTGAAGAGATAAGTTGACTTTTGCCTACAATTGTATTCTCATTTTAGTGCATTCAAAGAGGTGGTTGTGTCCCAAATCCTTGTAAATTTCTCCTTATTTCTATCAATATTTGTTTATCATGAAATACGTGCAAGAGTAAGTTGTCAAGTTGTGTGGTTTTCTCTTAGTTGGCTGGTGTTTTTGAGTGGGTTTGTATAGCCATAGGCCTTAGTAAGCCATTATAAATGGGTGGCAAGGTAGAGAGGAATCCCTCGCCCCTAAGATAGTGCATGAGGTGGATATTTTAATGTGATTTTGTGGTCACTTATGGATGTTTTGATGACCTAATTCTTGCAAGGCTATGCTTCTTAGTCTATGTGTGTTTTATGGTTTGATGTTGAGTCGCTGACGAGCTCCAATCACTATGTTTGTTAGTTTTGAGCTTTGAGATGTGCAAAGAAGTGTGATACCTTTGTCCTTGTGTAGTAGAAGACACATTTGTTGGTTTGGATCAAAATCTAAGATTGAAAAATGACATCAATTTTCTCTCACTCTCTCTTATTCTCTTTACCCTCTCTCTTCACATTCTAGATTGCGACCTATAAGAACTAGGTGGTGCCCATAAATTTTTCAATTTTTGTGTGTTCTAATTTTGCTAGGCCCAAGCCTTATTAGCAACACTGGAGCCTTGAGAGGTGCTTAGAGGCCACTTATCTTGTTGCTTGCCCCCAATTGCCTCACCATTTTGTGTGAGATCCCCAACCCGCCAATACCAAGATCGGGATGGGATCCTTCATAGGTCTCCAGGTTTGATAAAAATCAGAGTCTCTAAACAAGAAAATACAAGGAATAGACCTTTACCATTGACAATGGCTTGGGTCTATAGCCTTAGAAAAAGACCTAGTCCTGTCTCGCAGCGGCAACGGGACAACGTATTAAAAGTCCCAAAAAAACTATTTCGGCCCTATAACTGCCACAAATTGGGCTAAGGTATCCTCAACCAACGCTTTTTCCCCCCTAACATATGTGAGGGCACAGCCACTGGTGGACTCCTCTTCCCAGTGAAGATGTTTTCCAAACATTTTTAGTGCACAGAGATGGATAGTTACCTGACTAATCAGGTCCACCCATCCATGATTGACAACCTTAGTCAATCCCCACTTACCACCCTGCACTCACGCATGATTTATTTATTTTCTAATTACTATCACATTGTTTTAACATTTAAAATAATGGCTTATTTTAACGTTCCGTCACAGTAATTCCTTCAATCAAGTATTAACGATAGTATTGAAAAGCATTCTTTTAACAAATAGACATCTTTAAAATTAAGACAGGGTATTGTCAATCAAAAAATTGTCCATAATAACCATGATCAGTAATCTTCTTGTCTCAAGATCACCTAAGGGTGAAAAAACGGCACCCATTCCTTATTCACAATCCGGAGTGGATAAACCCCCACCCAAGGTTTCGGGTGCCCATATACCAAACCAGTTGCCCATACAACCGAGTGGCTCCCCTAGGATAAAAACGGTATCCTAATTTATGTAGAAACATCAAGACCTGACACGGAGTAGAAACTCATTGTTCATGGGGGTAACCGACTTATCCGTGGCTGGAAAGCCATCATTACTCATCAAAATATACCAAGGAGTCGGAGGTGTCTTCAGACAAGCTGTCTTAAGGATGATCAATCATATCTTTCTTAATTCAACCAGTTTCAATCCAAACAATTCTTTCCTACATTATAAACAAATGCACATTGGAAGTTACCTTTCGTTTTTGGTCAATTATTTCTTTTTTGATTCTTACTTACTCCTTACGTATGCAATGCTAACTTATAAAAGAACTTAAACTGTTTAAAGACTTAATTGAATAATGGGAAACCCACCTGGGACTGATCATCCATCTGCTGTTGCGCTGGCGCCTGAAGACTCTCCTCCGTAGGCCTACTACTAAGTCCAACTTCATCGTCATGTGACGCTCTAGTTCTTTTTAGATCTTTGCCCTCATCATCAGATGTAGGATTGGTTCGGGTCCTTTTAGGTGCCATAACTTCTTATCCTTATAAAAAGGACGTCTAATCATTAGGTGAAATATCTAAAAGCTAGACTTATCCTTTGTATCCAATTCTACCCAAATCTCGGTTCAATTTGTAGTCTTAATTGGTAAATTCTTGTTCTAGCAATTTCTTATTTTCCTATATAGGCATGATAACCTTCTCCACAGCTTCCCTAAAGGTTTTCTAAGCTACCCTAATTTTCTTATAATTTTGTATATCTTTTTCCTAATTTTTCCATTGAATTCTAAGCTTGGAGTTTGCTTATTTTGAGCTTAATATTTATTCTATTTATTTTTTCTCAAAGATTTCATTTCCTCAACTTTATATCATAGGTTTACACTTACTATAATTTTTTCTAAAAACTTTTGACCGTAAAGTCTATTTATTTTAATTAATATTTTGCTAAAAATATGACTTTTGGTCAGTTATAAATTGTTAAACTCACTAATTAACTATGGTATAAGTATCACAAGTAGATAAGGATTTTTATGACTTTTGTTAATTATCTTTTAATTTTCCAACTCAATTATCTAATTTCCATCTTTAATTTTCAACTAAAATTAGTATAGTTTGACTTAGATAAATATCTATACTAATTTTCTAACCTTAACATAATTATCACGGTCTTTTTATCATGTAATTTAACTCTAATAAATAGCATGTAATCATATAACATGATTTACTAATTTCCCTCTTTAGTTCTTAGTTAGAATTAGTATAGTTTGACTAAACTAAATATCTATACTAAGTTTCTAACCTTGACATAATTATCACAACTCGTTTATGATGTAATATAGCTCTAAAAAATAGCATGTAATCATATAACTTGATTTACTAATTTCCCCCTTTACTTTTTATCTAATATTAGTATAATTTGACTCAAATAAAGATCTACACTAATTTTTTAGCCTTGACATAATTATCACGGCCTTTTTATTAGGTATTCTAATACTAATAAATAGCATGTAATCATCTAACATGATTTACTAATTTTTCTCTTTACTTTTTATAAAAAGTTAGTATAGTTTGACTCAAATAAATATTTACACTAATTTTCTAGCCTTGACATAATTATCACGGCCTTTTTATCATTTATTCTAACACTGATAAATAGCATGTAATCATATAACATGATTTATTAATTTCTCCCTTTAATTTTTCCTTAAAAATAGTATTTTTTTACTAAGATATTTAGCTAAACTAATTATTTGTGATTAAAATAACTATCACGGGTTTCTTAAAATGTATTTTTGATCTGAAAATTATCTCAAAGCTTTAGTCTAATTTGCTAATTTCTCCCTTTAGTTTTCTCTTAAAAATAGTGTTTTTACTAAGATAATTAGCTAAACTAATTATCTATGGTTAAGATAATTATCATGGGTTTTTAAAGATGTACTTTATCTCTAATATTTATCTCAAACCTTTTTAGATCAATTTACTATTTTTCTCTTTGAATTCCCTTAAAAACACTGTTTTTGTACTAAGTTAATTAGGTAAACTAATTATTTGTGGTTAAGATATCTATGATGGGTTTTTAAAAGATGTAATTTACCTCTAATAATTATCTCAAAGCGTTTTAGTCTAATTTGCTATTTTTCCTTTTTAATTTTCTTTTAAAAATGTTGTTTTTTTACTGAGATAATTAGGTAAACTAATTATCTGTGGTTTAGATAATTATCACGGGTTTCTTAAGATGTAATTTACTTCTCATAATTATCTCAAATCTTTTTAGCTTAATTTACTATTTTTCTCTTTGAATTCTCTTAAAAACACTATTTTTGTACTAAGTTAATTAGGTAAACTAATTATCTGTGGTTAAGATATCTATCATGGGTTTTTTTAAGATGTAATTTACCTCTAATAATTATCTCAAAGCTTTTAAGTCTAATTTGCCATTTTTCCTTTTTAATTTTCTTTTAAAAATAGTGTTTTTCTACTGAGATAATTAGGTAAACTAATTATCTGTGGTTTAGATAATTATCACGAGTTTCTTAAGATGTACTTTACCTCTCATAATTATCTCAAATCTTTTTAGCTTAATTTGTTATTTTTCCCCTTCAATTTTTCCTTTAAAACTGTGTAATTCTGCTTAAATAATTATAAATATTATTCAAAAAATTAAAAGATAATGTTCCTAGAATTTTGACAGTCTAACACAGCTCTATTTATTATCTTATCTTAATCTAAGTTTAATTAGTATAATTACCATTAATTTATGATCAAAATGATTAGTTTCAATCCTAATATAATATAATAATTAATTAGATTAGTATCCCTAAGCTTAATCTCAATAGTCAGCAGAGAATTAAGAATTAGGAGAGAATTTTAGAGTGTAAGTAAGTTCAATCTTCTTAATTAATTGGATTAAATAACAAATATAAATAGATTAGCTTAATTTTGCTAATTAAAAAGATTTAGTGCTAATTATCATGGATTAACCAACTAGAGCTTTGCTCTCTAGTGATTTTTGAGTAGAGATCTCTCTAGGTGAGAGAGAATTTGCCAGGACTCCGAGTCTGTTGAAAATATGAAGCAAGGGGTCTTATTTATAGGTTTCTGGGCTCTCATAAGCTCTCATAGGCTGAAAATGGCAGTTTCTTGCAGCTCAAGCAGCCCTACAGCTCAAGATGGTGCCCCCTACTACTAATTGTGTCCCTGGTAGGTCAGTGATGACCCCTCCCTTTACCTGCCAGCTTTAAAATATCAATTCTGCTATATTTTGACCTATTTTTGCTTAATTAGTAAATATCTGGTAGATATCTGGGAGGCCTTTAGTAAAGTCTATGCTTAAATGATTACTACAACCATTCAATTTTTCTTAATAATTTAATCTACATTGAATCTTTCGGAAGGACTAGCGGTGTCAGTTTTTGTCCGAATTTAAATCTAAAAATTTCTAGCCCGGGGTTTATTGTGCTTAAGATTCCAAAAATACCATTTTTAATTGCTTTTGAAATAGTGCTTTAAATGTTTGTAAGTCCAATGCTTTCTCCTAAAACTTTGAGTTCATCCCTCTGTAGCTAGAAAGGTGAAGACCTGATAATAACCCCAACTTAAGAATTTGAGATGTCCTCATCTCAACCGAACTAGGAAAGTCTTTGAGAAGAGAATTTCATCCTCCCAAGTGGCATCTTCGGTGGGATAATCTCTCCACTTTGCCAAATGTTATTGATAACTCTAAGAGTTCTTTATAGTTTTTCAAGGACTCAATCCGGTTGGAGTTACTTGCTAGTCAATTCTTCCCCAAGGAACTCTTAGTGTTAAGCCCATCTTAAAAACCTTTACAAACCAATTGCATCATCTCAAAAACCAGGTTAAATCCATTCTATAAAAGATCCGTTTATCCACCTTGTCAACATGAACACGCTCGGTCTAACTGACCATTCAGATCAATCAGCGTTCGACAAGTATCATGTATTCTAGCTTTGTCAATCTGAACGCGCTCGGCGTGTTCTTGCAATTCTAAGCAATCTGCATTCGGCACAAGCTTCCACAATTGCACCAAAGGTATCCTCTCTGTGCTCTAACCTGGTTGATCAACATTATGTAAAGGGTTTTAAGAAGTATCATACCAAGAGTTCTTTGTCTCTATGTCATTTTTTAAGAAAGGCGATCTTGTGCACAAGGAATGTGAGTTGGTTTTTATGGATAACTATCTCATTTCTACGATTTGAATTTTGCCTTCGTAACGAGAACCTCTTCCTCATTTGCTATATCTACCCTTAATTTCTTGATTGAAAACTAACTTAACTTTAGATTCCTTAAGTAATTTTGAAAAAGAAAATCATGTATACCATCAAAGTTTTACATTATTGATTTGTAGTGGTTTACAAAGCTCTAGGATTGCTAACTGTGGCCAAGCGAGTGGCTCTTTTATCTTTCTCATTCATAAGGTTGGTTCTCCCATGATTGCATAAGATCTGGCTCCTCTTGCTCTTCCTCTACCTCGTCCTCCATTTCTACCTCCTCTTAGATTATCTCCTTGATTTTGAGGAATGGCTCTAGCAGTAGTTCGAGGGTTTTACTCTTCAGGACAGCTATTTCTATAGTGCCCCATTTAATTGCATCCATAGCACCCAACGTTTGGGAAGGTCTGCTCCAAGTTCACTGCTGCAGCTAGTCCACGTTGTTGGTTTCCTTGGTTGAAAGTTCCTCTGGCTCTTCTCCTAAAGTTATTTATAATTCCATTAAAGTTCCTTGTAGAGTTGGTTCCTTCGGCTGCAAGAGGCTTAGCCCTGAGAAGGGCATCCTATATTGATGTAGACCTCATGGCTTTGAGACGTGTACTCAGGGGTTTATTGAGGCCTTCACAAAAACGGGCAATTTGTTGCTCCATGGTCATCTGAGGAGCATAGCGTCGTAAAGACACAAACTTGGTGTAGTACTCCTCTAATGAAAGTCCTAATTGGTGTAGACCAAAGAATTCATTCATCTTGATAGCCTGATGTGCAGGAGGGAAATAGCGTTCTTTGATTTCCTGCTTCCTTTTCTCCCAAGACGGACTACTCGTGGGATTATCTTTGCAGTGTTGCTTCCACCAAGTTTGGCATCTCCGCTGAGATGGAACATACCCAACATTGTTTGGTTCTCCTAAGCAGTTCCTGAAGTTTTAAAATAGTCTTCCATAGCATCTAACCATGCTTCGGTATGTCGCTCCAAATTGGGTCCCTCTCCCTTGAAAGTAGGGAGTTGAACTTGCTTTAGTAGTAATTTTTTCTCTTGAGAAACAATATAAATGCTATTTACACGAGTATTTCCCTGAGATTAAATTAGCAGAATTTAGTACCAAATGAAATCTCTCTTACTTATGATTTTAACTTATTTGCACATAGGATGAAGGCAATTGCCAAGCCATAAACAAAACACCTTATAACATACCCATGAGAACCATAGTATGTACAAGAGTTAATACAATCCATGAAGGTCCTACTATGTACAAGGGTGACGACAATCCTATACTAGAATTTTGTGGACTTTGGGTGGATCAGATATAGGATCAAAACATACAACATCTTTTGGTCCATTAAAACTAGGACCTACACCTATGGGCCTAATTATACCTGGGTAGATTACTTTAGACATATGATCAAACACCCACTGATTTTGTGATACTTGGATATCATCTATTACAAGGGTTTCCTCTGGATTCTCCGTTCCAATGAAAAAGTATACTTCAATCACTTGAAGATCTTCGACCCATTTGAGTCTCTTCATATTTAGTTCTAAACCTTCTAACTCTCCCGCATCAATGAAGAAAATTCCACCAGATCCTGACCAACCGATCCTCCAAGTGGAAGGAGAAAATCTCTAAGCTAGCCATTTCATCACGCTTTTTTGCATTGAATAGTGTCGGGATATGCAAGCTCTCATAAACCCAATGTTGAAATCCATGGATTTGCGGTAGGTCTGATGCAATTCTACCTACAAAGATGGGGATAATTCTCTCTCTTTCTTTCTCTCTCTCTTTTCAATTAATTACCTCTTTAATTGAATTTGTCAAAGATCTCTTATTTCAACCTAACAACTTAAACATTTCCCTAGGTCCAAGACTTTAATTAACACACGCTCCAATACCACTTGTGAGATCCCCAACCTGCCAATACCAAGATCAGGATGGGATCCTTGACAGCTCTCTAGGTCTGATAAAACTCAGAGTCTCTAAACAAGAAAAATCCAAGGAGTAGACCTTTACCATTGACAATGGCTTGGGTCTATAGCCTTAGAAGAAAATCTAGTCCTGTCTCGTAGCGGAAATGGGACAACGTATTAAAAGTCCAAAAAAAACTATTTCGGCCCTATAAATGCCACAAATTGGGCTAAGGTATCCTCAACCAACGCTTTTTTACCCCTAACATATGTGAGGGCACAGCCGCTGGTGGACTCCTCTTCCTAGTGAAGATGTTTTCCAAACCTTTTTAGTGCGTGGGGATGGATAGTTACCTGACTAATCAGGTCCACCCGTCCATGATTGACAACCTTAGTCAATCCCCACTTACCACCCCGCACTCACACATGTTCATTTATTTTCTAATTACTATCACATTGTTTTAACATTTAAAATAATGGTTTCTTTTAACGTTCCATTATAGTAATTTCGTCAATCAAGTATTAAAGATAGTATTGAAAATAATTCTTTTAACAAAAAGACATCTTTAAACTTAAGACAGGGTACTGTCAATGAAAACATTATCCATAAGAACCATGATCAGTACTCTTCTTGTCTCAAGATCACCTAAGGGTGAAAAACGGTACCCATTCCTTATTCACAATCCGGAGTGGATAAACCCTCACCCAAGGTTCCGGGTGCCCATACACCAAACCAGTTGCCCATACAACCGGGCGGCTCCCCTATGATAAAAACGGTATCCTAACTTATGTAGAAACATCGAGATATGACATGGAGTAGAAACTCATTGTTCATGGGGGTAACCGACTTATCCATGGCTGGAAAGCCATCATTATTCATCAAAATATACCAAGGAGTCGGAGGTGTCTTGAGACAAGCTGTTTTAAAGATGATCAATCATATCTTTCTTAATTCAACCAGTTTTAATCCAAACAATTCTTTCCTACATTATAAACAAATGCACGTTGGAAGTTACCTTTCATTTTTGGTCAATTATTCCTTTTCTGATTCTTACTCAGTACTTACGTATACAATGCTAGCTTATAAAAGAACTTAAATTGTTTAAAGACTTAATTGAATAATGGGAAACCCACCTGGGACTGATCGATCATCTGCTATTGCGCTAGCGCCTGAAGACTCTCCTTTGTAGACCTACTACTAGGCCCAACTTCATCGTTGTGTGATACTCTAGTTCTTTTTAGAGCTCTGCCCTCATCATCAGATGTAGGATTGGTTCGGGGTCGTGATCGCTCAAGACGGAGCAAGTCACGCACAAAGTCAGTTCTGGAATGTTAAAACTATGGCAAGAAGGGCCACATCAAGAAGGATTGATGGTCCAAGAAGAAGAAGGAGAATGAGTCTCACGACAACAAGCCAATATCGGAGGCCAATGTGGCAGGTAAAGTAGAGCAAGATGCTCTAATTCTCTCATTAGACAATGTGTCTAATTCCTGGATAGTAGATTACAGGGCTTCATTCCATGCGACACCACACAAGTAACATTTCCAAGATTACACCTAAGGTAATTTTGGGTATGTATACTTGGGAGATGATGAAGCTTGTGAGATTGTCGGCAAAGGTACAGTTTCTGTCAAAACTGCTAACATAAATGAATGGAAGCTTAAAGATGTTAGGCATGTTTCTTCTCTTCGGAAAAATTTGATCTCTATAGGACAATTGGATGATGAAGGTCACAACATCGCATTCGAAAACAAACGGTGGAAGATCTCAAAGGGATCTTTGGTGGTTGACAAGGGAGAAAAGGTCGGTACACTTTACTTGTGTACTATTAGCACACAACCTTCAGCTTATGCAGCAACTACAGAAGTTGACAGTGTAGTGTGGCACTACCGGCTTGGGCATATGAGTGCCAAAGGAATGCAAATGCTTCAAATGAAGAAGCTTCTTCCAGGTTTGAAAGAAGTGGACTTAGAGTTCTATGAAGATTGTGTTTATGGTAAACAAAAGAGGGCAAAATTTCAAAAATCAAGAAATGACAGAAAAAATAAAAAACTTGAGTTGGTTCATTCTGATGTTTGGGGTCCTGCAAGTACACCATCACTTGGTGGCTCATTGTACTATGTAACATTCATAGACGATGCGACTAGAAAATCATGGGTTTATGTCATGAAGAATAAGTCCGATGTATTTTCCATATTTCAAAGGTGGAAAGCCTTTGTGGATAATGAAACAGGTACCAAGGTTAAATGCCTCAGATCCGACAATGGAGGAAAATATTGCAGCCAAACTTTTGAAATCTTTTGTGCTAGCAATGGCATTCGGAGGCAAAGGACAACCCCAAGACACCTCAACAAAATGGTATTTTGGAAAGGATGAACAGGACAATCATGGAGCAAGCACGAAGCATGCGGCTCCATGCAAGCCTACTGCTTGAGCTTTGGGCGGAAGCTGTAAGTACGTCTGTGTACTTAATCAACCGGTCACCCTCAACGGCATTGGATGGGGGAGTTCCAGAAGAGGCATGGACAGGTACACCGGTGAATTATGCATTTCTCAAAGTGTTTGGGTGTGAGGCTTTCATGCACATAGATAGAAGCCTTAGATCAAAGCTAGATGCAAAGTCCAAAAAGTGTTTCTTCATTGGCTATGGACAAGGTGACTTTGGGTATCGCCTATGGAATCTGAAGATGGTAAAATCTTAAGGAGTAGGGATGTAATTTTTAACGAACAAAATATGTACAAAGATTACTTGAAAAGAAAACAAAGAAAAGAAACAGGTGATGAGTACATGGAGTTTAAGGACGTGAAGACTCAAGGACTGCAAATGGTGACAATGTGCCACAATGTCAACCAAATGAGGAGCCTCAACCTATTCCCTGAAGATCTACAAGAGCAAGTAGACCTCCAGAAAGGTTTGTTCCTTCCTTCAACCATCTCTTGATCTCAGATTCTGGAGAGCCGGAATCATACGAAGAAGCTATGCAACACGAATCCAAAGAAGAATGGACAAAGAGCATGCAAGTGGAGATGACTCACTACATCACAACCAAACATGGGAGTTGGTTGAGTTGCCTAAAGGTAAGCGGGCACTTCAAAACAAATGGGTGTATAAGCTGAAGGAGGAAGAAGGTGGGAAGAAAAGGTACAAGTCTAGACTTGTGGTAAAAGGGTTTTCTAAAAAGAAAGGTATTGACTTCAATGAAATATTTTCTCCTATTGTAAAAATGAACTCAATTAGGCTTGTCTTAAGCCTTGTGGTTGCTCATGATCTAAATCTCAAGGAAATGGATGTAAATACGGCATTCCCTCACGGTGACTTAGAGGAGGAAATCTACATGCTTCAACCAAAGGGGTATGAAGTAAAAGGTAAGGAGAAAATGGTTTGCAGATTAAAGAAGAGCTTGTATGGTTTAAAGCAAGCATCAAGACAATGGTACTTAAAGTTTGATCGATGGATGTTGGATCATGGATTCACAAGATGCAACTCGGATCACTATATCTACACAAAGAATTTGGGAGATGGGAAGTTCATCATCCTAATGTTGTATGTTGATGACATGTTGATTGCAAGTGCTAACATGCAGGACATCAACGACCTAAAAGAGAAGCTATTTAAATCTTTTTCAATAAATAATTTAGGTGTTGCAAAGAGGATACTTGGTATGGAAATATCAAGGGACATGACCAAGAAGAAAATAAAGCTATCTCAAGAAGATTACATCAAGAAGGTACTAGAAATTTTTGCAATGCAAAATGCAAAACCAGTTTCTACACCTTTGGCTGGCCACTTTAAAGTAACCAAGGATATGTGTCCAAAGATACAAGAGGAGACAACCTATATGTCTAAAGTTCCATATGCTGCAGTGGTAGGTTCTCTAATGTATGCTATGGTCTGGACAAGGCCAAATATTGCTCATGTAGTGGGAGTTGTGAGTAGGTTCATGGACAACCTAGGTAAAGAGCATTGGCAAGCTGTGAAGTGGATACTTAGGTATCTAAAAGGGACAACAACAAATGCTTTGTATTTTGGAGGAACTGATGTTTTTCTTCAAGGGTATGATGATGCAGATATGGCAGGGGACAAAGATACTCAAAGGAGCACTATGGGCTATGTATTCACGGTTGGAGGCACAGTAGTAAGCTGGGCTTCAAAGCTGCAAAAAGTGGTCTCACTTTCTACCACGGAAGTAGAGTATGTAGCAATGATGGAGGCAAGCAAAGAAATTTTGTGGCTTCACAGAATCTTAGAAGAGCTTAGATTCAAACAAGACAATTGTGTCATGTATATTGATAGCCAAAGCGCTATCCATCTTGCAAAGAACTTAGCCTTTCATTCGAGGACAAAGCACATTGAGGTGAGATATCACTTCATACGCACTCTTTTGGAAGAGGGACAACTAAAGCTAGGAAAGCCGTATACAAGTGAAAATCCTACAGACATTTTTACAAAGGTTTTCAACAAGGAGAAGTTGAGCTTTTTCTCATCTTCAATCGACATTCAAGGATAAGAAGCCAGGATGGAAAAGCAGTCACAGGTTTGGTTTGGAGATCAGACTCTAAGTGGGAGAATGTTAAGTATGGAGCCTGATTTATCCCTTGTAATTGTTTGTGGTAAAAACGCACATTTGTAAGGCCCCCATTATGAGGAGAAGCCATCGTGCGTGAAGGAAAATCACTCGCTAGAAATAAAAATCACTCGCTGAAAAACAAAATTTTCACGACCAATCTCGCACAAATTTTCACGCCAGAATATTCCTTTTCACCAAAATATTATGGCCGAACGGTGGGTGGCCAGAAAGTGGTTGGAAAATGATCGGTTGGTTGGCCGGTTGGCCGGTGGTCGGAAGTCAATGGCCGATGGCCGAATTCAAAAGCGGACTTGTCTTCTCAAGGTCACACATGGGCGGATTGGAGGGTCCAATTTGGACTTATCTACACAAGGGCGGCTACACATGGCTGCCTCTCATGAGAGAGGGCAACCCTTTTGGCCTATAAAAGGAGGCCATTTCTACACACATTTCATAGTGTGAAGTTGATGCAACAAGGTGAGTGTGAGGTGGTGAGAGTGAAGCAAGGCAGGAGCTCTATTAAGGGCATAATCCCTTTGTAAACTACTTCTTGTTTTGAAGTACTAAAGGCATTGAGTGGCTTCTTTCCCGTGGATGTAGCCCACATTGGGTGAACCACATATATCATGTGTACTCTCTCTCTCTCCCTACTTTATAATCTCTTGTGTGTGAAATCTATCTCTCTCCATTTGGTAATCTACTCAAATATCTATTTAGCTACGTCTTATTTCCTAACAGGAAGAGAGTAGAAACTTGTCAATCCAATTGACCTAGAGAGATACACATACAAGGGTACTCTAGTCTCTACTTACTTTCAATAAAAAACAATGCCAAAGCGTGATTTTGAGAAGATTCCATAGGGATTTTCTTCAATACGAGAAGAGAGCACGAGAGACGTATTTCCACCAGACCACAAATTGGCTAGATTGGTGACTAAACCACAACGATTAAGACCATATCAAGTCGCTCAATGTGTGAAGACAAAGTACAGTGAGTCAGGGGATCCATATGCTCATGTCTCACTCTTGAAATAAGTTTTGAGAGCTGAAAAGATTGCAAGTTTCCATACTCAGTATGAGGGATTTGGGTTGACATTAGAAGGAACGACTTTGATGTGGTTCCACTCTCTAAACAGATATGATTTCCCAAATATAGCACAACTCTTACAAGAGTTTGCAAAGGAGTTCTCAAAAAGAGGAATCAAGCATAACACGGTGTCCAGGTATACGCTTTCAAACAAAAAGCAAATGAAAAAGTGAAGGAAGCTTGGATTAGCTTCAAATAACACATTGAGAGATGTCCTGTGAGAAAGCTACCGCAAGATGATAGATTATCAGTTCTCTTCATAGAGGGCTGAAGAAATGAAACTCTAAAAAAGGACCTACATTTGAAAGGATGCACAACATTTGAGAAAGTTTCTAGAGAAGCTCTTTACTAGTTGACAATTGTAAGGCCTACGGAGAGGTGACTCAAGATACAGGCAACGCGACTAGTAGTGCCTCTTCTCCAAAGAGTGAATCTGCAACAAAGCAAGATGTTCACACTACTACGGTGCAAAGCTTTGACCAAATGGTTGAAGAGGTGATTAGAAGAATAAACCAAGGCTACTGACAACATTTTCTCATGAATTTTGTTATGCTGGTTCTTTACTCCTTGTAGAAGCCAAATCTCCCCTCTTTTGGAATTTGGATCTCAAAAAGTTGAAAATCTCAAAATTTTGCCTATCAATCAATTTTCATGTGATTTTTGAGTTGCTATTTTTGCCTATCAATCAATTTGCATGTGATTTTTGAGTTTTTCTTTCAAGCAGACTTAATGAGAGAAATGTCCCATTGATGTACACTATAACTGGTCACTTTCCTACAAAATTGGTCTCTAGGTACATGGATCGCGATCCATGTTCCTCCACCTCCACAGAATGTAGCTAGACTTTCCATATTGCTTCTAGAGAGTATGTCAATGCCCTTGATCCACAAATTTTTGAATTTGGATCACTTTTGAGGTCTCTACCATAAAATTTTCAAAATTTCAGAGTTATGGTCATTTTGACCAAAATATGGTTATTACCCTTTTTTCTCTCAATCTTTTAGCCCAAATTTGATGGTGGTAGTTTCTGCTTACCCTAGTCCTAAGTATTAAAATGAAACGTGAAACAAAAACAAATAGAACGGTCCAAAATAAATTCATAACAAAAAATGGAACAACACTTTGAAAGCATAGAGAAAATCGAAGAATGAAATGCTTTTGGCTATCTCACTCACAATCCTCTTTACTTCTCAAGAATAGATCTAGCAAGTCCGTGACTTCTAGACTATATCAAGCACTAAACCCCGTGTCTAACTGCTCACTAATAAAGTGTAAATGGAATGGAGAGACAAATCTTCAAAAACGAACACTCTAAATACGCACTAGATCACTCACCATCTGAGGTTCATATCCTCGGCAGCAGCGCCAATGTTAGTGGGTCACCGCGATGGATGCTTGTAGCATAGCAATCTGGCACTAACATAATATCACTACTCAGGGAAGTGACTCGGATGGGGCACGTAGACTCTTTGAGACTCAATCTCAATAAGTGAACACGCCAACTCAACAAGCAAACCAACATTCAATGATCATAGAAATCTGCCTATGTCCCTTCTCACAGCTCTAAGTCATCACACCATTTCATCACTTGAATGGACTAAAATGCAACAAAACTTTAGGAGGAGGTCTAAGACACCTAGGGCACTATCCTACCAACTCTGGTCACAATCCGACAAGGTTCCAAAATCATGATCCATCTTGAAAAAGGTCCAAGAAACTGCAACAGAACAGTATAGAAAGGTCGCCCTACGGTCTAGGAACACTCTCCTACGGTCAAAACGACTAAAAATAGTGATTTAAACACTCTAATTTGTAATTAAGACTCACAAACGTGTAGTTGCAAACCACAACAAAACCGACAATGCTTACACTTAATTGAAAGAGCAAAGAGAGAGAAACACAATGCAAGTTTTGGAATTGAGAATTAATTACCCTATCGCTAGAAAAGTTGATTACAAGCTGGAGTAGATTTGAAGCTTGAGCGTACGTACAACAGATATCTTTCTTCTTCTAAAGATAAGACTCCCTTCACATTAAGGTTATTAACATTTATACCTAGGGTATTCTAAATGGCTAGTGGCCAGCTCACACGGACCTTTACAATTATCATGACATCATTACAACTTAGAGAATCGACCTGCTACTTAGAATCGAGATTTACATAGAGTATCACTACACTAGCTCAACAAAATAATAGACTGCAAATGTGGTGTCCGGCGTGTCTAGCCAAGTGGGCACCTATTCGATCACTCCTCAAACAATGTCCTCTCAACAACAAACATCTTGAATACATCTGTGTTGTTGTTAGCCATGGTAAATTTTGCACGTGATGTGAAAAATACCCAAAAAGAAGAGAAAGAAAGTGGGAACAACATGTGCTATATAGCACAAACCGTAGAATCTTGTAAGGGACTTGTTATGCAAAAAACGGCACTGACCAAATTTTTGCACAAAATGACAAAACAGCATGTGCAGTATTGTTCTTGTAGTGGAAATGAAGGCCTAAATGAGCCCAGATTAGTAATCTAAACGCTCACAAAATCTCACAGAAATCAGAGAAAGTGAGCAAGCATATGCTGGAGTTGTTGGAAACTAAGCCCTGGAGGATGCAATCTGCTCTAATACCAATTGTTGGAATTAGGGTTGTAGTAAAACACACACAACTTGGAGAAGACAAAGGAAGATCAAGGCACACAACAAAGAGTAGATAACTTAGTGTTTAATGGAAAGATAGATAGCCCTAGAATGATGGACATATATACAATGCACAGGGGGGAAAACCTCCTACTAGTGAGGAAAGAAATGCCACGGTGGTCCTAAGTGTGTTCACACACATCACTACCACACATATATGGTAACAATCCCACGAGGATTGTACAAAGAAACTTGAAGATACAGTAGTGCTGCTAAAAAAATAATTGGTGCGGTTGGCTTTTGAAGAAGAGCACAAGAGGTGGCTAGAAGATAAGGCTAATTTAGTAGAACATGGACTCTATACAAGACCAAGAGGAAATGACCAAGATGATGCTTGATCATTTAAGCCAAGTAATTGGCCAACCTGAGGCCCATGCTCTTAGGAAGTGGATGAAGCCAGATAAGCTCTGCTCACGAGTGTCAGCAAGACGATATCTCAATCTGAAGAAAACCTTCTTGAGAAGGCTTTGTTGGAAGAGGAATGCTTGCTTGCACTGCAAGATCTAGACAAGAAGAAGTCCCTTGGTTTGGATGGATTGACTATTGATTTCTTCTAGAGAATTTTGGGATGATCTCAAGTTACCTATTACGAGTATTCTAACAAAGCTCTGCTTCAAGGGACATTGGACTCTAGCATGAAGAGAGGGCTCATCAAACCTATCCCAATTGCTCTAAATGAAGCGCTTGCATCCCACTTCTATGATGTCTATGGCATATAGAATCATTGATAAAGCTGTTACCCTTAGGATCTTCTTCTCCATCAACACATATTTATAAACCGAAGTCTTCCATTGTTTGCATATAATAGACATCACTCATGCTTCTGTAAAGAACTTCATTAGGAGGCTTATTTGACAACTTGTAGCACAATCATTGAGTGCCCTTACGAAAATACATCCATGATGGGACATCTGCATACTTAGATTGATGAAAAGATTGCATGTAGGTTAGGATCATCTTTGCTATTTTGATAAACATGATACAAGAAATATATGGTATCCTTTTAAGAACTCAATAGAATCTGCCAAAGTCTTTAGCATGTAGTCTTCATTTTGGTGGAGAGAGCCTAGGGTAGTATAGCCATGTAGAACGTCTCTTGAGAATTATCTAATGGCTTTCCTAGATCCTCACTCTTGGCATTAGGCACATTACTGGATCTTTTTTTGGATCTCTTGAGGAGCTTTTATCTAAAGAATGACATAGCAAGGATGCCTCTTTAGCTGTAATTTCCTCCACGTGGGATATGGCTCTACCCCATCTACTATCTGGTCTCTAAGTAATCTCTCTTTGATCTTTAGCACCTTGCTTAATCAGTGGGTATGGCAAATATTGTTGGTGCCATGTGTCAATTATCTAATGTGAGATAAGAAAAATAATTAGCAAAGTGTAGTATATGCTCCTCCCATGCCATGGCCTCCTTCCAAATGTCTTGAGTTGCTTGTTCAATATTGACTTCCAAAAGATTTTTGGCCTCTACTATAAAGTTGTCTATGGGCCCAGTTTCCTCTTCTTTGTCAACAAGTGGTGTTTTTTTTGGGGGGGAAGTAGTTCTCTCTACCTCTTCCATGCACCACAAAAACTATAAGGATTTTGTATCCTTGATGATAGGTTCAAAGGTATCCTCTTTTGTAACTGTCCGCTTGCCTTGAGTTGCATCTATGAAAGTTGCTCCATCCATGCCTAGAGAAAATTATCTCCTTTATATTTGCTCTAGTTTCAAGTCAGTTTCTATCCTTGATTTGTTTTTCCATAGCATGGTAGGCTAAATCTAGTCCTTGGAGTGTGAGGACCGTAGGGTTACTCTATAACATATCTAGGAGTTCTTTTTGGTCCTTCAGTCTGGCTTCAATTTGAGCTACTTGGATGTTTGAAACATCCAACTACATTTGTAGTCATTAAGCATGGCATTTGTGTCTAGGATAGTTGTGTTCAAATCTTGGATCTTCTATTCCTGGTCCTCACTTGCATAAAAAAGTTGTTCCAACATCACAGCCTTATTTGTCATTTCTTGGAGCTGTTGGTGGTTGGTAGCTTGTAACCTTTGTTCTTCCACTTGAGACTAATCATGTAGGATAATAAACTCATCCAATAAAGCAATTGTTTCTTTTATAAGAGCTTACATCAGATGTTGGCTAGGGGGGGAGGTCACTATGTGTAAATTGTGTATATCACGTGCGTTCAAGGACTATTTTTAAAACTCCTTATTTGTGAATTTCAAAAAAATAAAATACACCCTTTTTCTATTCAATCTGTTATTTTTTCTCCAATTTCATTTTATGGTACCCTTTTGTATGTGAAAATTGAAAAAATAATATTGAATAACCCCTTGTGTTGCACTCACGTGATAGTCACATAATTTAAGTGACCCTCCTCCACGGCCTCGCCAAGGATGTCAGTTGCCTTCAAAGTCTTTGATCTTGTTTCGTCATGCATACACCTTCTCCTTCATTTTTTTGATGATGTGGTGGGAAAAATGAGTGTCGTCTTCTATTTATTTCATTTTGATTATCCTGGAGGTGCTAGCTTCCTCTTTCTCTACCTTCTCCTCATCTTTGGTTTCAACCTTTGGATGCTTGCTTCAAAAAATTATTTTCTTGAGCCCTGATTGGGTGTTGATTTTCTTCACCTACCCAACCTATCTACAATTCAATCTCTATCTTTCTCTCTATCTCACATGAGGTAGTCGACTCTCTCTAACAAATCTAACAACACATGGGTGTGCAGATAGAAAGATTAATTTTTTTTTGATATAACTACTTGTTTAAAATCAAGTAGCTCTTGCTCTATAAGTTTCATCCTTTTTCCCTCATCTATATTATTCTTGCAAGTACAAAACACGCACATGCATGACTATGTATTATCTCCCTTGCGGAATCAAGAAGCACCTACTGCATCCTTCAAGTAATGTATATTAATGCTAAAACACATATCCCTAAAACTATGATGTATGTACATGTGTGCACGTGTGCACACACACACACACACAAACACACACACACACCTCTACAAGCGTGCGCAAGGTAGACAAGGGAAACCACCTTTGGCATCTTGATATCATTGATGAACCCTTTGAGCATCCCAAAATTAATTGCTAGAATCTTTGGGATCTTTTGAGTATTAATAGAAAGATGGTAGTATCTATAAAAAGTTTTGTGTGCCATATGTAAGAATTATGAAAGTTTCTTTTAGGATCAATATTCAAGTTTTTCACCTCACACTCTAAGGGTTACCATATCTATGTGTTAATTTTTTTTTCATCCATTTACAAGTCATGATATTGTAGACATGTAGTAGTGTTAGTGTGTATATGCGCTTCACCAGGGGCACTTTTCTCCCACTGGGTTTTTCCCCCTGGACATCTGGTGTGAAAGGACACCTTATCTCTTAGGGTCTCATATAAGCTTTGTAGGTCTGAGTTTGTAAATACTCTATTAGTCTAATACAGAGAGATAGACTACAGAGATCTCGTACGCAAGCTCTGTGTCTTCTCCTTCTCCATCTTCTTCCTACTCTGAGTTTCTATCTTCCTTCTGTTTCCTCTTTCATCATCTTCAACAATTGGTATCAGAGCAAGGTGATTTCTAGAGCCTCTACTTGGGTTTTCGCGTCCGCGCACGCAATCGCAGTTTTCAGGAAGTTTTCAAAATATTTGCTCGTGGGAGCATCCTCAACGTTCCGGGAGTATTCTCACTAGGTGACCTACGATTTTACCCCCCTTCTGAAGCCGTTCGAGCCCTCAAAATTTTTTTCTGAGCAGCGTAGCAGAAGTTACTTTTCGGAGGCGTTTAGATCAAGAGGGTGTGCTTTTTGACATATTTTCTTCAGGTAAACAGTTCTTTTGGGAAGCAGCTTGTCTTAGCTTTGTGCTGAGATTTTGTGTAGAGTTTCGCTTGCATTGGAGAGGAGACTTTACCTATACTAGATGTGAATCCACCTCTATTGACTAGACCCGCGATGCCGATAGTGCCCACTACTATTGGCATAGCTTCATAGGTACACTCACTCATCTATGGTATTTTTATTTTCAAAATAATTTTTTGAAATCTAATCCACTAATTTTATGTTGATGTGTTTGATGTAGGTTGACTCCTCTTTGGACCTGCAAATCGTATAGGAGCTCACATGAGAGTTGACCACAACATAGGAGAAGTCAACGCTTGCTAACCTGGAGAGAACCATATTGTAGCCACTATGTGTGACAATGTATAGATGTCCTTTTCACAATTTACTTCTCTATAGTTTTAATGTTCATTCAATATGCTTGTTACTATTGTTTTTTTTATTTTTCACAAATAGGCTACTTTCTCTATACCACCGGTGAATCCACCTCCATCGACTAGACCCTCGATGTCGGTAGTGCCCACAACTATTGGCACATCTCATAGGTACACTCATTCACCTATGTATTTTTCATTACAAAATACTTTTTTGAAATCTAATTCACTAATCTTATGTTGTTGTGTTTGATGTAGGTTGACTCTTGTTTGGAGCTCCTCATCCACGTACAAAAGCTCACATGACAGTTGATCACAACATAGGAGAGGGTTGGAGAGCCAGAGCATGTGCTCAAAAAGACTCAAGTAGCCTTGGAAAACTCTACCATTGAATGGCATATTTCGTACTTTCAAGTGGAGCACTTTGCATGTCAGTATGCTTACCGTAGCCTCTCTTCCATTATTCATAAAGTAAAACCATTGATAACACTATACCCTTACATGCTTGACTTTGGTCTTGGTAGGTAGGAGATGTCAATGGGAGTCCAAACTACATTGAGAGACCACATTGAATGCTACATCTGTATAGATTTTTATGATGAGGGAGGCTTCTATACCTTGGTTTGTGGCCACCACTTTCACCTTCAATTCCTCGTACATAATATGTGCATGTAATCAGTTTTCCTGGTGTACCACTAACAAATCCAATCTACCTTTATTGTTAGTGGGACATAGACCACCTTTGCAACCCAAGGTTAGACGATGGATCTCATCACTCACCACCCACTTGGGACAAGTGACAAGGCAGATAGGCAGGCAGTTGTTGTAGCATTGCTAGAGGATGGGGTACCAAACGAGTATGCATTATAGATGGTTGAGTTTGTGGGTGCATTGGGATAGGGGTTACAAAGGTAGAGGGGACAAGAGAACTTTAAAAAATGGGACATCCTCATAAAGTGGTCCAAAGAGAGAGCATTGACAAGGCCAAAAAATGGATCCTCATTCCTCATAGAGGTAGACTTTGCAGACCCATCACTTGTTGCAGAGCTCTAGGTAGTAGATGACAATGAATTTTCCTCATGAATGTATTTAGATTGTGAATATGGGAGATGGGATAATAGGCCCTTCACATGCTAGCTTATTTAGGGATGGCAATTTCTCCAATTCAATTCCAATGCGGCAGAGCTTGGATATATGTTGGAGAGTCTTCGGTTGTAACTGAGGCCCATGAAAAACTGGCTGCAGGACCTGACAATCATCACACCATAGCACAAAGAGTGGTACAAACCCTTTGCACTAGGCTATAGCTGACACCATATAGAGAGCATGTAGATTTAGGTTTAGATTGATGTACTTGTACATATTTTAGTGTTTATTGCATTTTTCATAAACTTTAGTCGTCATGTTATAGTTTATGCCGTCCACTTGTACCACACCTTTTGTATGATGCATCTTTATGATGGTATACTTATAGTTGATATTTTATGGTGATGAACTCTACCATACATTATGGTTGATATATTTTGATGATGATGTCCTTATAGGCGATGGCATTGTGACGAGACACAAGAGAGAAGAAAATTGAATAATAAAAAATTACAAAGTACACAAAGTAGACAGAGGAAATCAAAGATCTGTATTGATCTAAGTTGAAGGTTACAAGAAGAGCGTAGCTCATGTCAACTAATATCTTGCTCAGTTGGCCAAAAATTTACTTGCAAGTGTTACCAATTTCTGCAAAAACAACGTTTTCTCACTTTTTTCTTAATCTACAGGAGGCTGAAACGAGCATTAAAATGAAGGAATCTGAAAAAACTCAAAGAAGTAATATTTTTCCTCACATTAAGGACTATATTTCCTACATACGAAACTTTTCCAAACTTTGACCTTAGTACCCTAAAAAATGGCTCCCGAGAGATGTCCTGAGTCAAAATTTGAAACTTCATAGAAACGATCAGAATAAAATCCTAGAATGTGGAAAAACTTTAAAATGAACAAACTTGGCTCCAAACAAAATATATGTGAAAAATTTTGCAAAAGTAAGTCCTATTACAGTCGTATAGTATCCATGTGTACCAAATGATAGGTTTTGTGACATGTATGTCTCTTTTCATTGGTGTGCACATTCCACATGCATGATTTATTTTGATAATGATGGTCATTGTTATTTATATAAAGCCATGAAACATTGCAAGGGTGGGTAATGTAGCCTACTCCACGCCCTTGCAAAGTTGCATGGTCATTGTTCATCGTCTTGACACTCAGAGGCTTGAAAAACGCCAATTTATTTCCATAGGACCCTTAGCGAGCCCTATGATAAAAAAATGGTCATTATGTAGTGCCACACCGACAAGATGGTAATAGATGGCCATAAAACTTTGTAGGTGTGGGTCATGTGCCCTACTCTCTGCTCTTGCAAAGTTTCATGGCCATAACTAGATGAGAAAAATAGTCTATTTCGGTCTTCATACTCATATCAGAGCCTAGTGTAGGATCTCTCTCTTTCTCTCTCACCGTAATTAAGGAATGAGGATGGAGATTGGGACAATGACTTGACAAAATGACCTATATATAGAGTGGTTAGTGGATGAGAAAAATGGTATATTTTAGTCTTCATACTCATATCAAAGCACAAGATAGGAATTTTCTCTTTCTCTTTCACCTTAAGGAATGAAGATGAGGATTGGGACAATGACCTTATAAAATTGTGCTTTCATGGAAGGAGTAGCAAGGTGCTCTTCTAGATTTTCATGGAGGAAGAGGCGAGGTAACAAGCCAATGGATAGTCTCATGGAAGGAGGGCTCACAATCAATGATTTCATGGAAGGAGTACGAGCAAGGTGCTCCATTCCAGCTTTTATGGAAGCTTTGATAGAATATTGAGATTAGAAAAGAGTTGGCATGCATGCACTTGGGCATGGCTATGAGAGCCATCTCTTATATGCATGCATTCCAACACATGGCATGCATGCACTTGGGCATTATATGCATGAGGGCGCTTTGCTCGCAGGCACATGTAGGAGCCGTCTCTTATATGCATGAGAACGCTTTGCTTTTCATGCACACACAGGTGCATGGCGATGGGAGACATCTCTTCAATGTAAGAAGGAGATGATCTTAAACTCACAAAACAACACAAGTACCCGGGAGTCCACTATGTAAAAAAATGCATATATCACATGCAAACAAGAGGTATTTTAAATAATCCCTTTACCTGTATATTTTCAGATATTATATGTGCCCCTTATGTATGCATTTTGTAAAAAAAACTAGCCCTTATGTATGAAAATTTTCAGTTTCTCAATTAAAAAACCATTTATGTAAGTACATTTTTTTGCAATTGTACCTAATTATAAATCCCTTATTTTGTTTGAACATGATATCTTACATATTTCCTAGTGGATGCCCCATGCACAAGTATAGACTCATCAAGAGCATGCAAGAGAGAGGAAGCATAATAGTTTCTTCAACACGTCTTGATCCTCTCTCCATGGTGGAGTGCAACATCTTCTTCTCAAAATCGGTTGGTGTCATCGTTCAATAGTGTTGAAGCTCAAATTGGGGGGGGGGGGGGGGGGGAGGGGGGGCACTACAATAAAAAACTTCCTATCACCTGGGTTCAACAATAGGGATTATTGCTTTCTATATTTTCTCACATTTTCACACACAAAAGGTCTTGAAATGATCTCAAAAATAAATTTATGGATTGAATAAGAAACGATCCATTTGATTGGTGAAAATTTCACAAAACTAAGGGGTTTTATGAATGATCCTTGAATGCACATGATAGCCCCCCCCCCCCCCCCCCCCCCCCCCCACACACACACCACCACCACCCCACAAGCTCTAGGGCTACTTTCATAGGCTATAAAGCATCAAGGTGAGCCTGCTTCTATTTTTTGTTACCCGCTCAAAGGAATTTGGCACAAACAATAAAGACGTCACATGCATGAGGTGAAAGAGGGCAATTCAAAGTCGAGACATGGTATCCATGCTTACTTTCTAAGAATGAAAGCAAGGTAGCTGCAAAGGATATAGTTATTAGGAGAAACTAGTATGTGACCCGCACGTTGCTGTGGCCAACGAAACATCGCTTCTATTCTTGTAGGTCTATATTCTCTTCCAAGTGAAACACTATCAATACTCTCTTCCTACATGTATATTCTATAGAATTTCTAAAACTGATGCACTACAAAACCTCTTGAGGATTCTAACAAACATAAATATATGTCGAATGCTGCAAAGCATTCTTTGATACCAAGCTTGGGAGCTTCTCATAGAATTGCTTTTCATGAGGTGCTAGCCCTTGTTCAACAAACTTAGGAGTTCTCTACTTCTATTGTGGTAGAGAGAGAGAGAGAGAGAGAGAGAGAGAGAGAGAGAGAGATTTTATTATCGTCCTCGGAGGTCAAATATGACCTATGTGACCAAGGAAACATACATTTCCGAGCTCTTGCTAAAAGAGTACATGGGGAACATAACTAAATGTAGATACAACAAAATTGTGACATATGTCACTTAGGGGGGGAAGGGGAAATGGGTAAGGGAAATGGCTTGGGAGTTTTTGGGAGCCAAAACACCTCAATGATAGCCTTGACACCTTGGTACACGGCCCATTTGCCTACTGCTCATGCATCTCGTACTTTTTGAAGCTCTTGCTTCTTGAATTTAAGTTGAGCGGGTGTTAAGGCCTCACTAATCCAAATTTTAGTGCCCTTGAGGAGTCGTGCTTGTGGTAGAAGCACGATGCGTGCCTCTTTATTTTTGAAGAAAATAATTCCTTGGTTAGTGCGATAGCCGCAGTGAACCTTCTTGATGTTGCATTGGGGTCGAGCCTGGTTGGGTATTCATGGCTTGGTTGAGATTGGCTAGAGTCAATTTGGCTAGAGTCAAAGTGTAGGTATCATCCTCCCCCCACCAAGTAGAGGGAAAACTGCCGATGTGAACAGAGAGTGCTAGTCCCTCTTGTCGGTGGCGTTCTTGCGTGCACTCCTCTACCTTGGAGGAGACGGTGATGGTTGCTTCGTGGACTTGGGTGGCAAGATTGGCCACACTTGTAGTGAAAGTGTGCTTAACTTATTTTGCCGCCTTGGCGAGGAAGTGGTTATTATCCGCTTGTTTTTGTGCCTCCAAGGAGGAGAGACGCATCTCCAAGGCGGCAAGACGTGCCTTAAGCTCCACATTTTCATCTTTGAGATCTCAAATTTCTGCTTGAAGACGGTCCATCGGATCCAGTCGCAGAGTGGGCATGAAGAGACTCGTCGGCTTGATGGGGGTGAAGGAACTTCCAGGTTGCGTCATGGCTTAGGAGCTTGTTTGTTGCCTCATGGGAACTAGGGTTTGTGTTCTATTCATTGTTGTGAAGTTCAAGAAGTCAAAACGTCGAGCAGTAGTCAAAACAATTGCCGCTTGCAACACGTTGCCTCTTTTGTGCGAAGAGTCCAAGCCACAATCACAATCGCAGGGGCAAACGGACAGTCGAAGCCGCAGTCGCAATCACAATCACAATCGTAGTCGTAGTCGCAGTTGCAGGCTTGAGTCGTAGAAACGGGGTAGCAATTGAAGTCGAAGTTGAAGTCGCTGTCGCAGTTGTAGTCTGGGGAGAGAGCACAGGGCGGCGTTGGGTTGTGCCCCCCCAAGGGTTGCCCCTCGCCCAAGGGGAGGTCAACGAGAGGAGAGGGTAGTACTTGCGGTGCCTCAGTTAGGTCTTGCGCAGAGAGAGAGAGAGAGAGAGAGAGAGAGAGAGAGAGAGAGAGAGAGAGAGAGAGAGAGAGAGAGTCCTCCTTCTTGTGTATCTTGGTCTAGCAATGCTACCAACATTGATTATACAGATTATGTAAGTTAGCATGGTTTGGAGAGATGAAAGCCAACTAAAATCAATGTAACAATAAAGTTTTTTTTGAAAATGGAGTGGGTTCTAGAATTGGTTTCAACAATAGGAACACAATTGGATTCCATGTGTCTACTTCACCCTCTTACTTGCTACTATCCTTGTGTCTTTCCTATAAGCAAGACATGGTAGAAGTGTACATCATAACCTAGCAAGAAGAAAATCTTTCCCTTGGTTTACCTAGGGTTGTAAAAGATACTACCAAGTCGTGAAGTACAAACTCGGTAAGCAAGCGAATTTTTAAAGATGAAGGGCCATAATTTCTACACTATGTAATTATAATACTTTTCATGTCTAAAAGTAGATTTATGAAAAGATAAGGGCTCATAGTTTCCAATGTATAAAGAAAGCTTCAAGTTTCAAAGAGATGAGCTTACTTTCTATTTAATATTAAGAATGTGATTGACCCTTACATCTATTCTGCTCTCTATATGCTTCACTTGCATCTCTATCTATGTTCACAAGCACGGTAATGGTTTACATCATCACCTAATCACAACAATGCATAAGTAGCTTAGTATGATAAGGTGAACACTATTTGTTTATGTACACTTTCACATCATTTGTATCTTAAAATATGATAGAAATGAAAGAAAAATCAAGTTTCTCAATTGTTGATTTTTGTAGGAGTTTTGGTCATTATGCTAAACTAAAGGACATGTTGTAAAATTGAGGCTGTGACCTAAAATCATGCATTTCATTGATCTCTATCTCCCTCTATCCTCTAACTACAAATTCATGTTCCTCTTTGAGAGAGCAGATTGTATTCAATTATTTACATGATTGAACCTATTTCCTTGTGCAAAATCTACACCATACCAACCATTTGGCTTAGTTGTTGCTCTATTAAATGTGAGATTGGACATTGAGGCAGTGATGCATGACAACCTCTTTTTTTGTATACATTAGGTTCCTTGAAAATGAGTATTACACCCTACTTGAGTACATACATATATATATCTATCTATATATATATATATATATATATATATATATGTGTGTGTGTGTGTGTGTGTGTGTGTGTATACACACACACACATACATATTATATATGTATATATATAGATATATATATATACACATACATACATATTATATATATATACACACACACACATACACACACGCACGTGTTAGGTGGATGGCAGTTTGCATGGAGCTCATGTGTGCATACACATACGACTTGTCATCGTGGTGATAGTTGTTGTGACAAATTGGCATTGCGGTTGAAGTGATGACTCCAAGTCAACGCGTGATAAGGATGAGCAAACTCCTTTTTCTCAGTCTCTTTAAAGAAAAGTATAAATGGCTATGATTGGTCTCTCTCTCTCTCTCTCTCTCTCTCTCTCTCTCTCTCTCTCTCTCAGGTCTTGAACTTGAGACCATCGGATAGATCTTTGAGATCTCATTGGATTGCTCCTACAACATTTTAAATTCTTACCCAAGTTGTCGATGGATATATTTTTTGGGATTGTTCTATGGGATTAAAATTATTATTATTATTATTATTCTTCTTCTTCTTCTTCTTCTTCTTCTTCTTCTTCTTCTTCTCTCTCTCTCTCTCTCTCTCTCTCTCTCATAGATATTCAAGTGTTAAATACTTGTTGTGTAACTTTAACATCTTTTTAGATTGTTCCTCTATCCTTAAACATTTGTTCTCTTTTTCTCTCTTCTCCCTTCTCCCTTCTCCTTGGTGCATCATTCATTGTGTGCTTAAAAAAAATTCCTTTGAGTGTGTGTGTGTTTTTTTTTAAATTTTTGATAGGCACCTTTGCCTATCAAAATTTAAAAAATTTATTGACTTTTAAGCATGGTCCACCATTTAACTCTTAAAAATAAAAAAGACAAAATATCTAGGAACGGGTAAAGGGCCTGTCAACTACGCAATCTCTCTCCCTATTTGGGGTACCAATGTGAGGGCTGATTTTTGTTGGACATTTTACTTATTCTCTATGGGTGAAAAACGATAGCTACCCTTTTGAAAATACAATGTAACTACAAGAAAACCATATCCCTTGGAAATTTGACTTGAAGGGTGTCCTTGGTGAGAGTGAGCCCTATGATTTTGATAGTAAAATCTCTTCTTTCTCTCTCTCTCTCTCTCTCTTTCTCTCTCTCTCTCTCTCTCTCTCGGGGTCAATAACATGGTTAACGACTCTTTCATTTGCATGCATTTTCTCAAAACGAAACAACCCCAAGTCGACATCACACAAGTTTTTTAGTTTTTTCATTCTGTTTAAAGAAAAAAATTTAAATAAAAAAATACTATTGGTCTTGAAAAAATCTCTTGAAAAGATAAATCTAAATATATATTCAAAAATTAAATTCTCATTGAATAATAAATCTCCACTAAACTTATCTCTTTATTATTATCTGCATTTAATAAACCAATACATTCTATGTAGAGTAGAAAGTCTTTCTATTACTAAAAGACTTTTACTACTAAAAAGAGGAAAACTTTTTGACAAAAGCTTTCTGACTTTACATTCTGACAAAAGCTTGAAAAAACTGTTTGTTATTTCTTACAATCTTACTCTCCCTTTTGCATTTTACATTAGATGTTTTGTAAGGTTTTCTATAAAGTGAACCAATAAGGGACACATGGAGACTTGCCTCTCCTTCCTTGAAAATTTTAAGTTGCATAATATAGATATAGAAATTCATCCACACATGTGCATGCATCCTCTGATGTACCATATAAAGGGTGGCATGAGAGTCAACACACAACAATTTCATAAGTCTTGATGTAACATGCGAAGTGCATAAAGATCTACACAATGGTGCATGTCTTGTTCACGAAAAGTGTCTCTCAAGTTATCAACCGAAACTTGCTTTGGTGTACATGTTATTGGGAGAATTCCCTCTTATGATAGATGGTGCATATGTTATTTTGTGCATATCTATGTCAAATGACATGAGGCTTTTCCATAGATAAAAGGGAGGTCCTCAAATTCACTTGCAATATTAGGAAGCACTGATGTACAAGGGACAGCCAATCATGTGCGCAGTTGGAGAAGAAGCGGGCAACTCTATGCTAGATGAGTCGAGAAGCAACCAGGGAAGGGAGCGCTGGAGTGGAGAGTAAAGGGAGGCGGGAACTCAAGGGCCATCACGACGTAGGTTGCCATAGGCTGGAAAAGGAACCAACTGCCGTAGGAGAAGGGGCCTCTCCGAGGGCTCAGTGGCATCTTTTGGTGAGCATCAGATGCGAAGGTTGAAGCGGTGCCGAAAATGCCAACTAGAGGTTTGGGTTTCTGTGCAAGGCCGATAGGGAATTGGGGAGGTGGAAGAAGAGCGAGAAAAATAAGGAAGGACACGAGATTGTTTTCTATACTAGTACACCCGGCGGGCTTCTCTCTCTCTCTCTCTCTCTCTCTCTCTCTCTCTCTCTCTCTCTCTCTCTCTGCGTGTCACTGTGCTCCCGGAGCTGCAAGCCACACCCACTGCTTGAAGGAGGTTTTGACGCGTGGCAGGGAGAGGGAACCGGAATTCCCTCCCCCTTTATTCTTAGTATAGATTAAGGTCTCATCAGAGTTTGGGGGGTCCCGGGGGGGGGGGGGGGTCATCAATTTCTAATGAGGAATTTGAAGGAATCAAGTGAGATCTATGTAGAGTGGGAAGTTGAAGGAGAATGGCAAGTGTCCAAGAGAGCATGACCAGAAGTGGGTGAGGCAGTGGCCATACGAGCAGGATGTGTGTAGAGGCTAAGGGCGGCTGTCAGATGAGAAGGGGATGAGAAAGTAGGGGCAGACTTGCTACTTTTTTATAATTGCACGAGTGAGACTCCCTTCGCCTTTAGCAAAGTGGCAGTTTGCTGCAGCAGAAAGACTATCAAAGATAGGCCACACATCACAATACACACTATAAGAGTTTATTCATATTAGCGACGCTCACACAGCGACGCTCAATTTTTTTTTTCCCGGCGTCGCTATGAGCGTCGCAAATTTACTTGTAAATTTGCGACGCTCATAGCGACGCCGGCTGGGCTAAAAAAATAACAGAGAGCGTCCAAAAACTCAGATCTCAGATCTGAGTTTTTCGGCGCCCTCAAGCAAGGAGCAGGTAACGCTCTCCCTCTCTCTCTCTCTCTCTCTCTCTCTCTCTCTCTCTCTTTCTTCTCCACACACACACACACACACACATACACACGAAGAGAGGAAGGAGAGCCAGGTATGCTCCTTCCCTCTCCTCACTCTCATGTTCCCTTCCCCTCTTTCTCTCTCCCTCTCTCTCTCTCTCTCTCTCTCTCACACACACACACACACACATAGTGTTTTTGAGAGAGAGAGAGAGAGAGAGAGAGAGAGAGAGAGAGAAAGAGTACAAACATAAACAAAAATGCACACACACATACATAAACAAAGAATGCACACACACATTGAGAGAGGAAAAGAGAGAGAGAGCATGCATAAACAAAAAACGCACACATTGAGAGCGGAAAAGAGAGAGAGAGAACATGCATAAACAAAAAACGCACACATTGAGAGAGAAAAAGAGAGAGAAAACATGGATAAATAAAAAAATGCACACACATTGAGAGAGAAAGAGAGAGAAACTAATTTAACGTCGTAGGAAACTAATTAAAATTAAAAGACCTAAATATCTAGCCGACGAGGAGTTGAACTCAAGACCTATTATTCAAGAGGGAAATGGCATAACCAATCTATCATACTTGGCATGGGTGATAGAAAGGTTATACCATTTATCTCTTTTTATTGGCACACACATCCACACACGCGCACACACACAAGAAGAAGAGAGTTATAACGTCGTAGGAAACTATCCTAAAAGACGTTAAAGATTAGGTTAGATGTAGACTTACGTTAAATTAGATTTAGGTTTATTTAAGTTAAATTAGATTAGATTTAGGTTTATTTTTAGTTAGATTTACGTTTATTTACGCTAGATTTAGATTTACGTTATATTAGATTAGATTTAGGTCTCCATAGACTGCGATGCCTGCATGGAGCAGGTGAAGAAAGCCCTCAATGGAATATAGGGTATTGCTGTCTTCACTAATGGTGGGCTCCATCGATCCAAAAGTACTGGTGAAATGTCTTCAGAAGATAGGGAAGAAGGTGGATCTTCAGGGCGGCAAGAGTCACTACATCCCCGACAATGACCATCTAGACAACCTCTAGTCATTCAACAGTACCTTCAAAGTTAGTAACAAGAGCAAGGACGGTCCAAAGGGCCAATTGCTGTCGTCAGATGTAGATGGAGATAAGACAGCGTCACTGCCGGAAGTTAACTCTCACATCTTTAGTGATGAGAATGCCAACTCCTACCGAGTTATGTGAAAAATTATGTGTTAAATCAGTTTTAAGGTTCTTATAATCCCTGTTAGTTTAGTTCTTTGTTTTTAATATAACATAATTTACGTTAGATTTAGATTTATGTTATATTAGATTAGACTTAGGTTTATTTAGGTTTACACACACACACACACATACAAGAAGAAGAGAGTTTTAACGTCGTAGGAAACTATCCCAAAAGACGTTAAAGATTAGGTTAGATGTAGACTTACGTTAAATTAGATTTAGGTTTATTTTTAGTTAGATTTACGTTTATTTAGATTTACGCTTATTTACGTTAGATCGAGTCCACGCAAGAATTACTTACGGTTTAGGGTTTAGAGTTAGACGAACAGTGAAAAGATCTACTGTGAAAAGATGTTAAGATGCTGTGAAGTGCTACAGCTAGAGAAGAGGCAAAGGGGTTTTGTCCACTACATGCAGTATCATGTAGACGTGGGTTTGTAGATTTCTTGTACCCACAAATATAGGTATTGACCAATAAAGACGAGTTTATAACCCGGTGGTTCTGATCTCCGTGCACCTCTAGATCGAGGTGTGCGGGGATTGGACATGACTAGAGAATGAGAGAGAGAGAGAGAGAGAGAGAGAGAGAGATAAGACGAAGAATGCCAATAGAATATTAAATTTCTTGTCCAGGCTATAAGATTTTTATCCTCATTATGAGTAGTGACGAGGATGTGGGACCGTCCAACCGAAACACCTATCTCTCAACGAGGGTCTTATGTCCTTGTAATCAATGCAAGCATGCTGTGCGACGGACAAGACGTGTTTCTTTGCAGTACGTTCGCAAATTTGGCGAGTTCGATCCATCTATTATAGATCGAGTTGTTGCCAATTATAACTCGTCGGACTCTAACGCTGGCCGACAAGCAGCAATCTTGCAACCCAATAGACGTGTTCGCAGGCGCTTTGGTCAAGCAGCATATGTGAGGCTACAAGATGTAGCCTCTAACAGCTCGGGGGATGATCATGCAGAGCACATTCCCAACGAGGCAATGTTTGAGCCCGAGATTGATGAAATGATCGAGACGATCATGGATTCAGAAAGGCTTATCTATGATGATATGAAAAGTGAAGCCGATACGCCATTGTATAATGGAGCACGTATGTCTAGATTGAAAGCACTCCTGGTTCTTCTCAACATGCAGGCAAAGTTTGGATGGAGTGACACTAGCGTCACAGCGCTTTTCAGGTGATCTATTACAATTAGTTTACTTTAATAAAACTCTAAATGTATAATGATCTGATAGATTTTTACACGACTGTATTGTATTTTTATGTTGTGTAGATTGCTTAAAGAGCACATACTACCAGCTGACAATGTGATGCCAGATTCCCGAGATGAAGCAAGAAAGATTTTGCAAAACTTGGGGATGGATTACAATTCTATCCACGCTTGTCCTAATGACTGCATTCTTTTCAGAGGGGAATACATAGACATGGAGAAGTGTCCGAAATGTGATTCTGAAAGATATCGAGTAGATCTCCATGGGACAAAAATTCCACAAAAGGTTTTGCGACATTTTTCTCTGCTTCCTCGCATCAAGCATTTCTTCGAATGTAAGTCCATGGCCGCCCTAGCATCATGGCATGAGGAGAATAAATCTTCGGATGGTGTGCTACGAATTCCTGCAGATTGCGCAGCCTGGAAACATATAGATGGAACATGGTCGGATTTTGCCATGGAAGCTCGAAAATTGCGCTTAGGCTTGGCTATGGATGGCGTAAATCCATTTGGTTAAGTTGTCGCACACTTTTCAATGAGATGCTAGCTTCCCCAAGCACCTACTAATCTTATCATCATTTATTTGTCCTTGTAGAAATATTACAAAAAGAGCCCAATCCTACCCCTACCATGGTGGACATACCATGAAATAAGTGCTTCTTTTGGCAAGTGTGCGCGAGTGCCTCCAAAGGAGTAACAACTTAGATTTTCAATGATCACGTGCTACAAAAGCATAGAGGGTTTGGAGTTGAGATTGTTTTCTTCTTCATAATTGAATAATGCCAAACTTGCTCCACTATGCTACCTACCCGATAGCTACAAAAAGGCTTGGAATTGTGTCAAAATCATTTCTTACAACAACCAAGTGCTTCCTGCCCTCTTCCCTTGTTGCACATATCTTAATTGATGCAATTGAAGGAACATCATCCCCGCAAAGAGTAAGCTCATCAAAAAGTAGTTGTACTTCTTGAATGTCAATAGCTTTTATCATAGCATATATAGCCTTTCATTTGGAAGACAATGGGGTCTATGAGGGCCTCTTTATTTGGCAGTTTAAGGAAGTCAAACCTTTAGTATTAAGAAAGTAATTAAAGGACATCTTTTGAATTCAACAAGCAAAACGGTTAGTTTATTTGAATTCAAATTTTTTTTCCAAAATGAAATTCAAAATCTAGCGGGTAAAACCATACCATATACCATATCTATGGAGAGAGCTCGAGGCGTAGATTGTAAATCTATAATCTCCGCTCAAATCGGAGATCATATATGGGAGTTATGGAAGTTTGAAAATCATAAAATTGTCTTGGGGGGAAAAGTGCATCCTTTGACCACTCTTACACATCTCTTACACACCCACCATTCTTGCACACATGGAATATACCTATTGGTCAAAATGTTAATCACCTCCATAAGCTCATGGCAAATAAAGAGGTCCTCTTAGACCCCATCCTCTTTCTAATGGTATCCTCTCTAAGGGGCTTGTGGCCTTGAAAACTTTGTTACATGTCAAACACAAGACACAAATCGATAAACTATGAAATGACTATTGGCATGGCAAGCCACTTTTCTATCTCACGAAAGTAGCGGCATGTAGCATAGAAAAAGAAAATATTAGGCATGTTGACTCAAAGCGACAAAGGTTGTATTGTCACCAAGCTTTTCTACTCCACATGTATTACATCACATGAAGCCACTCACATATAGCTAGGGAAAATCTTGAGAAACACACCTGTATGCACGTAGCCATATTCCATAAGGGCCCTATAGCCATTGCAGTTATTTGATCACCAAACATTGCTTGCAGCTGTGTATTCAATCATCTGCTTGCGACCAACTCAATGTTTGGCCAATATGCATGTAGCATGTGCCCCTACCACCGATCTTGCTCTATTTCTTGAAGATGCGGCCTACATACTTCTTTATGAGTAGTGGAAGAATACTCTCTCTCTATCTCTCTCTCTCTCTCTCTCTCACCCACCCAACTCCCAAAAGTACCACTTGTGGCAACCCTGTAATTTGGAGGGTGACTCTACTTTTCATTTGAAGGTGTTAGAAGGAAAGCCCTTTTTCTTTCTAAATAAATTTGAAGGACATGCAACATTTCTTCACATTTTGTATAAGGGTAACATATTTGTAGTTTTGGTAATAGAGAGAGATGGAGAGTCTACCCATTGGGCTAAGTAGCACACAACATTTTTTTTTGTGGGTGGAGGGGGGGGGGGGGTGTTTGAGGGGATCGATGGCTCAAATGTCGGAGGTGGGATCTTAAGGTGGGCCCGGCTAAACCTAGGTAGCACAAAAATCGAGGCAAAAGGGAATCCATTTTATTTTGTTGGGGGGGGGGGGGGGGGGGGGGGGGGGGGGGGTGGGGGTTTGAGGGGATCGATGGTTCAAATGTCGGAGGTGGGATCTTAAGGTGGGCCGGCTAAACCTAGGCAGCACAAAAATCGAGGCAAAAGGGAATCCAAGCAGCATAAAAGATTGGATTTATTCAATCGGTTTCGAAACAATTACCACATAACTTAAGTTATGGTCTCACAAGCTAACCAATTCACTCACACACGCATGTTGATACCGTACTCGTTCATACAATTTTTTATTCTAGACCAACATGCATTCCTCGCATCTAGGAGGTTCAATTTGTGGCCCGCTTTAGTTTTAATGTGACGGTTGTGGCTGCGATTGCACAGATAATCGTGTCTGGACTTGTGAACCATGGATCCCCTCACCACTTCTCATTAAATTTGTGTGTGTTACTTAGGCCTGATTAGACTGCCGAGGCTAAAACTGGATTACAACAATAAATAAAGAAACCACGGTGACATATCTTGGATTGCCAAGATGCGCAACTCATCAAGTACACAAGAATAACGATGGAGGAGGAATGGGCCACCATGGTTTTCTTCTCAGTTAATGAAACATGTATAGCCCTCTAGTGTGTGTGAGTGTGTGTGTGTGTGTGTGTGTGTGTGAGAGAGAGAGAGAGAGAGAGAGAGAGAGAGTACATTGCGGATGGATAGTGCAAGGCACTGGAAATTTTGAGTTCCATGCTTTTAGAAGTCTGAAAGCATTTACCAAGTAGTGTGCAAATGCAGCTTGAGAGAAGAACTCGAGGGAGAGAAAATAGCCGGCCACATGCCTGTTTATAATGGTGTGCGTTTGGAAAATGACTGCATCTGCACGCTTTTGTTTCTAACTCCTGTGTACTAACTGAGGATCTTTTTGAATGGTGCAGGTTCGAGGACGGCTGTTGCCATTGCAAAAGCTTTTGTAAAAATGTGGAGAGTCCACGGAGCGTGCTAGTGGTTTCAGACAGAGGAAGGTGGAGGGTGAAGAGTTGACGGAGGCACTTTTTACCGCAAGAAGAGCGTAGCCATGCACGACATAGCAAGCACCTTGTGTCTCAAGAGAAGCTGCACGAGTAGGCCGGTGGATGAGGTTGTCTATATTTAGCAAGGTGGAGGATAGGCTCCCATATCTCAAGTCAATCCATGAGGCGCACCATTTCATGATGAGTGCGCTGAAAAAAAGGTTGAGCGGTCCTGCAACTCAAGCGGCTGCCCAAGGCCACCGTAGAGCCTGTGTGGAAGAGATAGGGTACTCCTCCTCTAGATTGCGGGCAGAGTCGTCTCGCCTTTGCAGGCACAAGCTGATGGGTTGCGGATTCTTGTCGTGGAAGACATATTGTTGCAAGTTGCATCATGCTAGTGAGGAGCTCGCAAGGCTTGAAGGCTTGAGGGTGGCTTTGGTCGCTGGAAGAGCAGGGCCATCCATTGTGGCTGCAAGTATTTGCAGCCACGTGGGTGGAACTCTTGTTTTTTTTAATAAATAATATAGACATAGATGGGCTGACACTTATGGCTTGGAACTGAGAGAAGCTCAACGTGTATGCTCAAACACTACAAGAGGCTCTTCATATTAGCGACGCTCACACAGCGACGCTCAAAAAAAAATTTCCCGGCGTCGCTATGAGCGTCGCAAATGTTTTTGTAAATTTGCGACGCTCATAGCGACGCTTATAGCGACGCTCATAGCGACGCCAGCTGGGGTAAAAAAAATAACCGAGCGCGTCCAAAAACTCAGATCTCAGATCTGAGTTTTTCGGCGCCCTCAAGCAAAGAGCAGGTAACGCTCTCCCTCACTCTCTCTCTCTCTCTCTCTCTCTCTCTCTCTCTCTTTTTCTTCTACACACACACACACACACACACACACACACACACACACGAGGAGAGGAAGGAGAGCCAGGTATGCTCCTTCCCTCTCCTCATTCTCATGTTCCCTTCCCCTCTTCTCTCTCCCTCTCTCTCTCTCTCTCATACACACACATACACACACACACATAGTGTTTTTGAGAGAGAGAGAGAGAGAGAGAGAGAGAGAGAGAGAGAGAGTACAAACAAAAACAAAAACGCACACACATACATAAACAAAGAATGCACACACACATTGAGAGAGAAAAAGAGAGAGAGAGCATGCATAAACAAAAAACGCACGCATTGAGAGAGGAAAAGAGAGAGAGAACATGCATAAACAAAAAACGCACACATTGAGAGAGGAAAAGAGAAAGAAAACATGCATACGATCCAAAAAAACGCACACACATTGAGAGAGAAAGAAAGAGAAACTAAGGGAGCGTCGTAGGAAACTAATTAAAATTAAAAGACCTAAAGATCTAGCCGACGAGGAGTTGAACTGAAGACCTATTATTCAAGAGGGAAATGGCATAATCAATCTATCATACTTGGCATGGGTGATAGAAAGGTTATACCATTTATCTCTTTTTATTGGCACACACATCCACACACGCGCACACACACAGGAAGAAGAGAGTTATAACGTCGTAGGAAACTATCTTAAAGACGTTAAAGATTAGGTTATATGTAGACTTACATTAAATTAGATTTAGGTTTATTTTTAACTAGATTTACGTTTATTTAAGCTAGATTTAGATTTACGTTATATTAGATTAGATGCGGGTCTCCATAGACTGCGATGCCTGCATGAAGCGGGTGAAGAAAGCCCTCAATGGAATATAGGGTATTGCTGCCTTCACTCATGGTGGGCTCCGTCGATCCAAAAGTACTGGTGAAATGTCTTCAGAAGATAGGGAAGAAGGTGGATCTTCAGGGCGGCAAGAGTCACTACATCCCCGACACAATGACCATCTAGACAACCTCTAGTCATTAGACTTACGTTAAATTAGATTTAGCTTTATTTTTAGTTAGATTTACGCTTATTTACGTTAGATCGAGTCCACGCAAGAATTACTTACGGTTTAGGGTTTAGAGTTAGACGAACAGTGAAAAGATCTACTGTGAAAAGATGTTAAGATGAAGTGAAGTGCTACAGCTAGAGAAGAGGCAAAGGGATTTTGTCCACTACATGCAGTATCATGTAGACGTGGGTGTGTAGATTTCTTGTACCCACAAATATAGGTATTGACCAATAAAGACGAGATTATAACCCGGTGGTTCTGATCTCCGTGCACCTCTAGACCGAGGTGTGCGGGGATTGGACATGACTAGAGAATGTGAGGTAAAGAGTGAGAGAGAGAGAGAGAGAGATAAGACAAAGAATGCCAATAGAATATTAAATTTGTTGTCCAGGTTATAAGTTTTTTATCCTCATTATGAGTAGCGACGAGGATGTGGGACCGTCCAACCGAAACACCTATCTCTCAACGAGGGTCTTATGTCCTTGTAATCAATGCAAGCATGCTGTGCGACGGACAAGACATGTTTCTTTGCAGCACGTTCGCGAATTTGGCGAGTTCGATCCATCTATTATAGATCGAGTTGTTGCCAATTATAACTCGTCGGACTCTGACGCTGGCCAACAAGCAGCAATCTTGCAACCCAATAGACGTATTCGCAGGCGCTTTGGTCAAGCAGCATATGTGAGGCCACAAGATGTAGCCTCTGACAGCTCGGGGGATGATCATGCAGAGCACATTCCCAACGAGGCAATGTTTGAGCCCGAGATTGATGAAATGATCGAGACGATCATGGATTCAGGAAAGGCTTATCTATGATGATATGAAAAGTGAAGCCGATACGCCATTGTATAATGGAGCACGTATGTCTAGATTGAAAGCCACTCCTGGTTCTTCTCAACATGCAGGCAAAGTTTGGATGGAGTGACACTAGCGTCACAGCGCTTTTCAGGTGATCTATTACAATTAGTTTACTTTAATAAAACTCTAAATGTATAATGATCTGATAGATTTTTACACGACTGTATTGTATTTTTATGTTGTGTAGATTGCTTAAAGAGCACATACTACCAGCTGACAATGTGATGCCAGATTCCCGAGATGAAGCAAGAAAGATTTTGCAAAACTTGGGGATGGATTACAATTCTATCCACTCTTGTCCTAATGACTGCATTCTTTTCAGAGGGGAATACATAGACATGGAGAAGTGTCCGAAATGTGATTCCGAAAGATATCGAGTAGATCTCCATGGGACAAAAATTCCACAAAAGGTTTTGCGACATTTTTCTCTGCTTCCTCGCATCAAGCATTTCTTCGAATGTAAGTCCATGGCCGCCCTAGCATCATGGCATGAGGAGAATAAATCTTCGGATGGTGTGCTACGAATTCCTGCAGATTGCGCAGCCTGGAAACATATAGATGGAACATGGTCGGATTTTGCCAGGGAAGCTCGAAACTTGCGCTTAGGCTTGGCTATGGATGGCGTAAATCCATTTGGTCAAAGATCAACATCTTACAGTGTATGGCCCGTTGTCATCGTCAACTACAACATTCCCCCGTGGTTGACTACGAAGAAGGGGCACCTATGGCTAAGCTTGATTGTGCCAGGGCGATATAAAGTGGAGAATATGGATGTGTATCTTCGTCCACTATTGGAAGAGCTACAACAATTGTGGATTGGCATAGAGGTGGTGGATATGAGCCGACACACAAGACGACGGAATGCTTTGATCAGAGGCATTCTAATGTGGACCATGCATGACTATCCCGGGCTAACAGAATGCTCAGGTGATCTATTGACACTCCTCACTCAAACACTGTAAATCTTGTTTTTTCCCATAGTTGATCTATTATCATGTGTATACATGCAGGGCTTCAAACAAGCGGATACAGAGCATGTGTCACATGTGGACCTAGACTGAATGTGGATCGTATGGAGCAATATTGGCCGCAAACAGCGTCTGATGGATCGATAAAACTCCCTAAAGCACCATGGATTTTCACAGGAGCCCAAGAACGCAAAGTAAAAGAGACCATTCAATCTTTGCGGACCCCCACTGGCGTAATGCACTCGCTCCGAACGTGTTTTACTAAAGAAGGAAAGCTTAACGGTTTGAAGTCACACGATTGGCATAAAATGTGTCAGGTACGTTCATAGTGGACTTTAATATCATTGCATAAAATGTGGACTTTAATATCATTGCTGCACATACTTTACACTTTATTTTACCGGTTGCCATTGAGGGATGTTTGTCTCTCGACATCCGTAGCACAATCTACAAACTTGCAAAGCTGGTGCAATGGATCTCACAAAAGGAGATCAACGTAGACTCCATACCATTCGCCAAACTAAATGCTGCGGAGCTTGTGTGCATGTTTGAGAAACATTTTCCTACTACCATGCTAACCATTCAGGTGCATCTTCTTGTTCACATAGTTGATGAGGTGGAAATAGCTGGCACATCTCATTCCAGATGGATGTTCTTCTTAGAACGTTTCATGAAAACGCTTAAGGGATATGTGCGTCAAAAGGCACGTCTGGAGAGTAGCATGGCAGAAGGTTGGTTGGTATCAGAGTCCCTAGTGTACATTGGAGAGTGGCTAAACGGATTTGATAAAGCCCGGGACACGCTATGGCGAACCATAGATGATGAGCGCATATCTGGGATTGTCATGTGCAATCTCGGTGTTGAGAAGAAGATGACGGAAGATCTAGAGGCTAAAATCAACCGATTTTGCATGCTTCACAATCCAGTGATGCAAAAGTGGATTTCACAATATGAGAATGCAAAGCAAGAGCGACAAAGGGCACGAATCGAGTGGAGACGGGGAAGACGACCACCGATGCACTATCCGACGGTTCTGGAGAGCCTACCAACATTCATGAGCTTAAGATGGTTGCACAACCAATTGAAAAGCTCACAACAATGCGGTGACGAAGTGACTGAGGAAGAGTGGGAGTACTCTCGGGGTTGCGCGACCAAGGTAAGTTTGCAATGTACGACTAGCTAGTGACTTTATTTCTAAACGTTTGAACGGCCACTCATAATCTTTGTTCGTTGTAGTATAAATCATACACAGCAGCATGGTGTAAAGGTCGACATTTTAGGGTGGAACGGATCGACAAAACGCGTTTTACTCAAGATTGTGGAATCATGGCAAAATTTGAACAGTCTAGTCGACGACGTTCCTCTGATGCAGATCCTGTGGTGGCGGAACTCACTTACTTCGGCACGCTACAAGAGATTTTGAGGATCGATTACAAAGGATTTTTTGTCGACTTGTTTGACGTGCAATGGTTCAAGATAATCATGGAGGGTCACAACGCTACTGTGCGTAGAGGAGATTCTGGTTTTCTTGAGCTGGATTCTACTAAGAAATGGATTGACCTAAGAGACACTTTCGTACTACCCGAGCATTGTGAACAAGTAAGTATGTAAATAGTTAACATCCCCCTTTTACAAGTTATGTGCTTGAAAGCTCTCATGTAAGTTATGTGGCTCTGGCGGTACGTCATAGAGGTAGCCCCTCGTAGTGTAAGGACATATGAAGGCTACCATGTGCCAATCACAACGGCATCAATGGAGGAGATCAGAGAAGATGCTCAATCAGAAGCCGCTGCGGTGGTGCCAGACGAGCTTCAAGATGCTACTACTCTATATGGGGTGCATGCAGAGGAGCTACAAAATGAAACAGAGGATATGTGTTTAAACGGAGAGCTCTATATAGATATAGGAAGTTATGCTGAGTTATGCGAGGATGAGAGAGAGATCTCTTAAAGCCACAAATATTGTATTTGAACAATTTTGCTCCGTGCTGTAAAAGCTCTGGCTCTCTAAGTACCTTCCATGGTGTATAACGCTCTTTTCTACTCGCGCTCACATCTTTTGATTGAAAATTCTGAGTTTTCGACTTGCCTCTTCTATTACTCAATTCATTGCGTCATTGTATTTATATGCGTCATTACGTCATTGTATTTAATGGTCTTTGCGTCATTGTCTACTCTATTCATTCAATATTAAGTTTAAATATTCGTGTGTTTAATGCAGGTATGGATGATGAGGAGTTTCTTTCTTCTTTGTCACCACAGCAGAGACAGTGGTACGTGGAGCGTCATCGCTCTGGCGCATCATCGCGCGTTCCTACTCCATCCGCATCTCCCTCTCTTTTGGAGCATTCGGCGCGCTCGGAAGCTTCGGCGTCGACGAGACGATCTTCACACTCGTCTAGACACCGGCGCTCTAGTGGTGGCGGTGGCGGTTGTTGTGGGGATTCCGCCGCCGATGCCTCCACACCGCCTCGTGTTCGACGAGGCTCTTTACCCTCCCCTTCTTTGCCCGCCCCCACACCAGCCACAACATCTCCATCTACGCCAGGTTTTGCGCAGCTGACTGTTCCTAGCAGCTACACACCTCTACCTACTCCGCCAGGAGCCACCCCACTCGACACTCCTCCCTTCGGGGCCCAGACGCCGGTGGAGACACCTGACGCCCGTACCCCCATCGACACGCCGCTAGAGACCCCTGCCGGGACACCTAGGTTCACGCGTCACCGGCCAGAGGGCTTGCCTTACTCCGTCGACTTCAGCGGCGGCATCATCATGGATGATGACGGCAAGAAGGTGATCTCGCACATGCGTGGTCTTTGCTCTCAACTGTTTAGACACTACATACTAAACAAATGGAGTGAAGTACCAAGTGATTTAAAAAACAGAGTCATCAGCATACTTCATGATGAGTTTCCCGTTCCAACACGGGATCAGCGCTTCAATGAAGACCTGATGAAGATTCGAATGCACGAATACTGCAAACACAAGCGTTCCGAAGTGCAAAAAGCAATCAAGCATGGGTGGAACAGGCCAGATTGGCTGGCCAAAGAAGATTGGAAGAATGCGAAGAAAGCAGCGCGCGAGAATCCCGACAAGTGGAAGCAACAAAAGGATGCAACCAGAGCGCGAGTAGAGGCAGGGAGCTCGCACCACTTGGGGAGCGATGGATGGGCATCATTTGAGGCCGATTTTGTAAGTGTTTTCGCATTGCTCTTTATGTTCGATAGTTTAGGGTTTATGAGTTTTTTAATTCTAACATAATGAAATCTTTGTATGTTTTGACAGTGGTCGATGACAGGACGTGATCCCACACCGTACGAGCGCGAGTATGCAGGCAGGAAGGGCTTAAACGCCCTGATGGACATTCTCAGTTCTCGCGGCGGCATGGTTAGTATTAGGGTTTACTCTTTTCTATTTTTTGTATTGTTTTATAAATGTCGTTATATGTTTATACTTACTGAAAGCTGTCTTATTGTCTTTTTTTGAAGAATCCGACAGATACGCGCTTGGACGCGATGAGACGTCTGACTAGACGACGTCAGTTTAGCCGTAGCTAGATAGCATTAGTTTAGGGTTTCTCATAGCTTATGTATCATGAGACGGATTTTATACGTCTTTTTGAACCATGTATATTATTACATTTGTCACCGCAGTTCATTTTGCCAATCAATTCTTTATGCCTATGATGTTGTACAATTGTCATTATTACATTTGCCAATCAATTCATTTTGCCTATGATGTGTACAATTGTCAATTTTACGCTTGTCAATTTTGCAAACAATGCGTCTTGTGGGTGACTATTTTGGGTCTATTATCTACCCTTGCACTTTTTTTAAAAAGTGAATCAAGTACAATATGCTTGATGGGTGGCAGGGCATTCAATGTCCTGTCACCAAAAAAATTTCTCTCGGGCGTCGCTATAACCGTCGCTATTTATGGCTCTGTAGCGTCGCTATGAGCGCCGCTATAGACTTCTGTGTAAACGTCGCTATAATCGTTGCTATGACCGTCTCTATATAGCGACGCATATAGCGACGCATATAGCGATGCTATTAGCGACGGTTTTGCGACGTCGGGAGTTATAAAAACCCAGTGTATTTCTGTCGCTAACAGCGTCACAAGAGCACACAACCTTTTGTAGTGACACACAAACTAATACAAAGTGCATCAAAAGATAGGTTTCTTGGGAGTGAGCAAGGAGTGGTGATGATCAATTGGTGGATGACCAATTGATCAAGTTGAATACTTGAGTATTTCTTAGAGGGCTGGAAACTATGATCTTCATTACTAAAATGTTGTTGAAAAATGTAGAGAGTTTGGAGTTGAAATTGCCTTCTTCTTCGCAATGAAATAAACCCAAACGTGTCGTTCTACCTACCATGTAGCTGCCAAAACACTTGGACATTGGTTAAGTTGTCGCACACTTTTCAATGAGACGCTAGCTTCCCCAAGCACCTACTAATCTTATCATCATTTATTTGTCCTTGTAGAAATATTACAAAAAGAGCCCAATCCTACCCCTACCATGGTGGACATACCATGAAATAAGTGCTGCTTTTGGCAAGTGTGCGCGAGTGCCTCCAAAGGAGTAACAACTTAGATTTTCAATGATCACGTGCTACAAAAGCATAGAGGGTTTGGAGTTGAGATTGTTTTCTACTTCATAATTGAATAATGCCAAACTTGCTCCACTATGCTACCTACCCGATAGCTACAAAAAGGCTTGGAATTGTGTCAAAATCATTTCTTACAACAACCAAGTGCTTCCTGCCCTCTTCCCTTGTTGCACATATCTTAATTGATGCAATTGAAGGAACATCATCCCCGCAAAGAGTAAGCTCATCAAAAAGTAGTTGTACTTCTTGAATGTCAATAGCTTTTATCATAGCATATATAGCCTTTCATTTGGAAGACAATGGGGTCTATGAGGGCCTCTTTATTTGGCAGTTTAAGGAAGTCAAACCTTTAGTATTAAGAAAGTAATTAAAGGACATCTTTTGAATTCAACAAGCAAAACGGTTAGTTTATTTGAATTCAAATTTTTTTTCCAAAATGAAATTCAAAATCTAGCGGGTAAAACCATACCATATAGCATATCTATGGAGAGAGCTCGAGGCGTAGATTGTAAATCTATAATCTCCGCTCAAATCGGAGATCATATATGGGAGTTATGGAAGTTTGAAAATCATAAAATTGTCTTGGGGGGAAAAGTGCATCCTTTGACCACTCTTACACATCTCTTACACACCCACCATTCTTGCACACATGGAATATACCTATTGGTCAAAATGTTAATCACCTCCATAAGCTCATGGCAAATAAAGAGGTCCTCTTAGACCCCATCCTCTTTCTAATGGTATCCTCTCTAAGGGGCTTGTGGCCTTGAAAACTTTGTTACATGTCAAACACAAGACACAAATCGATAAACTATGAAATGACTATTGGCATGGCAAGCCACTTTTCTATCTCACGAAAGTAGCGGCATGTAGCATAGAAAAAGAAAATATTAGGCATGTTGACTCAAAGCGACAAAGGCTGTATTGTCACCAAGCTTTTCTACTCCACATGTATTACATCACATGAAGCCACTCACAGATAGCTAGGGAAAATCTTGAGAAACACACCTGTATGCACGTAGCCATATTCCATAAGGGCCCTATAGCCATTGCAGTTATTTGATCACCAAACATTGCTTGCAGTTGTGTATTCAATCATCTGCTTGCGACCAAACTCAAGTTTGGCCAATATGCATGTAGCATGTGCCCCTACCACCGATCTTGCTCTATTTCTTGAAGATGCGGCCTACATACTTCTTTATGAGTAGTGGAAGAATACTCTCTCTCTATCTCTCTCTCTCTCTCTCTCTCTCACCCACCCAACTCCCAAAGTACCACTTGTGGCAACCTGTAATTTGGAGGGTGACTCTACTTTTCATTTGAAGGTGTTAGAAGGAAGCCCTTTTTCTTTCTAAATAAATTTGAAGGACATGCAACATTTCTTCACATTTTGTATAAGGGTAACATATTTGTAGTTTTGGTAATAGAGAGAGATGGAGAGTCTACCCATTGGTCTAAGTAGCACAACATTTTATTTTGTGGGTGGAGGGGGGGGGGGGGTGTTTGAGGGATCGATGGCTCAAATGTCGGAGGTGGGATCTTAAGGTGGGCCCGGCTAAACCTAGGTAGCACAAAAATCGAGGCAAAAGGGAATCCATTTTATTTTGTTTGGGGGGGGGGGGGGGGGGGGGGGGGGGGGGGGGGGGGGGTGGGGGTTTGAGGGGATCGATGGTTCAAATGTCGGAGGTGGGATGTTAAGGTGGGCCCGGCTAAACCTAGGCAACACAAAAATCGAGGCAAAAGGGAATCCAAGCAGCATAAAAGATTGGATTTATTCAATCGGTTTCGAAACAATTACCACATAACTTAAGTTATGGTCTCACAAGCTAACCAATTCACTCACACACGCATGTTGATACCGTACTCGTTCATACAATTTTTTATTCTAGACCAACATGCATTCCTCGCATCTAGGAGGTTCAATTTGTGGCCCGCTTTAGTTTTAATGTGACGGTTGTGGCTGCGATTGCACAGATAATCGTGTCTGGACTTGTGAACCATGGATCCCCTCACCACTTCTCATTAAATTTGTGTGTGTTACTTAGGCCTGATTAGACTGCCGAGGCTAAAACTGGATTACAACAATAAATAAAGAAACCATGCACGGTGACATATCTTGGATTGCCAAGATGCGCAACTCATCAAGTACACAAGAATAACGATGGAGGAGGAATGGGCCACCATGGTTTTCTTCTCAGTTAATGAAACATGTATAGCCCTCTAGTGTGTGTGAGTGTGTGTGTGTGTGTGTGTGTGTGTGAGAGAGAGAGAGAGAGAGAGAGAGAGAGTACATTGCGGATGGATAGTGCAAGGCACTGGAAATTTTGAGTTCCATGCTTTTAGAAGTCTGAAAGCATTTACCAAGTAGTGTGCAAATGCAGCTTGAGAGAAGAACTCGAGGGAGAGAAAATAGCCGGCCACATGCCTGTTTATAATGGTGTGCGTTTGGAAAATGACTGCATCTGCACGCTTTTGTTTCTAACTCCTGTGTACTAACTGAGGATCTTTTTGAATGGTGCAGGTTCGAGGACGGCTGTTGCCATTGCAAAAGCTTTTGTAAAAATGTGGAGAGTCCACGGAGCGTGCTAGTGGTTTCAGACAGAGGAAGGTGGAGGGTGAAGAGTTGACGGAGGCACTTTTTACCGCAAGAAGAGCGTAGCCATGCACGACATAGCAAGCACCTTGTGTCTCAAGAGAAGCTGCACGAGTAGGCCGGTGGATGAGGTTGTCTATATTTAGCAAGGTGGAGGATAGGCTCCCATATCTCAAGTCAATCCATGAGGCGCACCATTTCATGATGAGTGCGCTGAAAAAAAGGTTGAGCGGTCCTGCAACTCAAGCGGCTGCCCAAGGCCACCGTAGAGCCTGTGTGGAAGAGATAGGGTACTCCTCCTCTAGATTGCGGGCAGAGTCGTCTCGCCTTTGCAGGCACAAGCTGATGGGTTGCGGATTCTTGTCGTGGAAGACATATTGTTGCAAGTTGCATCATGCTAGTGAGGAGCTCGCAAGGCTTGAAGGCTTGAGGGTGGCTTTGGTCGCTGGAAGAGCAGGGCCATCCATTGTGGCTGCAAGTATTTGCAGCCACGTGGGTGGAACTCTTGTTTTTTTTAATAAATAATATAGACATAGATGGGCTGACACTTATGGCTTGGAACTGAGAGAAGCTCAACGTGTATGCTCAAACACTACAAGAGGCTCTTCATATTAGCGACGCTCACACAGCGACGCTCAAAAAAAAATTTCCCGGAGTCGCTATGAGCGTCGCTATAAGCGTCGCTATGAGCGTCGCAAATGTTTTTGTAAATTTGCGACGCTCATAGCGACGCTTATAGCGACGCCAGCTGGGGTAAAAAAAATAACCGAGCGCGTCCAAAAACTCAGATCTCAGATCTGAGTTTTTCGGCGCCCTCAAGCAAAGAGCAGGTAACGCTCTCCCTCACTCTCTCTCTCTCTCTCTCTCTCTTTTTCTTCTACACACACACACACACACACACACACACACACACACACACGAGGAGAGGAAGGAGAGCCAGGTATGCTCCTTCCCTCTCCTCATTCTCATGTTCCCTTCCCCTCTTTCTCTCTCCCTCTCTCTCTCTCTCACACACACACATACACACACACACATAGTGTTTTTGAGAGAGAGAGAGAGAGAGAGAGAGAGAGAGAGAGAGAGAGTACAAACAAAAACAAAAACGCACACACATACATAAACAAAGAATGCACACACACATTGAGAGAGAAAAAGAGAGAGAGAGCATGCATAAACAAAAAACGCACGCATTGAGAGAGGAAAAGAGAGAGAGAACATGCATAAACAAAAAACGCACACATTGAGAGAGGAAAAGAGAAAGAAAACATGCATACGATCCAAAAAAACGCACACACATTGAGAGAGAAAGAAAGAGAAACTAAGGGAGCGTCGTAGGAAACTAATTAAAATTAAAAGACCTAAAGATCTAGCCAACGAGGAGTTGAACTGAAGACCTATTATTCAAGAGGGAAATGGCATAATCAATCTATCATACTTGGCATGGGTGATAGAAAGGTTATACCATTTATCTCTTTTTATTGGCACACACATCCACACACGCGCACACACACAGGAAGAAGAGAGTTATAACGTCGTAGGAAACTATCTTAAAAGACGTTAAAGATTAGGTTATATGTAGACTTACATTAAATTAGATTTAGGTTTATTTTTAACTAGATTTACGTTTATTTAAGCTAGATTTAGATTTACGTTATATTAGATTAGATGCGCGTCTCCATAGACTGCGATGCCTGCATGAAGCGGGTGAAGAAAGCCCTCAATGGAATATAGGGTATTGCTGCCTTCACTCATGGTGGGCTCCGTCGATCCAAAAGTACTGGTGAAATGTCTTCAGAAGATAGGGAAGAAGGTGGATCTTCAGGGCGGCAAGAGTCACTACATCCCCGACACAATGACCATCTAGACAACCTCTAGTCATTAGACTTACGTTAAATTAGATTTAGCTTTATTTTTAGTTAGATTTACGCTTATTTACGTTAGATCGAGTCCACGCAAGAATTACTTACGGTTTAGGGTTTAGAGTTAGACGAACAGTGAAAAGATCTACTGTGAAAAGATGTTAAGATGAAGTGAAGTGCTACAGCTAGAGAAGAGGCAAAGGGATTTTGTCCACTACATGCAGTATCATGTAGACGTGGGTGTGTAGATTTCTTGTACCCACAAATATAGGTATTGACCAATAAAGACGAGATTATAACCCGGTGGTTCTGATCTCCGTGCACCTCTAGACCGAGGTGTGCGGGGATTGGACATGACTAGAGAATGTGAGGTAAAGAGTGAGAGAGAGAGAGAGAGAGAGATAAGACAAAGAATGCCAATAGAATATTAAATTTGTTGTCCAGGTTATAAGTTTTTTATCCTCATTATGAGTAGCGACGAGGATGTGGGACCGTCCAACCGAAACACCTATCTCTCAATGAGGGTCTTATGTCCTTGTAATCAATGCAAGCATGCTGTGCGACGGACAAGACGTGTTTCTTTGCAGCACGTTCGTGAATTTGGCGAGTTCGATCCATCTATTATAGATCGAGTTGTTGCCAATTATAACTCGTCGGACTCTAACGCTGGCCAACAAGCAGCAATCTTGCAACCCAATAGACGTATTCGCAGGCGCTTTGGTCAAGCAGCATATGTGAGGCCACAAGATGTAGCCTCTGACAGCTCGGGGGATGATCATGCAGAGCACATTCCCAACGAGGCAATGTTTGAGCCCGAGATTGATGAAATGATCGAGACGATCATGGATTCAGAAAGGCTTATCTATGATGATATGAAAAGTGAAGCCGATACGCCATTGTATAATGGAGCACGTATGTCTAGATTGAAAGCACTCCTGGTTCTTCTCAACATGCAGGCAAAGTTTGGATGGAGTGACACTAGCGTCACAGCGCTTTTCAGGTGATCTATTACAATTAGTTTACTTTAATAAAACTCTAAATGTATAATGATCTGATAGATTTTTACACGACTGTATTGTATTTTTATGTTGTGTAGATTGCTTAAAGAGCACATACTACCAGCTGACAATGTGATGCCAGATTCCCGAGATGAAGCAAGAAAGATTTTGCAAAACTTGGGGATGGATTACAATTCTATCCACGCTTGTCCTAATGACTGCATTCTTTTCAGAGGGGAATACATAGACATGGAGAAGTGTCCGAAATGTGATTCCGAAAGATATCGAGTAGATCTCCATGGGACAAAAATTCCACAAAAGGTTTTGCGACATTTTTCTTTGCTTCCTCGCATCAAGCATTTCTTCGAATGTAAGTCCATGGCCGCCCTAGCATCATGGCATGAGGAGAATAAATCTTCGGATGGTGTGCTACGAATTCCTGCAGATTGCGCAGCCTGGAAACATATAGATGGAACATGGTCGGATTTTGCCAGGGAAGCTCGAAACTTGCGCTTAGGCTTGGCTATGGATGGCGTAAATCCATTTGGTCAAAGATCAACATCTTACAGTGTATGGCCCGTTGTCATCGTCAACTACAACATTCCCCCGTGGTTGACTACGAAGAAGGGGCACCTATGGCTAAGCTTGATTGTGCCAGGGCGATATAAAGTGGAGAATATGGATGTGTATCTTCGTCCACTATTGGAAGAGCTACAACAATTGTGGATTGGCATAGAGGTGGTGGATATGAGCCGACACACAAGACGACGGAATGCTTTGATCAGAGGCATTCTAATGTGGACCATGCATGACTATCCCGGGCTAACAGAATGCTCAGGTGATCTATTGACACTCCTCACTCAAACACTGTAAATCTTGTTTTTTCCCATAGTTGATCTATTATCATGTGTATACATGCAGGGCTTCAAACAAGCGGATACAGAGCATGTGTCACATGTGGACCTAGACTGAATGCACGTAGGGCACCCTCACTGAAGAAGCAAATCTACGAAGGTCATCAAGCGTATCTTTCGGAGAATCATGTGTTACGCGACGGCTTTTTGGGAAGAGAGCCACCAAGGATGTCTGCACAAGCATGGTTAGAGTAGAAGGAGATGTGCGATGACGGATTGCCTCCAGGGATGAAGAGACTATCTCTATGGTACGAGTTACCATACTGGCCCCGACTCGTGATCAATCACTTGCTCGATCCAATGCACATATTCAAGAATGTGGGTAATCTACTTCGGCACGCTGCAAGAGATTTTGAGGATCGATTACAGAGGATTTTTTGTCGACTTGTTCGACGTGCAATGGTTCAAGATAATCATGGAGGGTCGAAACGCTACTGTGCGTAGAGGAGAGTCTGGTTTTCTTGAGGTGGATTCTACTAAGAAATGGACTGACCTAAGAGACACTTTCGTACTACCCGAGCATTGTGAACAAGTAAGTATATAAATAGTTAACATCCCCCTTTTACAAGTTATGTGCTTGAAAGCTCTCATGTAAGTTATGTGGCTCTGGCAGGTAGTATTTCATCCTACAAAGTCTACATCAAACTGGTGGTACGTCATAGAGGTAGCCCCTCGTAGTGCAAGGACGTATGAAGGCTACCATGTGCCAATCACAACGACATCAATGGAGGAGATCAGAGAAGATGCTCAATCAGAAGCCGCTGCGGTGGTGCTAGACGAGCATCAAGATGCTACTACTCTATATGGGGTGCATGCAGAGGAGCTACAAAATGAAACAGAGGATATGTGTTTAAACGGAGAGCTCTATATAGATATAGGAAGTTATGCTGAGTTATGCGAGGATGAGAGAGAGATCTCTTAAAGCCACAAATATTGTATTTGAACAATTTTGCTCCGTGCTGTAAAAGCTCTGGCTCTCTAAGTAGCTTCCATGGTGTGTAACGCTCTTTTCTACTCGTGCTCACATCTTTTGATTGAAAATTCTGAGTTTTCGACTTGCCTCTTCTATCACTCGATTCATTGCGTCATTGTATTTATATGCGTCATTACGTCATTGTATTTAATGGTCTTTGCGTCATTGTCTACTCTATTCATTCAATATTAAGTTTAAATATTCGTGTGTTTAATGCAGGTATGGATGATGAGGAGTTTCTTTCTTCTTTGTCACCGCAGTAGAGACAGTGGTACGTGGAGCGTCATCGCTCTGGCGCATCATCGCGCGTTCCTACACCATCCGCATCTCCCTCTCTTTCGGAGCATTCGGCGCGCTCTGAAGCTTCGGCGTCGACGAGACGAGCGTCACACTCGTCTAGACACCGGCGCTCTAGTGGTAGCGGTGGCGGTTGTTGTGGGGATTCCGCCACCGATGCCTCCACACCGCCTCGTGTTCGACGAGGCTCTTTACCCTCCCCTTCTTTGCCCGCCCCCACACCAGCCACAGCATCGCCATCTACGCCAGGTTTTGCACGGCTGACTGTTCCTAGAAGCTACACACCTCTACCTACTCCGCCAGGAGCCACCCCACTCGACACTCCTCGCTTCGGCGCCCAGACGCCGGTGGAGACACCTGACGTCCGTACCCCCATCGACACGCCGCTAGAGACCCCTGCCGGGACACCCAGGTTCACGCGTCACCGGCCAGAGGGCTTGCCTTACTCCGTCGATATCAGCGGCGGCATCATCATGGATGATGACGGCAAGAAGGTGATCTCGCGCATGCGTGGTCTTTGCTCTCAGCTGTTTAGACACTATATACTAAACAAATGGAGTGAAGTACCAAGTGATTTAAAAAACAGAGTCATCAGTATACTTCATGATGAGTTTCCCGTTCCAACACGGGATCAGCGCTTCAATGAAGACCTGATGAAGATTCGAATGCGCGAATACTGCAAACACAAGCGTTCCGAAGTGCAAAAAGCAATCAAGAATGGGTGGAATAGGCCAGATTGGCTGGCCAAAGAAGATTGGAAGAATGCGAAGAAAGCAGCGCGCGAAAATCCCGACAATTGGAAGCAACAAAAGGATGCAGCCAGAGCGCGAGTAGAGGCAGGGAGCTCGCACCACTTGGGGAGCGGTGGATGGGCATCATTTGAGGCCGATTTTGTAAGTCTTTTCACATTGCTCTTTATGCATGTTCGATAGTTTAGGGTTTATGAGTTTTTTAGTTCTAACATAATGAAATCTTTGTATGTTTTGACAGTGGTCGATGACAGGACGTGATCCCACACCGTACGAGCGCGAGTACGCAGGCAGGAAGGGCTTAAACGCCCTGATGGACATTCTCAGTTCTCGCGGCGGCATGGTTAGTATTAGGGTTTACTCTTTTTTATTTTTTGTATTGTTTTATAAATGTCGTTATATGTTTATATTTACTGAAAACTGTCTTATTGTCTTTTTTTGCAGAATCCGACAGATACGCCGCTTGGACGCGATGAGACGTCTGATTAGACGACGTCAGTTTAGCCGTAGCTAGATAGCATTAGTTTAGGGTTTCTCATAGCTTATGTATCATGAGACGGATTTTATACGTCTTTTTGAACCATGTATATTATTACATTTGTCACCGCAATTCCTTTTGCCAATCAATTCTTTATGCGTATGATGTTGTACAATTGTCATTATTACATTTGCCAATCAATTCAGTTTGCCTATGATGTGTACAATTGTCAATTTTGCAAATAATGCGTCTTGTGGGTGACTATTTTGGGTCTATTATCTACCTTTGCACTTTTTTTAAAAAGTGAATCAAGTACAATATGGTTGATGGGTGGCAGGGCATTCAATGCCCTACCACCAAAAAAATATTCTCTCAGGCGTCGCTATAAGCGTCGCTATAAGCGTCGCTATTTATGACTCTGTAGCGTCGCTATATGCGTCGCTATACTCTTCTGTGAGAGCGTCGCTATAGGCGTCGCTATGAGCGTCGTTATATAGCGACGCCTATAGCGACGTCTATAGCGACGCTCTCGTAGCGACGCTGTTAGCGACGGTTTTAGCGACGTCGAGGGTTATAAAAACCCAGTGTATTTTCGTCGCTAACAGCGTCACAAGAGCACACAACCTCTTGTAGTGAAAGGGTCAATGTTCGAGTGGTGCTCCCTTATATAACGGGAAGAAATTCTTGAGAGGCAACAATGGGAATCTCAAGAATGCATTGAATACAATAAGATAGGAGCCAGTAGTTCTCTTGAATCCCTTTGAATCAAATATTAGTCTTATATGATGTGTGAATCCATTTGAGACTAAAGCTAAACGTTCTTCTCTTTATATTTTTCTTTTAGGCTCATTGTGTGTGTGTGTGTGTGTGAGAGAGAGAGAGAGAGAGGGTCATTGAAAAGCTCTATGTGTGAGTTGATGCAGGCAACAATCCACTTGAGCTATTAAGAGGGTATAGTAGGTGCGCTATTTCTATAATTCTCCAAAAGTTTCCATTAGGTTTTGCATTAAGTACTACTCATTTGAGGTGTATATAAAGCATTCTAATCTTGTCTAAAATTGGGGTAGAAGAGGAGAGGGAAAGAGAAAGAATGAGTTTGATAAGTTTTTGAGAGATTCCTAAAGGTATTGGATGCTTGGAGCCATTGAGTGAGCATTGGTGTGAGTTGGATGTGAAAGAGAGAGAGTGGGATGATAGAGTATTATGTGTTGGAGTTAGGGTTGCAAGAATGCACACACAGCTTGAAAATGAAGAAGAAGCTCAAGGCACACAACATAGAATGTATTGCTAAGTATGGGAGTACAAAATAAGATAGCCCTAAAATATGGCCATATATACATAGCAAGGGGAAACTAGAGTGCTTTGTTAGTTGCATTCACATCGAATTGAGATCAATCAAAATGTTGAAAAACTATATATTCCATTTCAACACTTCTCAAATAAAAAGAAGCTGACAAGTTCCATTATTTGATGCCATTAATTATTGATATTTATTAAATGGGAGGAGAGACATTAAAATGAAGCAGAGAGGCAGAGAGAGAGAGAGAGAGAGTTTCGCATCAAAGCATGTTAGATTTTATTACCTGAGAGTGTGTTTGGGATACCGATTATAGTGTTTCATAAGTGTACCTCGCAAAAACCACAAGGAGGATTCGAGTTTTGTCAAGCTCAATGCTCGTGATCATACAAGAAGTCAATGTTGTTAATTGTTTGTTGTTCCATTTTTATGCTTCAAAAAAAAGAAAACATGCACGTCTGCTTGCATGGGGGAGTTTGCACAGTCCTCCCCAAATTTTTTAATACGAGGGAACATGCCATTCCCATAGCAACGTGCAATTTTCAACGTGTTCTTAACTGCGTTCTCAGTGTCAAAAATAAAAAAATTTGGTAATGCTTACTCACCGTGCGATTGAATGTCTATTGCCGATGTATGCAAGTTGCATTTAACCTTTCGTATAGCCGCACTGCTTGAAACAAACATGATAGTGGAGACGGAGTGGACATTGCAAATGCTAAAGCTACATTACCAAGATTTGGTATGGATGAGCCGAGAGGTCTTTTTACAGTGGTAGAGGACCATTTTGAGTGTGGTAGGTGCATATAGGAGGCGAAGTGGCCAAGGAAAAGGTTGAACTTACATCGCCAAAAATTTGGTACGAAAAAGGCAAGAGGCTCTTTTGCAATGGTAGGGGACAAATATGAGCACACTAGGTGCATATGATATCCTGCAACTAGATATGTTTGCCTTAGAGATACTTGATAGCTTCACTAACAAATCATTGAGCCCTTCCACTTGCATCAGATCAACAACAATGATGCTTTTGAGCACCATTCTCAATCCTCATGCATTCAAATTTTAGAGTCATTTTTGACATGCCAGCAGCTGCATAAGAGTCACTCAATAACACATGTTGCAACAGCTTTTTGTGCTTTCATAAAAGAGCACCACATTTGGCATACATATGAGGCAAAGAATCAGCAAGCACAATATGTTTCCAAGAGCCTTTGAGCAGCAATCCATGAAATGAGCACACTAAGAAAGAATATTGCAGTAGGGGAGTTTCCCTTGTTATTATCCCAAAAAAAAACAGTTCAAAGCTTCCTCACCCACCCTTGCTAGCATATCCTCTTATAAGAGCACTCCAAGAGACTTTGTTTAGCGACATAACTCATTTTGCATCCAATTAAAACAGCCTAGGGCTTCCTTGCATCAATGATGTTGGGCATCTCTTGCACTTACCCCGCTATAAGAGACGGCATCGACGATTGTGAAAGTATTCCATAAGGCCAAAGCATAGATAAATGCATTTGGAGAAAGAGGCTCACTTAAAATAGTTAAGAGCTTTCTTGTGACTGGCATATTGTGCATATATTGCAACCAACATGTTGTAGGTGAAGACATTCCAAAGAGAATGCCCATCAGTAACTTTTTTATGCTTTCATGGTGCGAGTACCACATTTCGTATACATATCAACCAAGAACTACCAAGCATTACACCAAGAGCATTGAAACATGTATCTTCTCATTAATTACATCACCCATGCCAACAGCTTGCATAAGGCCAATGTGCTTCAAGGTGCAAGCATATGCATTTATGCTAATTTGGAGAGATGCATGCACTGAAAACAACCTAGATCTTTCTGGCTGTGCTCTTGTCATGCGTATCCTACACTCAGTGCATTCTAGGAGGTAAAATTGCAACAGGAAGCTCCTCAAGTACTTTTTGTGCTTTCTTAAGTGCACCACATTTGGCATACACATATCGACCAAGAAAATGCCAAGCACGACATCTTTTTTCGATACCCTCTATCTATCAATATAATTGTGAATTTTTGTGCCCATATCAATATCTTGCATAGAGCCACATGCCTTTAAGATGCATGTGTAGGTGATTGCATATGCTAAAAATAGACTAGAGCTTCCTTGTGGAAAATCCTAGAATTAGTGCATTCCAAGACTCCACACTTTGGATAGGTAGCTGAAAACAACCTAGATCTTTTGTCCCTGCTCCCTTTGTGCATATCCCATGACCAGTGCATTCCAAGAGTTCACACTTCTGACAAGAAGCTCCTCGTGAACTTGCATAGAGCCACAAGCCTTCAATATGTAATCATAGCCTTCAAGACAAAAGTATAGCTGGCTAAATTTGGAGAGATACACTCGCTTTGCATCCACTGCAAACAGCCTAGAGTTTTTTGGCCCTGCTCTTGTTACGCACATCCTGCAATCAGTGCATTCCAAGAGACGGCATTCTGGACAAGAAGCTCCTCAAGCACTTTCTCTGCTTTCTCAAGTGCACTACACATGGCATACATATCGAACAAGACAATTCCAAGCACGACATCTTTTTTCAACAATTGTGGTCACAAACAATATAGTTGTGCCCATATTAGCATCTTGCACCACATGCCTTCAAGATGCATGGTAGGTGATTGCATCTGTTGAAAACAAACTAGATCTTTCTACTATTGGGTGAATCCTAGACTCATTGCATTCCAAGATTCCATAGTGCAGATAGGAAGTTGAAAACAACACTTGATGTGCACATCCCACAATCAATGCATTCCAAGAGATGACATTGTAGACATGGAGATCCTCAAGTGCTTTTTGTGCTTTGTCAAGTGCACCACATTCGGCATACATATCAACCAAGGCAGTGCCAAGCATGACATCTTTTTGCATCGATAGCCCTTGATTAACAATATTGGCCTAAATTGTTGGCCCTACTCATATTGTGCATAGAGCCACATGCTGTCAACATGCATGCATAGGTGATTGAATCTACTGAAAACACACTAGAGATTTCTTGTGTGATAAATCTTGAATCAATGCGTTTCAAGAGCTACACTCCCAACTTTGGACCTGCTCTTGTTGTGCACATCCCGCAATCAGTGCATTCCAAGAGGTGAAATTCCAAACAAGAAGTTCCTCATGTACTTTTTGTGTTTTCTGAAGCACACCACAATTGGGATACATGTTGACCAAGATAGTGCCAAGCATGGAATATTTTTTCAACACCCTATGATGCTGCTCTTGCTGGAACATCCTATAATTTTCCCTACTCCTATTGTATATATCTTGCACTGAGTGCATTCCAATGCTTTGTATCCATTGAAAACAACTTAAAGCTTTCTAGTCCTGATCTTGTTGCACACATCCCAATCAATGCATTCCAAGGGGCAACAAGAAGCTCTTCAATCACTTTTTGTGCTTTCTCAAGCGCACCACATTTAGCATACATATCGATTAAGACAATGCCAAGCATGACATCTTTTTTCAACAGCTTCTGGCGCTGCTCTTGTATAAGGCCATTGAGCTTCAATGCATAAGCATATGCATTCAAATTGAATTTAGAGAGATGCATCCATTGAAAACAGCCTAGATCTTTCTAGCCCTCAATCGGTGCATTCCAAGAGGCAACATTTCGGACAAAAAGTTCCTCAAGCACTTTTTATGCTTTCTCAAGCACACCACATATGGCAACATATTGACCAAGATAGTGCCAAGCATGACCTCGTTTTTCAACGGACTCTTAAAAATATATGATTGTGAGTTTTTGTGCCCATATAGAGTATCTTGCACGACATGCCTTCAAGATGCATGCGTAGGTGATTGCATCCCCTGAAAATAGACTAGACGTTTCTCCTATGGGGAAAATCTTGCAATCAATGCATTCCAAGAGTCCACAACCCAGATAGGAAGTTGAAAATAGCCCACAACTTCCTGCTATCATGTTGGAATATTCTGCAATCAACACATTTTAAGTGATGACATTCCTAACCCAAAGGACTTAACCTCTACATGAGACAAATGAACGATGATGATCTGATGAAAAAAGTAAGCTCTGCTGCAAATGCGATTAGCAAGATCCTCTTGAAGTCTCTCAATCATGTGAAGGTGCAAGTGTAGGCTATTGCACATGGAAAGAGAGACCTTCCCTTTGCATCGACTAAAAACAGCCCACAACTTCCATGCCACTACCATGTTGGGCATATCCTACAATCAACATGTTCCAAGTTATGACATTTCATGACCCCAAGGTGCAAGTATAGGTGATTGCATGTGAGAGAGACCTTCCCTTGGCATCGATTGAAAAAATCCCACAACTTCGATGCCACTGCCATGTTGGGCATATCCTGCAATCAACATGCTCGAAGTGATGACATTCCCGAACAAAGGTGTTAACCTTTGCGTGAGAGCGGTGAATGCTATTGATGTGATGACAAAAATGTGATGAAAAAAATAAGCTCTGATGTGATCGTGGCAATGCCAAGAACGACATCTTTCTAGCCCTACTCTTGTTGTGTGTAGATCCACATGCATTCAAGATGCATGCGTAGGTGATTGCGTCTACTGAAAACAAACTAGAGATTTCTCATGTGGCAAATACTACAACTAATGCATCCCAAGAGTCCATACTCTGGACTCTTGTGTTGCTACAATCAGTGCATTCCACGAGGCAACATTCCAAATGCGAAGCTCCTCAAGCATTTTTATGCTTTCTCAAGTGCACCAAATACGGCATACATATTGACCAAGACCGTGCCAAGCATGAAATCTATTTTCAACAAACTTTGACAAACAATATAGCTGTGAATTTTTGTGCCCATATCAACATCTTGCACCACATTCCTTCAAGCAGCATGCGTAGGTGAGAACATCTTCTGAAATCAAACTAGTGCTTTCTTCTATGGGGCAAATCTTGCAATCAAGCATTTCAAGAGTCCACAATCTAGATAGGAAGCTAAAACAACCCACAACTTCAATGTCGTTGCCATGTTGGGCATATCTTCCAATCAACACATTACAAGTGATGAGATTCCTAACCCTAAGGTGGTAACCGCTACATGAGAGTGGCGAATGTTGTTGATGCAAGAGGCTTTCCCTTGTGTAAGCATGTTTTTCCAACAGTCCGCGACTTGCAAAATCCTCATGAAATCTCTAAGTCATGTGAAGATGCAAGAGGAGGCTACTGCATGTGGAGAGTAGCCTTCCCTTTGCATCGACAGAAAACAACTCCCTTTACATCGACAAAAAACAGCCCACAACTTCCATGCCATTGCCATGCTGGGAATATCCTGCAATCAACACATTTGAAGTGATGCCATTCATGACCCTAAGGTGTAAGCATAAGTGATTTCATGTGGGGAGAGACCTTCCCTTTGCATAGACTAAAAACAACTCACAACTTTCATGTCGTTGCCATGTTGGGCATTTTTTGCAATCAACACGTTCCAATTGAGGACATTCTTAACCCTAAGGTGTTAACCTCTATGTGAGAGTGGTGAGCTACTGATGTGATGACAAAAATAATCTCTCCTACAGATGCGATGACAAAATAGTGAAGAGTCTAAAAACAAAGAGGACCGTATGAAGGTGCTAAAAAACAGGGCCACATGGATCAAGGAGGGTCCAAATTTTTGAATGCAAATGTTATGCTAACGAAGGAAAAACCTCCTATCGAGGGAAAAAGTAACGTGACCGTCCTAAGTGCTTTTAGACACATCACTACCATATACATCGTAACAAATCGCTAGTGGGAGTGATGCAGTGGAAGAGAGTTGGCACATCTAGAATATAGGGCCCTATGGACATTATCCTTCCATTATGGGAAGCAAGTCCAAAGCTTTGCAAAAAGCTTCAAATTTCTTAGGAGGCAATACCTTTGTGAATAGATTTGTAAGGTTCTATTCTGCTGTCACACAAACCAAACTAATCTCTTTAGCTAAGAATATCTCTCTGACATAGTAATAATGCACCTCAATACGCTTTGTGACATCATGAAAGATTAGGTTTCTTGCAACTGTCAATGCGCTCTGATAGTCAAAATAGATGATAGGGTGAGCACACTTTTGTCCCAACTCCAAAATCATCCATAAGACATCTACAATGGCTCCACACACTCAATCATAGCTACAAAAATTGCCTTGTACTCCACCTCACAACTAGAAATGTCCACAACAGCTTGTTTCTTGCCCAAACAAGATTTGCATGAATTGTTGAGCATGAAACAAAAATCACTCATAGACGCTCGTGTGAAATAGAAACCAGTCCAATCATAGTTAAAAAAAGCATGTAAATCTTGCGGCAATGATCCCTCCTTGAGATAAAATAACCCAAGATATAAAGGGTGCCACTCAGGTAGCAAAAGATCCTTCAAAGCTCCTACCAATGAATTGTGAGATTGCAAGTTGAATATATGGCCTTGCAATGCATACATAAATGAGGTAAGCAATAATTGTCTAGTAGAGAATAACATCTATAGAATCTGCAACATCAACTTTAAACCTATTTCCACAAGAGTGGCAATTGGCTTGAAATCATTAAGTCCAAATGCACGTAACAAATTTTTCACATAATTTCTCTAACATAATGAAATACCTTCATTACATTGCTTAAAATGAATGCTCAATCAATGATGTAAAAGCTCCAAATCTTATGTTTCAATTGTGGCATTCAAATTAGCCTTAAATTCAACAATATATGTATCATTTGTACTAGTGATAAGTGAATCGTCCACATACACAACAATCATATGATATAAGAAATCGGCACATTTTATATACAAAGTTCTCTTAGCTTGAATATTTTAAAAGGCACGTGCAATCAAACAATTTTGCATTGTCATACCAAGCATGAAAAGATTGCTTTATACCACACAATGTTTTATTACATATGTACACTTTATTTTTTTGTTTTTACTTGCGTCGGAGCCAAATCCACCTCGGAATGAGCGTGGGAGGGAAGTCGATGGCGAAGCTATGTTGGAGGAGAGCCGAGTCGCTCTCATTATGTCAAAGCCAAGGAAAACGCTCGATGTCGTCTTCTGCTGCGCCGCAAGACGAACGCGCCGATGCTGTAGCCACATGTGGTCGAGGCCAAAGCCGAACTATCAAATCAATGTCGAAAATTGATGCCGCAAGAAAAACTGACAAGTGGATGCCGTGGGTCTGCCGATAAATGCCTGCTTGTTCATTTTCTACAATTTTGGTGTACGTTAGTGATCATTAACCACATTGGAAACTATGCCTAGTAGGATACAACCTACTCTGATAGCAATTCTTGGAGTTCGGGCTACACGAATGCACACAGAGCTTGGCGATGAAGAAGAAGAACAAAGCACACAAAAAAAAATGTACTGCTTAGCATGAAAATACAAGATAAAATAGCCCTATAGTAATGGGTATGTATACAAAGCACAAGATAAAACACCTTCTAGTAAAGGAAAAAGAGCCCCTACGATCCTAAGTCTGTTCACACACATCACTACCAAATATATGATAACGTTATGCAAGATTGATAAGGCAAGAGAGAGCTATGAGCTAAAGAGAGGTATGCATCAAATTATTTCTGTAAATTCTAATCAACGATAACATTATGGAAGATTAATACATGGTAAATTTCTCTAAATACATAGTAGCATTATGCAAGATTAATAAGGTAAGAGAGAGCTATGAGGTAAAGAGAGGAAAACTTGTACATGTGTCAAAGTATTTCTTTAAATTTCAATCAATGAGTACATTGGATAGGTTCAAGGTTTTCATTTAGATATTTGGTACAAGCTTTTCTATTCACAATATAAGTATCTTATTACAACTTGCAAGGCATGCACTAGGGTGAATAAGTACACGTTTTTAAATACGACTTTTTGCACGAGGGTGCTTAATATATTTATACACAAAGGTGCACATATGTTACATGCGTGGAATGATCTTCAATACCCTTTTCCAAGCCTAATTTCTAATTAGCATTTATCTTTCCCTATACACATTCTTTTGATGTTTTGGACGTGTTTTCTTCTAGGCAATTAGCTTTTGTCTATAGATTTTTTTTTAAAAAAGGACTCATTTATGATTGAGTTTTCTCATTCTAAATGCATGCAATAGATAATGTCTAGATGGTTATGAACCATCACCCACCCACATGTACAAGGGGCCAATTTTGGTATGAATAAATTCAATATGGTTTCTCTGAAGTGGATTACTTATAGATGGAGTCAATATTTTTCTCATTTTTTAGCCAACAATTTTTATGCTCTACTCTATGCTACATGGATGGCATGCCCACAATTTATGACATTTATAATGATTTAGTTTCATCTATGAGAAGAAGGAAAAACAAGAAAGTCAATCAAGAAAGGAGCTCTTGATTGACTACTAACTTTCATGGCTATGCACAAGGTGGATCCATTTTAGCTTCCACAAAGCACAAGAGTGTGGCATACACAACATACACAAGGATGTGCTTGTTTCACAACAAGATCTACTACTTTTGCACATGGATAATTTATGTATCCCCGTGTAATGACACATGGTTGGTACTTAACGGAGTACTCTACTAAAGCTATATGTGGTACATGTGTAAACCACAGTGTGGTATGTCTCATAGAAAGTAGTGAGCATGGTTCAAGAGATTTCTTGCATGCTACATTTTTTGTAGGTCATTGTGTTTTCTTGATTAGAATATCTGCTTATTAGCATGGTAACATGCTATGCTATGCACATTAGCATTTATAACAAACTCTCTGCACGATCAAGATTATGCTAAAACCTTATTGTACTACTATGAGCACACCCATGAAGAAAGTTCTCAGGTTCTATATCACATGGTTTTCTACTGGAAATCATTTCAAGAATTCTTTCTAAAATATGTTTAGTTGGGTATTGGCATGCCCTAGTGCACATCCATCTTCACTTCAAGTTTTCATCATTAATAATGATTTTTTTCTAATCTTATTTTCAAGGATCTAACATTCTGCAAAAGGTTGAACTAGCATCATAGCTAGGGCTATGGGCCTTGCCACATGTTAGGCATGAAATTTAAGGCTCTTTATGGAAAAAGTATTTATGGAGAGTGTCTAGGTAGAGATGATCATGTGAGTACACATGGGTCTTTACAAGAGGGTTCTCTTCAACTTCTTGTGTTGTTACTTGTGTATATTTTATGGTGCTTAAGAGCAAATTTTGGGCTTTTTGATTTAAAAATCCGTGAAAACATTTTGTTATGAAGCATTTTCTAATTTCTTAAATCCTTGATTTGCTGCTTATCTACATATATTATCCTAGCCGACCAAGTATCACTACTTTGGGGCTTAAGAGGACTTTTACATGGGTTGGTTTACTTCTGCCACTCAACACAAGGGAATGTCTTTAGGTGCATGAGGGTTCTTTTCTTCTTTTCACAATGTTTTTGAAAAATTTTGATCTCTTCATGAAAGCGAAAAAAGTGCTTGACACTACAAGAGGTTCTGCATAGTAGCGACGATAGTAGTGAGACACTCAAATGTGAAAAATTCACGGCATCGCTATAGGCGTCTCTATAGTATTTGTTGCATAATGACGCTCATAGGGATGCCTATAGTGATGGCTATAGCAACGCCGACCCTGTAAAAAAATAGTCCGCGAGTGCCAAAAACTCAGATCTATAGATTTGAGTTTCGCCGCTCTTGCGGAATAGGTATACGGGCCGCGTCCCTCTCTCTCTCTCTCTCCCTCACACATACACACATGAGGTCGGAGGAGGGAGAGCCAAGGTATGTTCCTTATCTCTCCTCTCTCTCATGTTCCCTTTTCCTCTTTCTTTCTCTCTTCCACCCACACACACACACACACACACACACACACATTGTGTATGAGAGAGAGAGAGAGAGAGAGAGAGAAATGAAATGGTATATTAAATGTCTCCAAAATGTCAAAATGATTTATGAGACCAGTCCAATAAACTCATTCTTGATCTAATCAAATGTTTGTGTTGTCCGAGAAAGTAGTGCATCGATCAGTGAAGAGCTTCTTCAATGTCCGTCTTTGTAAATAGACGTACTATGACATATATAGATAAAAAGAGAGATAGAGAGAGAGTCATAGGTTTAAGATTTAGTTCTTATATTTAAGTTAGAGTTTAAATTTAGATCTAATGTTAGAGCCTTGGGTTTAGGTTTACGATTTACCTCTATATTTAAGGTTTAGAGCATAGCTAGGGATATTTAAGGTTTAGAGCATAGTTAGGGATATTTAATAATAGTTGGTGATGAGAGCTTAGGTTTAGATTTAGAATAGGATTGTGAATTTAGCTTTTATGTTTAAGTTTAGCTTCAAGATATATCATGGTTTAAATTTAGAGTTAGGTTTATGGTTATGTTTGTAGTAGTTTGTATGTAGCTCACATGAGCTTAGGTATGTAGTTGTTTGCAAGCTCACATGTGCAAACGACTCATCGACAAGGCGTTTGTGCATGTGAGCTTACAAGCAAGTAAAGAGCTTAGGTATGTAGTTGTATGCAAGATATTTTTTACGTCTCGAAGATGGAGTTCAGAAATGACTTTCTACTCTCTTCTCTCTACCTTCTCTATCTTTCTCTCTCTTTCTCCCTCTCTTTCTCCCCACGAATGCGGAATTAGGTTGGAAAGCTTTCAACAACACAATACTGCAGAATGGAGTCAGACATGCAATGTGCACAGTAATCCCTTGAACAAGGAGCAAAGGTGAATAGATGAAGAGCAAGAAGCATATAAAGAAGATATCCTTCAAAGCACTCCAAAGAAGCGAGAGCACTCTCGCACTACACACACCACAAAACAGTGGCCTTTGTTTTTTCCATGTGGACTTATTGTCATGTGTATACATGCAGGTCTCTAGACAAGCGAATACAGAGCATGCATCACATGTGGCCCTAGGCTTAATGCACGTTGGACGCCCTCACTCAAGACGCAAATCTACAAAGGTCATCAAATGCATCTTCTAGAGGATCACGAGTTACGCGATGGTCTTTTGGAAAGAGAACCGCCAAGGATGTCTTCACAAACATGGTAAGAGTAGAAGGAGATGTGTGATGACAGTTTGCCCCCAGGGATGAAGAGATTCTCTCTATGGTATGAGTTGCCATATTGGCCCAGACTCATGATCAATCACTTATTCAATCCAATGCACATATTAAAGAATATGGGTAATCTATTGTGGGACCATCTCATTGGCAAGGAAAATACTTTGGGAGCTATAATTGACCTTAGAAATGTGGATCGTCTGGAGAACACTCGCCACAGACAACAGTGATCGATTGATAAAACTCCCTAAAGCACCATGGATTTTGACAAGAGGTTAGGAATGAATGTGTCAGTATGTTTGAAGTGAAATAGATCATAGTGGAAATTGCATAGCATATCTGTGTGTGGACTTTAATACCATTGCTAGACTTGTTTTGTAGTTTATTTTACCGGTGGCCATTGAAGGTTGTTTGTCCCCTAACATTTGTACCACAATCTACAAACTCACGAAGTTGGTGCAATGGATCTCCCAAAAGGAGATCCATGTAGGTTCCATACCATCCGTTAAGCTAAACGTTGCGGAGGTTGTTTGCATGTTTAAGAAACACTTTCCTACTACCATGCTAACCATTCAAGTGCATCTTCTTGTTCATGTAGTTGATAAAGTGGAAATAGCAGGCACAATGCATTCCAGATGGTGTTCTTTTTATGAAAACGCTCAAGGAATATGTGCACCAGAAGGCACATCCGAAGGATAGCATGACAGAGGGTTGGCTGGTATTAGAGTCCCTAGTTTACATTAGAGAGTGGCTGGACGGATTTGATCGTGCTCAATATATGCTTTGGTGCACCATAGATGATGATCACATATCTAGGATTGTGATGTGCAATCTTGGTATTGAAAAGAAGATAACTGAAGAAGAGGCTAAAATCAATCGATTTTACATGCTTCACAATCCAATGATGTAAAAGTGGATTTTAAAGTATGAGGATGCAAAGCAAGAGCGACAAAGTCAGGAATCGATGGAGATGGGAAAGACGACCACCGGTGCATTATCTGGTGGGTCTTGAGAGCCCACCAACATTCATGAGCTTAAGACGGTTGCACAACCAATTGAGTAGCACACAACAAAAAATAGGTGATTGAGGAGGAGTGGAAGTATTTGCAGGGTTGTAGTCCCAAGGTATGTTTGCAATGTACAACTCATGGCTTTCTAGATGTTTGGACGGACACTCATTATTGTTGTTGGTTGTAGTATAAGTCATACATGGCAGCATGGTGTAAAGGTTGATATTTTAGGGTGGAACGGATCGACAAAAAGTGTTTTACACAAGATTGTGGAATCATGGCAAAATTTGAATAATCTAGTCAATGACGATCCTTTGATGCAGATCCTGTGGTGGCGAAACTCACTTACTTCGGCATGCTACAAGAAATTTTGAGGATAGACTATAGAGGATTTGTTCGACATGCAATGGTTCAAGATAAACATGGAGGGTTGCAACGCTAGTGTGCGCAAAGGAGAGTAAGGTTTCCTTGAGGTGGATTCAACTAAAAAGTGGACCAAACTTTGAGACACTTTCGTACTACCTGAGCATTGTGAACAAGTCTGTAAATATTTAACATCCAACTTTAGAGAACTGGTGGTTTGGAAGCACTCATGTAAGTTTTGTGCTCTTGCAGGTTGTATTCCATCCTACAAGGTCTACATCAAACTGGTGGTATGTCATAGAGGTATCCCCTCATAGTGCACGGATGTATGAGGGCTACAATTTTCTAATCACCTTGGCATCTATGGAGGAGATCAAAGAGGATGCTGATTTGAAAGCTGCTGAGGTGGTGCCAGAAGGAGCCTAGCACTGCTACTATCTATGGGATGCATACGGAGGACCTACAAAATGAAACAAGGGACATTTTCCTAAATGAAGAGCTCTACAAAGACATAGGGATTTATGCTGAGTTATGCGAGGATGAGAGAGAGACCTCTTAAAGCCATAGACATTATATCTGAGCAAGTTTTCTCCTTTTTATCATATATATTGTATTCACGTGGAGTTTTTTCCATTCTTATCTCTATGCTAAAGTTGTGAAATTTAAATTGTGAATCAAATTACAACTTATTCAGATTTTCTTCTCCATTTATCATTAAGATTTAATGTTTGTGTATTTAATGCAGGCATGGATGATGATCAGTTTTTTGCTTCCTTGGACCCCGAGCAGAGGAGGTGGTACAAGGACCGCCATCGCTTCAGTACATAGTCCAATCGTTCCACTCCTTCAAAGTCTCCCTTTGCTTTAGAGAGATCAATGGGCTCCAAGGGCTCGATGTCGACTAGGCAATCTACACTCTCCTCTTAGCACAGACGCTCTAGTGGTGGCGACGATTGTTGTGGAGGAGCCCGCTGCTGATGCTTCCACATTGCCTTGTAATTGTCGAGGCTCCTTACCTTCCTCTTGTTTGCCTACCCCACACCAGCCACTACGTCTCCCTCTACTCCAGGTTTTGCATGGCTATCAATTGTTCCTGGCTACACACAACTCGCTACTCCTCCGGGACTCAACCCACTCGGCACTCCTCACTTCGGGGCCCAGACTCCAGTGGAGACACCTGTCATTCGTACCCCCATCCAGATGCCACTTGAGACCCCTGTTGAGACACCTGCAGTGACACCCAGGTTCACGCATCACAGGTGAGAGAGCTTGCCGTACTCGATCGATGTCAGTGACATCATCATCGTGGATGACAACGGCAAGAAGGTGACCTTGCACATGCACAGCCTTTTCTCTCAGGTGTTTTGACACTACATACTAAACACCTAGAGTGAAGTGCCAAATAAATTAAAAGACAAAGTCATCAACATGCTGCATGACGAGTTTCCTGTGTCAAATCGGAATGAGCACTTCAATGAAGACCTGATGAAGGTGCGGATGCGCGAGTATTGCAAGCACAAGTGCTCTGAAGTGCAAAAAGAAATAAAGCATGTGTGAAACATGTCAAATTGGTTGGCCAAAGAAGATTGGAAGAATGCAAAGCGAGCAGCACGCGAGAATCCTGACAAGTGGAAGCAAGAAAAGGAGGCAAGCAGAGCACGAGTAGAGGTAGGAAGCTCGCAGCACTTGGGGAGCCGCGGATGGGCGTCATTTGAGACCAACTTTGTAAGCCTGTTTTTGCATTGCCATTTAGGTTTGGTAGTTATGGGTATTTGTACTTTTAAATTCTAACATAATATATTCTTTGTATGTTTGAATAGTGGTCAATGACGGGACGTGACCCCACACTGTACGAGCGCAAGTATGTGGACAGAAAGGGCTTAAACGCCTTTATATACATTCTGAGTTCTTGCTTAGGCTTGGTTAGTATTTAACGTCACTCTCTTACATTTGTTGTATTTTAATAATAAGCTAAAAATTAGATTGTTCTGTAATTATATGTTTATACTTACAGAAAGTCTTATTGTGTTTTTTTTTTTTGCAAGATGCGATGAGACGTCAGATTAATCTAGCCATAGCCAGATAGCACTCGTTTTCTTTTCTCATAGCATGTATAAGGAGATGACGTGTGTATGTCAATTTTGTACCTATTGTCAATGATGTATTTTTTCGATAATGACAATTGTGTTGTAAACTAGTACATTTTGGTCAAAGCTTAACAATCAAGTGATTTTTGCCTATGATGTGTATATTTTTGTCAGTGTATTACTTTTGTCAATTCACTTTCAACCGATATACTATTGTCAATTTTGTATCTTTATTTTGGAAACTTTATGTTCAATATGGTTGATGGGGTGGCACGGCAATGAATGCCCTGCTACCGAAAAAATTTATTATCGAGCGCGACGTCACTATATACGTCTCTATTTTTGGTCCTGCAATGTCTCTATATGCAAAAATTCAAACAAGCAAATAAATGTGTTTTGAATTGCATTGGATGATGTGTGGCCTATTCATGACAAAAAGTCCTTGAGGAGCTGTATGCCTAGGATCTTGTTTTGAGAGTGCATTGGTTGTAAGTTCTCGAGGAGTTGTATGCCTAGGATCTTGTTTTGGGAGTGCATTGGTTCTTGAGGAGTTGTATGCCTAGGATCTCGTTTTCAGAGTGCATTGGTAGCCTGTCCAGGAAGCACTATGCTTCTTTCAACAAAGACAAAATATGGGTTTTCTTGTGCACCTTTATGAAGCAATGTAGAATTAAGTAAAAGATGGCATGGCCAAACAAATTCATTATTATGAGATTACTAATTAAGGTCTTCAAGAGAATCATGTTGTGCTTGCATCTTGTATAAAGGAATTACCAGTGAAAATGTGACAAAAAAACAAGTTCATTATGAAATTCTTAATCAAGGGCTCTTGCAAATCATGGTGTGCTTACATTTTATTTTATTTTTCAAATAGAAGTCCCACCAATAGGAGTGAGAGGAGATTGTATTAAAACAAACCAAAAAGTATTGCTACGTCTCCATCCTCACACTAAGCCATGGAGGAGAACCACCAACCCAAGACACTTAACGACACTTACCTTAGTCCATAAGAGCAAGATTCTTACAATAAGGAAGCTCAAAACCTATGCATAGGGTAACAACAACAGAGAACTGGTACCATAGTGTAAACCGAGAAGTACAACCAACAACCAAGCATAGTGTCATGAGGGCCACCAGTCTTTGTGGTCTACCAAACCACCTTGAAGTGCCATGGCACCAACAAGAAAAATATTACTAAGAAATAAAAAATGAACCAAATGAGAAAGGTACCTTCACAAACCAAATGAACCAAATGAGAAAGGTACCTTCACTAAGAAATAAAAAATGAACCAAATGAGAAAGGTACCTTCACAAACCAAGTTGAGCCAATCATAAACCCGTAGGACTCATGGGCCAAGCTTTTAGGGAGAGCCTTGTACCTTCAAAAGAGTGCTCTGATGATTCCACAAAGAGATCCAGACATGTCGCGCCTAAAAAACCCTCATTCGACTGAGTGTAGAAACCCAGATTTCCTTAGATTTCCCCCAAAGGAGAGGCAAGAGGGCGAACAATTCTTGGGAGGCCACAAATGGGGGGGGGGGGGGGGGGTGGATAATCTGCCAGCCTACTAGGGGAGGGGCTACCGGGCCTCCCTCTCCAAGATTTGGCCCATGCACTTTACCCACACCATTTGCAAATCTAACAACACAACCATCCTTCCCACCCGGCCAATGGTCACTGCATGCATTCCTTGTGCAGGCTATAGGGGAATTGTAGAGAAGCTCCTCCCAGCCCATCATAAAAATGTGGTTACCATGATAGAAAATTATATCTTAAGGAATCCTCAAAAAATTGGTGTTCTTACATTTCAAAGGCATGTGGATCTATTAAAGAAAAAAAATGGGCAAATAAGTTAATGGAGGGATTGTTCTTGGGGGCTCCAAAACCCCTCTATATAACATGCATTTAAGGAGTATTTTAAAAATATCTTTGTTAACATGTGTCATGAATAAAATCAAGCCTATTTTATTAAAATAAATTGGTTATTCTCCATACTGGATTTAAAAGCTCTCTCCTATTAATGGTTTTGTCATACCTAAACCTTTGAAATAAAAGAACCCGTCATTGTAGTTATTCAACATGATTTGTAATGTACCTCAGTAATTTATTTTCATTAAATTTGTGTCTACTCAAGAGTTTTTTTTAAAGAGTTTAGGGAATTATAGATCCTACTAATAATTGGGGCTTTGTCTAAGATAATTGATTCTTAATTCAAAAAACATTGTATGTGGAGTTATTTTTATTTTATTATGTAGATCTTAGGGAAAAAGTGAACGTCTAGAAGCCCCTACTTTTAGAAAAGTGGGTATCAATTATGTTGCCCTTCAAGAACCAAGAGAAAAGGACTATAAAAAGAGAGTTCAATACAAGCTTGTAGATAAACTAGAGGACAAGTAAAGTTGACTACATGAAAGCCAAAGATGTGCGCAACATGTAGCCAAAATTAGCAATGTGCAAGGTAGGGAGACAAAAAACATGTGCCAATAGTAATGCATCGTGGAAGCCTATACAAAGGGACAAATGGAAACACGAGAGAGAGAGAGAGAGAGAGAACTCTACAACAAAGCTTATGGTTAACCACAAAGTAGCTAACTAATGACTTAAACCTTATTATTATCTATATCCTCAAAATAATGTGCGGTTAAAGTTGAATTTTTATTTACCAAAATTAAGCCATGTGTAGAATAAGTATATGAAGGAAAATCTAGAATTAGTTACATATTACAAACACGTGCACTAGTAATTAAATAATAGAATCCCTTTTTTCCTTGATTTTATTTACAATAATCACCCTCCATGTTTTTACAAATTTTCCCTTTCTTTACCATTGAAAGTGGTATCTGAAGCATGGGTTCTTTCCACTTTTGGTTGTGTATACGCTAGGATGTGCTCGTAGCTATATAGAATCATATATCTATGTTTTTTCCAAATTTTCTCCCATCAAAACCTTTGGGTCATTGACCTGTCTTGTGGTGTAGGAATCTTACATCCATGATTGTAAATGATAGAGTCCTCCCTCACTTCTATTTCCAGTATCCTTGTTTCTTTAGATTGGAGTAAGGTGTAGTCAATGGAATCTAAGGAAAAAGGAATTCCTAACTATCAAGTCACATACATGTCTAGGTTGGGCCCCCTATATGATTATAGCATGTACCCCTCAAGAGATTGATTGATAAGTGCTCTTGAAAAATAACATGCTTGAGATTTTGGCCTACATTATTTCCAACTTAGGATCTTTTTGTAAAAAACCGAAATTTCTTGACAAGTTTCATGTTTAGAATGCTTTCCCTTGGAGTGCAATGACTAATAATGGATACACTCATGTATGACTCTGTGGGTCAATCTAGAGAGTCTTTTAGCACACTTTTGTACAGTTTCATGCAATGTATGCATATGCAGATACAGCTTGAGCTAGGTATAGATCATTTTGATAGAAAATTTAGAGGTTTGTAGGTGTTTTTGGGTACGTATAGGTCCATAGAGCCGCTTGTTCAGGAGTAAGTTGTTTTGCCATGCTTTTGGAAATTGATGTACACCACATGTGTGTTTTGATACTAATACACTGAGTGTCTATTTATTCTTTATGCAATTCTGGTGAGATTTTTGAGTTTTTCTTAGATTCTCACCATGTTTTATGTGTATCTATAGTTTACTCTCTAGTGGTTTAGTGATTGAGTTTAGACTCTCACTTTTATAGGTTTTGTCAACTGCATATGCTTGTGTGGATATAGATTACACGGATTCAGAGGCTTCATAGTTTTTTGGAGATCTTTGCAGGCGGTTTTCTTGTGGGATGCATTTTTAGCATGTTTTCTCATTGCTTGGGTATATGGTTATGTGCTTTATGCTTGGTTGAGTTGTTTGACCCATATTACATACCATTAGATTTTAGATTGAGGAGTTGTTTTATGTATATGCAAGCATCTATTTTGATGTGATTGATCATGATTTTGATGATTGTGTAGTGGTCAATTAATTTCCCACTTTGACATTCATTTATAGCAGTAAAAATGTGACGGCTCAAAGTCTACAGTGATGACTTTTGAGAGACAGTGGTCTCGTAGTTGCTGTGCTTACCTCATTTAGACTCTAGTATCTTCCAAAAAAGTGTACATGATTAAACCACATCTTGAGGAGAGTATTTGTGGGGAACTCTTTAAAAAGTAATGTTCTATTTGGAACTTTTTTTGGTGGGAATCCATGCAAAGTGTGGTATACAAAGACTCTAGTTACATGATGATGTGAACTATGAACATGTCTTGTGTAACAAAATTTGGAATAAATAGACTATCATTGTTGGAAATGGAGTTGTAGGGAAACACATACAACTTGGAGAAGATGAAGAAGCTCAAGGAACACAATAGAGATTATGTATTGCTTAGTGCACAATGGAAAGATAAGTTAGCCCTAGAATGATGGGCATATAAGGCACGAAGGGAAAAATCTCCTAATGAGGGAGAAAATTCCATGAAGGTCTTAAATGTGTTCACATACATCACTACGGCATATGTATGGTAACACATCCCCCCTGGGAGTGATGTGATGAACAAGAGATGGCAGCTACTATAGGAAAGTGCCATGCCATGATCAATCCAAAAATGGAAGCAAGGCCAAGGCTTTGCAAAAAGCTTTGAGCTTATCACAAGGCAATGCCTTTGTGAACAAAGATGCAAGGTTGTTGAATGTTGTCACATATGCCAAGATGATCTCTCCTATGGAGAGTATCTCCCAAGCATAGTGATAATGCGCCTCAATGTGCTTTGTGTGAGCATGAAAAAATTGGTTTATCACAACTGCCAATTCCCTCTGACCGTCAGTGTAGATGATGATGGTAATATCATGTCCAACATTGCAAATCATCCATAAGGCATATGAGCCATACACACTCAATTGTAGTTGTGTGAAGACTACCTTGTGCCTTGTCTCACAACTAGAAGTGGCCGCAGTAGGGTTCTTCTTCCTTGACCATGACAAGCATGAACAATTGAGCATGAAACAAAAACCATTTATGGACACTCATGTGTCATAACAACCAACCCAATCTGAGTCCAAAAAATCATGTAAATCTAGCAGCAATTATCCCCCCTTTGGAAAAATCAAGCCAAGATGTAAAGTGGCACTTAAGTACAAAAAATCCTCTTCACATCTTGCCAATGCTTAGACCTTGGGCTATGCATAAATCTACTGACCTATGAGACTGCAAACTAAATATCAGGCCTCATATTGCATACATAAATAAAGCATCCAACAACAGTCTGATAAAGAGTGACGTTGGCAAGAGCATCATCATGAAGACTCAATTTCAAATCTATTTCCATGGGAGTAGTAATAGGTTTGTGGTCCTCAAGTCCAAACTTACATAATAATGTCTCTATGTAGATTATTTGACTCTCAGTGGGTCCACTTGTAGGGTTAAGGAGGGTGGATTAGTGTTCCATTCATGCTAATGGCATGCTTTGGAGAGGTTAGTTTAGAGATTTACAGAGAGACTATTGCACAATACGATAGGGTATGATTCCAAAATGATAGACTTGATATTGTTCAGCAGAATGTGCCTCTATATAGGCTTATACAAATAGAAAACCTTTTGACACACGAGCACAAGATGTGGTTGCCTATGCACAAATATAAGTGGTTGTTCTTTACACAAAGGTTGGGAGAGGTTCTTCACATGGCTTGACACATGAGGTGGAAGGGGTTTTTCACACAACAGATACAACAAAACCTCACATCCCAACAATCCTCCCCTATGTGGGTTTTGGTTGCATATCACTCACACAATCTCCCCTCAAAACACACTACGGTGAGGCACACAATTCACAAGCCTCCCCTTGAACACAAAGTTGTCTCCCCTAGACACAAAGGGTGTAGGCATACAAAACATCAAGGTGTAGGCACACACAAGCTTCCCCTGGTAAAAATAGAGGGTAAGGTACAATTGAGAGAATGCTCACATTTTGATGTTGTTGTTGTTGTTATGGATGTTTTGCTCCAATGTAGAATGCAAAGGAAGACACAATGCACATATATGTATAGTGGAGGGAAAACCACATGGGAGAAATCCCTCGAATTATTTATGCTATGCACATGGATTCTAAACTATTTGGAATATGTTGGAGAATGTCCCCCAATATATGTCCCTTCATCTATCGAGCTTCGTGTGGGTCGTTCTTTCTTCATCATTTGCATGTTGATGTTGATTTTCTTCATTCTTGTTGTTGGTCTGTTCTGACAAAGATGCAATCTTCGTGGTGAATGGAGTAAAATACACATACATTGCAATAGTGGTGCTCATCATTTGTGTGATGCTTGTGCGTGTGCGGGTGACTGGTGGTCTTACCATATACATGATGTATAGGTAGTGTCTAGAACCCGTCTGCTTGGTGGTTGTGTATAAAAATATTTCATACATAGCGTGTAGTTCATATAGTGTGCTTATTGGCTTGTAGCTTTGGAGGAGCATGAAGCTCCTGGGAAAAGGCTGAGATGGAGTTGGAGGTTTTTCGCATGTAGCCGAGTTTTGAGAGCTCCTTGCTATGGGAACAACTTCTTATTTTTATTATATACATATGTGTGTGTGTGTGTGTGTGTGTGTGTATTTAAGCAAAATAATATATACGTTGAATTTTGATGTCAAGCTACGAATAGGGATGGAAACAAGATGAGATTGATTAGATTCTCATAAGGTGGAGACTCCCGGAGGCACTACAACGAATGGTGGGCAGCATTGAGTTGAGTATGTGGTGACGAGCAATAGCATCTGTGGGAAGGCCCACTATCTTGAGGCAAATAGGCACATAGCTAGTAGCCAGAGGGCAGGTTGGTGTGTACAATGAGGGCAAGAGTAGGACAATGGGTATAGTTTCATAGTGGGTAGCCAAATTTGCAGGTTGAGAGAGACGAGGACAAGGAAACATGCGGGCAAGGTGACTGGATTGCAGGCTGCGAAGTTTGGCAAGTTGTGGCTACAATGGGTAGGGATGATAGGTTGTGGGCCTGAAGCAAGCAGATTCAATGGCTTGGGAGATGCGAGGCCTGAGCTTGCTTTGATGGCTGAGTAGGAGTCAAATCTAGCTAAGGATAGTCCTGCCACTTTGTACTCGGAACAAGGGTTTGCAGGGTCAGGAAAATGGATGCTTTGGTGGGGCCAAGTTTAGGGAGCGTGTGTGGGTATACACATCTGCACTGTCGTTTGCGCATGTGTTGCAATGGTGTAGTAGTGTAGGCTCAACTTCAAGCTAGCTCATTGATGAAATACCTCCAAAAAAGAGACACTGACTTAATTTTAAAAAAAGGTATGTGAAGGAGATGGCTCCCACCACAAGCTTGTTTGATTTATTTTTATAAAGTGTACTTGTTTTGGCTTTTAGGCCACACAAATACACACATACACACACATGGAAATTCAATTTGAGAGCTTTCTTTGGTTTCTCAAGTGGGCATGCTCATAGTGCATAATTTTGAGCCCTCAAGCTTAAGGTGGGGTGGATTAGTGTTCCATTCATGCTAATGGCATGTCTTGGAGAGGTTAGTGTAGAGCTTTGGAGAGAGACTATTGCACAATACAATAGGGTATAGTTGCAAAATGACAGACTTGATATTATTCAACAGAATGTGCCTCTATGTAGGCTTATACAAATAGACAACCTTTTGACACATGAGCACAAGATGTGGCTGCTATGCACAAATACAAGTGGTTATTCTTTATACAAAGGTTGTAAGAGGTTCTTCACATGGATTGACACATGAGGTAGAAGGGGTTGTTCACACAAGAGATGCAACAAAACTTCGCATCCCAACACCACTTTCCAAAAATACCTAGCACGTGTATTCAAGAGATATTTTTAAAACCTCTCTACACACACTTCATTATGAATTAAAAGACCACTGATCTTCCTTCATAAACCTATAAAATTTTTTATTTTTATTTTGAAACTCCTCTTGAACATGTAGTTTTGAAACTCTTTAGTATATTAAATACCTCTCCGAGTGAACTCACGTGCTTACTTACGTATTTTGAGGTGGAACCCTGAGGTTTGACACATGTCAATACCACCATCACACTGCTTCAATTGTATGTCGAACTAATGATGGAACAATCCCAAGTCTTTCATCTTGAAAGTAGCATTCAAATCAGCCTTAAATTTAGTAATATGTGTCTCATTTGAGCTAGTAATCAGTAAATCATCAACATATGAATACATCACCCTCATGTTTCACATACAAAATAACTTCTATTGGACTGTTACAAAATCCTTGTTTTACCAAATGAGTGTCAGCTTTCTTATACCAAGCACGAGGAGATTGCTTAACCCATACAAAGCTTGCTTAGATTTACACACTTTATCTTCTTGTCATTTCTTGATAAAACGATGAGGATGCATTACATAAATTTCCTCAAATACATCACCATCCAAGAAAGCACTAACAATGTCTGATTGATGTACATCCCATCCAAAATGAGATGCCAATTTACATAGAAAACAAATAGTAGTCATACAGCAACTGGGAGAAAAATTCTCTTCATAATATATGTCTTTCTTCTATGCATAGCTTTTTGCAACAAGTCAAGCCTTATAGCGATCAATCTCACCATCCCTCTTATGTTTCAACTTGTAAACTCACTTTGTACCAATGGCCTTTTTCCTAGGATGAAAATCACATAAATTCCATGTGTCATTTTCTATAAGTGCATCATATTCTGATTGCATGGTAACCATCCAATTTTTTGCTTCATTAAAAGATAGAGATTCCTCCACATCACATAAAGTAGAAATAGCCAAAGCATAACAATTTGATGCATAAGATGCATGGAAATAATCTGAACGAATATGAATTGACAAGGGTGCATCTAATTTATTGCCATGCAATGTATGCACCAGCCATTTTGGCATACCTCTAGCCTCCTCATTCTCAGCCCTTTCCACATCAAGTCCATCTACATCAGTGATAGGCTGATCAATATTATTTGTAGAAATCCCCATAGGCTATACATTTACCTCATTGAAATTACATCTAGGTTTGCACCATTAAAAATATTGTCATAAATTTCCTATGAGCTTACATTATTGTCTCTAGTACATGACAACGAAGGGTAAACAGAATCTTCCACAAACACAATATCTTGTGAGACCAAGATTTTTTTTTTTGGATGGTATAACTTGTATTCTTTGCTTTTAGTACTGTTACCAACAAAAATGCATTTAACATCCTTATCATCCAATTTTTTACACTATGTTTGTAACTCCAAAGAATAAGCTAAACAATTAAAAATTCATATGTGATCAATAGATGGCTTCTTATCATGCCATGCTTTATGAGGAGTCATATATTACAAAGCTTTTGGAGGACACATGATAGCCTCAAGCCAAAACAAGTGTGGCAAATCTTTACTCTTGACCATACATCATGCCATTTTCATAAGAAACCTATTTTTCCTTTCAGTAACACCATTATGCTGAGGTGTATACGGCACTATACATTGGTGTTTTATCCCACGACTAGCCAAAAATGCATTAAGCTCATAAGACGGAGGGTGCCCATGGTACATTTAAAGACATTTTTAGCCATAGCTAGAAATTTCTTGAAGCACATAAACACTTTAGACTTAGCTTTAAGTGGATACACCCATGCATACTTGGAGTAATTATTAATGAAAGTCACGAAGTAGAGATAATTGCCTAAGGATGGAGTTTGCATAGGCCCACAAACATCACTCTGCACAAGTTGCAATCTACATGAAGCCCTTACTGAACCATCTTTTGAAACCTTCAAATGTTTCATTTTACCCAAAATAGAGCCTTCAAAAACATGCTTCATAGATTCTTCAAGAGGCAACAAAGAAGAAACCATATCAAATTTTTGCAAACGTAGCAAACTGGTAAAATTTAGATGCCCAAAACGTGCATGCCAAAGATTTGCATTCAAAACAACCTTGAAATCCACAACTGTATTTGCAAAATTTTGTGTTTTGCAACTGAACCATTCTCTGCCATCTTTAGATTGAACAAGTGCTTCATAAGAAATACCTTATTGGATGCCGACGGTTTCTCGTAGAAGTCGTCAAGTGACTTCATCAAGTCCTCCGTGATCTTCATCTCTGAAACATTGAAGGCCACCGTTGAAACCAAAATTAACCGGATTGTTCCCAGCGCCTTTCGATCAAGGACATCCATGCTTCATCTGCCATTGCTGCGGGTTTCTTCACAAGACCGCCTAGTGGCATCTTCTAATGTTGGTAGTCTTCAATTTGCATCTTCCAATGTTGGTAGTTTTTGCCATTGAACTTCTCAATCTTGAGCTTCCCTTCCTCCGCCATAACTCCCACTCAATTCAAGGAATCCTTTCCTTGAGATAATTTAGCTACGAGCAAACCTTGCTCTGATACCAGTTGTTAGGAAGTAAGACGTAGCTAAATAGATTTGTGAGTAGATTACTTAATGGAGAGAGATAGATTTCACACACAAGAGATTATAGATTAGAGAGAGAGAGAGAGAGAGAGAGAGAGAGAGAGAGAGAGAGAGTACACACGATATATGTGGTTCACCGAATGTGGGCTACGTCCACGGGAAAGCAGCCACTCAATGGCTTTAGTACTTGAGAACAAGAAGTAGTTTACAAAGGGATTATACCCTTAATAGAGCTCCCACCTTGCTTCACTCTCACCACATGCAGGTTGCAACTTGTGCATAGTGATGTTTGTGGGCCCATGCAAACTCCGTCCTTGGGCAATTACCTGTACTTTGTGACTTTCATTGATGATTACCCCAGCATGCATGGGTATTTCCTCTTAAAGCTAAGTCCAAAGTTTATGTGCTTAAAACAATTTTTGGCTATGACTGAAAATGTCTTGAAATGTACTATGGACACCCTCCATTCCAATCAAAGAGGGGGAGTACATGTCTCATGAATTTAATGCACTAGTCGTGGGATAAAACATCAATGTACAATGCCTTATACACCTCAACAAAATGGTGTTACCGAGAGGAAAAAAGGTCAATTACAAAAATGGCACGCTGTATGGTCAAAAGTCAAGCTTTGTTGCATTTGTTTTGGCTCGAGGCCATGATATGTGCCACTTATGTACTAAACAGGTGTGCTACAACAGCTTTGCAGTCTAATACTTTTCATGAAGCATGGTTTGATAGAAAGCCTTTGATTGAGCACATGCGTGTTTTTGGTTGTTTGGTATATGCTTTGGTGCCGAAAACACAACACAGAAAATTGGATGATAAGGCTGTCAAATGTATTTTTGGTGGTTATAGTGCTAAAAGAAAAGGTTACGGGTTGTATCATCTTCAAACAAAGCGTATTCTAGTTTCACGGGATGTTCTCTTTGTGGAAGATTCTATTCAGCCCTTGTTGTCATGTATTAGAGAGAGTAATGTAAGCTCATAGGACATTTATGACATTACATGTTGTTGAGGAACCTCTATCTTTTGATGAAGCACAAAATTCAAAAAATTGGATAGTTGCCATGCAATCAAAATATGATATAGAAAATGACAAATGGACTTTATGTGATTTGTCTTCTAGAAAAAAGGTCATTGGTACAAAGTGGGTTTACAATTTGAAACGCAAGCCGGATGATGAGATTGATCGCTATAAGGCTCAACTTGTTGCAAAGGGTTATGCACAACAAAAAGGCATAGATAATGAAGAGACTTTTTCTCCCACTTGTCGTATGACTATTGTGCATTTTCTATGTGCATAGGTAGCTCATTTTGGTTGGGATGTACGTCAATCATACATTGTTACTGCTTTCTTGAATGATGACAAATTTGAGGAAGTTTATGTAACATAGCCTCCCGGTTTTGTCAAGAAAGGACAAGAGGATAAAGTGTGTAGATGTAAGAGGGCTTTGTATGGGTTGAAGCAATCTCCTCGTGCTTGGTATGAGAAAGTTTACACTCATTTGGTCAAACGAGGCTTTCGTAACAGTCCAACAAAAAGCACATTGCATGTAAAGCGTGAGGGTGATGTACTTCTCATTGTGGTTCTTTACGTGGATGATTTACTGATCACTAGACCAAATGAGAGACATATTGTTGAATTTCAGGCTGATTTGAATGTTACTTTCAAGATAAAAGATTTGGGGCTATTGCATCATTACTTGGGTATATAGTTTAAGTAGTGTGATGGTGGTATTGCCTTATGTCAGATCAAAAGTTACATAGAGACATTGCTATGTAAGATTGGACTTGAGGATTGGAAATCTATTGCCACTCCCATGGAAACAGGTTTGCCGATGTCACTCTTTACCAAACTGATGTTGGCTTGAGGACTTGAGGATCTTGCCGATGTCACTCTTTACCAAACTGATGTTGACTGCCTCATTTATGTATGCAACATGACGCTGGATATTCAGTTTGCAGTCTCACAGGTCAACAAATTTATGCATAACCGAGGGTCTAAGCATTTTGTCAAGAGGACTTTTTGCTACTTGAGTGGCACTTTACATCTTGGCTTGTTTTATCCCAAGGGGGGTCATTTCCGCCAGACTTACATGCTTTTTCGGACTCAAATTGGGCTGGTTGTTTTGACTCGTGAGTGTCCACAAGTGGTTTTTGTTTCATGCTTGTCAATTCATGTATATCATGGTTGAGCAAGAAGCAACCTACTATGGCCACTTCTAGTTGTGTCATTGAGTATAGGGAAGTCTTCACATCTACGGTTGAGTGTGTCTAGATTAGACACCTTATGGATGATTTGGGTGGTGGATAGTACAATGCCAACACTATCTTCACTAATAGTCAGAGCGCATTGGCCGTTGCAAGGAACCTAGTTTTTCATTCTTGCACAAAGCACATTGAAGTGCATTACCACTATATCAAAGAGAGGCTCTGGGCAGGAGAGAAAGACTTATGTGCCAACACAGGAGAACTTTGCAAATCTTTTCACGAAGGCATTGTCTCATCAGAAGTTTGAATCTTTCCGCAAGGCTTTGGGCTTACTCCCCTTTGTGTGAACTGATCATGTCCTTAGAGCATGGCACTTCAATATACTCTATGTGCCAGCTCTCATTACTGCATCACTCCATGGGGGGATTTGTTACCATATACATGTGGTAGTGATGTGTGTGAACACATTTAGGACCTTCGAGGCATTTTTGCCCTCACTAGGAGGTTTTTTTCCTCGTGCATTGTATATACGCCCATCATTCTAGGGTTATCTATCTTTCCATTGTACACTAAGTAAATATACTCTTTGTTGTGTACCTTGAGCTTCCTTCGTCTTCTCCCAGCTGTGTGTCTTTTCCTACAACCCTAATTACAACATGGACTTTTTCATTCTAGGGACCATGCTTTTGACTGCATTTTGAATACTCTTGGTAAAGATATCCAAAGTGTTAGGGTTTGCAAGACCAACATCTTTATTTTTGGTTAGGCTTTGGAACAATGGGTCTTTGAACAAGTGTTCCCTTGTGATTAATAGCTTCTTAGTCCCTTTGGGAAAATGTATCTCCCCTTTGGCTGCTAAATTTAATGAACAAAGGCAGGTGATCTTACAGGCTTTCTGTAGTCACCACCTTTATTTTGATGAGCGATGGAATCCAATTGGCATTGTGGGAACATAAGCATCTACCAAGCCGGGAGACCATGTGGACATATTACAGGATGGTGTACGTGAAGCTCGATATGCTATTTGATGATCCAACCTCCCACAAGTCCATCGGAGCCCATTTCTCACAAAGGCTCAGCCATTTATTTTTTTCCGATCTAACCAGCAACTCTGTGTATATGAAGCCCGCCATGCTATTCCATGGTCCAACCTCCCACAATTCCTTCAGAGCCGATTTCTCGCAAAGGATTAGCCATTTAATTTTTTTTAATCCAACCAGCATGTTTTGTCCTTCATCTTCTCCATTATATTGAAGTCCCCATGCAAGAGCCACTCCCCTTCAATCTGGGTATCTTTGAGGTGCATTCACAACCTGGCTCTATCCTTAGCATTACACGTGTTATATATGTTAAATATGGTGAGTGACTAATCCGCTCATTTGACTCTCACTCCTAGGACTTTCCTAGTGGGATGATTCATGATCACTTCTAGCTCTAGGTCCCTATCCACAAGAAAGAGGATGCAACTATACCCGTCCACTCCCTCTTTGTAGAACACCAACTTCTTTCCCAGAGCTTGATTTCTTTTGTTACAAACATTTATGTGATGTTCTTGGATTTCCCAATAGTTAACTTCCTTAACTCTCCTAAATTCCTCCCAAAAGAGGGTACACTTTTTCTAGGTTTTTAGACCTTCCACGTTCCAAGATTGAATAGAATTGTCTTCCATCATTGGTATAGGGGTACATATTGCTCCACCTCTAGGAATTATTCCTTAGTGTTCTCTTTCTAGACACCCTCCTCCATTTGTACATTCTTGTATGTGAGCTTGATAGTTTAGTTGTCATGAGATTCTCAGGGCTGGCATCCTACAACAACTTGAACAAGTTGTCATAGAGGATGGGGGTTTTAAGAGGGTTTGACGGGGCCACTTTCAGTAGCCCAGCTATAACGTGTGGGTTTTGTCTTAAATTTTGAGTGAAGGAGGGAAGAGGGTCAATTATCCCACATGTAATTGAGTCAAGCTGTAGAGCTACTTAAAGCTCACTTTCATGAATAAACAACACAGTTCAAGTTTGCATTGGGTGCTTGTCTATGGTGAGCCTGTGCTAAGCTAAGTCAATACTCAAGATTGTGTTAATGAGTCCAAGATAATCTATATTGGAACCTAATTCACTTGAGTGATAATCTTGCTTACACACACTCACACACTTGTACTATGTTTCTCTTTCATGCACCCTAGCTAGCACAATCACATTCCTATCAAGTGGTATTAGAGCTATGGTGTGTTAGCTAGGATCATTGCTATGCATTTGTATTAGTTTGATTAGTATCTCTCAATCTCACTAAATCCTTTGTTTAGAATGCCTAATAAAGATTAGTGCTTCTCTAGTTAATGTGAGCATGTTCTTGGGTTCTTCCCATTGAGCCACTACTCTCTTGGCTAGTAGAGGGATTGATACTTCAATAGTGATTGTCATTAGGTTCTTATTGCATTGCATTTAGTACAATTTTGGATCATGTTTTTTTAGCTTTCATCTTTTTGTATCAACAATAATTTTGATTCTCCTTGCCCAGATCTCTGCAATTAGTTATGTGTGGAGAAAGGACTAGTTGATAACCTTCCATTGAGCCCAAGATTGTTGCATTCTGATTGTTCTATGTCATGATCCAAGCTTAGTTTTTTCACTCTCATTCTCTGGAATTTCTGCAGAACAGCGCCTCAAAGGCACTTTGTGTGTGTGTGTGTGTGTGTGTGTGTGTGTGTGTGTGTGTGTGTGTGTGTGTGTGTGTGTGTGTGTGTGTGTGTGTTGGGGGGGTGGTGGGGGGGGAGGGGGGGGGAGGGAGCATTCAATGAAAATACCCTTTGTGGGGTGGCAACTCCTTTTTTAGTTTTTCAGAGGTGGGGTCAGTGGGACCATTGCCTAAACAAGGAAAAAATATTGACTTTGCAAGGTGTGGGACGGTGGGTGGTGCTATCCGAAGCTCAAAATAGGCGCTCAAGCAGTTTAAAGTCCCCCATTAGGAAGAGAATGGGGTCTAGGAGGGCCTCCTTATTTTCCATGAGATTATGGAGGTGATTAACATTTTGACAAATAGATGCATGCCATGTGTGCAAGAATGGTGGGTGTGAGAGAGAGGTGTAAGAGTGGTCAAAAGATGCACTTTTCCCCCCAAAAAGGGGGCTGGACAACTTTATGGTTTTTTGCCTTCCATAACTCCTACATATGATCTCCGATTTGAGTGGAGATTATAGATCTATAATCTACACATGGAGCTCTTTCCATGGATATGTTACATGATATGGTTTTACCGGCTAGATTTTAAAATTCATTTTGGGGGGAAATTTGAATCCAAATAAACTAGCCGTTTTGCCTATTTGAATTCAAAAGTTGTCCTTGATTGCTTTCTTAATACTAGAGGTTTGACTCTCTTAAACTGCCAAATAAAGAGGCCCTCCTAGACCTCATTCTCTTCCTAATGCCATCGTGTCCGTGAATGAACTACAACCATCGATCGACCGCCTGCGTGAGTGAAACCTACCCAACGGACGTGCTTGCCTGCTCGTGCCTGCCCCCACCTACTCAAGGTGCTCGCTGGCCCACAAAAGACCCCCTTCCCGCACCCTGCCAATTTGAGACCCCAAGCACCCCAAGAAGCCAAGATCCACACAAAAGAGTGCTCCCACCACAAGGTATTAGCTCCATAGAAGGCACCCCGAACCGGCTTATCGATGGCCTATCATACCTGCAAGGAGAGCAAGCATTGAACCCTTCTACTCCCACCGAGTCTTAGCAAAGCCAGGTTTTTTCAAGTCCACTCAAAGGCAAATCATTGAGCCCTAAAAAACAAAGCAATATTCAAGCCTTCCACAAAATTTCATCGAGCTTCAATAGAGCTTCTCCAAGCACAAATTTCAAAACAAAAAAAACTCAAAGAATATTGTGAAGAGGGGATTCACCCCAGTGAAGAGGAGCTTCACAACGTTCAAAAGAATTTTCTTACTCTCTCATTCTCTCTCTCTCTCTCTCTCTCTCTCTCTCTCTCTCTCTCTCTCTCTCTCTCTCTCTCTCTCTCTCTCTCTCTCGCAATTAAATTTTTTTAATGCAACCCAAGCACAATAACTTCTGTAGTCAGATGATCTTTTAATCATGCTTGTGTAAAGAGGTAGACATTGGCTGGGAGAGTCTCCTAAGCTAAGACCCCTCTATTAGCACAATGGGGGAAAAGGGAATAGAAAAGTACAAAGGGAAGGAATTTCACACCTAGCAAACAAAGTTAAGGGTTTACCTAGTGAAAATATGTTTAAGGTCTGTCATCATCACTTCCTTAGAGCAACAAGCCTAACCCGATGGAGTGCGCACTAGGGAATATAAACTCATAGCAAGTGCACAAAATTTGTCCAAAGACGAACAAGCATTAGGAATTTTCATGACTTCCTTGCATGCAAACTATGTGCATTTCATAGACGAGCATTTCATAGACGAATGCAAGCATTCACATGAAGCTTGACATGTTCTAGAGATAAATTTTGGAGCTAGAGCCAAAAGAAGTAAAGTTAGTCTCAAAAGAAAACTTTAGAATGTCAATATGAATGAAGGGGAGGACATTGATAGCCTAGTAAACAGGCTTAAGAGCATTATCACGCAGCTCACTTACATCCAGTGCAAAGTACCAAAAGATGACAAAGTGGTCGTACTATTAAGTGCACTTACACCTTCTTATGACCACTTAGTCACAATTCTTCAAGAAAAAAAACCGGCTCTACCTTTCCAAGATATCATCAACTCAATCCAAGCAGTAGAAAGAAAGCAAAAAGATTCATTAACATCATCAAGAGGGGCTTTTGTCACGACATCCTCAAGGGGAAGATATTCACTATTGACATCATCAACTGGAAGAAAGTATTATGAATGTGGAAGAATGGGACACGTAGTGAAAGATTGTTACACAAACAAACCTTGCAACAATTCCGGTAAAAAGGGACACCCTCCTTCTCGATGCTACTCAAATGGAGGCAGTAGCAGTGAACACATATTTAAGAATTTTGGGAATTATTCAAGTCCCATTTTTTAAATGAGACTTAAAACTCAATTATTTTTTGTTATATTTGACCTCTTGGTTATTTGTGGGGACCCTTTTTGTCATATGAAAATGAGGCACTAGCACATAAAAATGGGACTCAAAATTAAGTTCAAGCTTTACTTGTTTTGGTTGTGTGGGATATTAATAATAGAATTGAAGTTAAGTTTGCGCCTCACATGCCTTGCCTAAACTAACAAGTGGATATACTCAAACGTAGTTCAAAGCACTAGCACAAGGATGTGAGGCTCAAACATAAGTTCAAGCCTCACTTCTTGTTGCATTGGAGGATACTAAGATGAGGATTGAACTTAAGTGCAATCTTCACATGCCTCACCTAAACTATCATGTGCGCATGAGGCTCAAACATAGCTCAAAGCTATTATATGTGACTAGAGGTTGGTTTCTAGTTAACATATTTTCATAGCCTCAATACATATCTAGATTGCTTTGTGTATATTCAATGATAAAATTGAAAATATGACTTTAACATTGTTGATATGGAAGAGCGATGCTTTAAGGAACAACACTTCCATAAAAAATTGCACCACTCAAAACAATATATTGTTTGCAAATTCAAGACATTTTAATCGAAATAACCATCAAAGACTACAATATTAAGAAACTCCAATAACAAATGAGAAACACAACCGGACTTGTTTACAAGCCAGTTAAGGGGATCTCAAATGAGAATGGTATTTAGAAACACCAAGATAACAAATGAACAAAAAGATATTAACAAGTAGCCTTAGTTATGTAGGCAACTCATAATCAAGGGGCTAACCCAATACATATGTAGCCCTAGTGTGAAATTATTTCTATTTTTTGGCTTTCTTGAATTGTCAATTTCAAATAATGTGTTTCGTATTCTAACATCACCTTGATTTCCTAGACAAAAACTTGATTCTAGCATGTTTCACATATTGTGATTCCAAAAAGTCTCCTCCAAATGCTAGTGTTTAGTGCTCCTCAAAACATAAATTGAATCCCTTCAAAGAGAGGTATCAAAAATTTGGAGGAGACATGAAAAATGTAACTTCAAATAGTATCAAATATCAAACTTTTCAACACATAGAAAACATTTTTTAACTTCACCATATCGTCATATACCAAAGTTGTCAACCCACAGACCAAGATGAAGCAAAAATTACCAAGTAATTTGGAGCTAGATTCAGGAGTCTCTAGGTAAGAATGATCACTTAAATATTAGAATGGTGAGGTAGAGCTTTTGATAATGGTTCCTATCTAGAAAGAGTCTTGCTAGAGCACTCATGAGGATTGAAATTGAGTCTCCAATTCATGAGGCCCAAACTAATGAGCTAGAGACTTATGAAGATTGCTATCAATTAGAAAGAGTTTTGCTAGAGTCTCTAACTCATGAGTCTTGAACTTATGTTCAATCCTCAATGAAATATAATAGACTTTTGCGTATGATTTGAAGCTAGAAAGATTGCTACCAGAGTTCTCATGAGGCTTGAATCTATGGGTCATGAGGCTCAAGTGTCAAGATCCTACTAGAGTGCTCATGAGCCTTAATGATGTGCTCATTTGTACTCTCTCTCTATCTCCTACTACTCACTCTCTATGTCTCTATCTTGGATTGAAGGTGAAGTGGGGAAAACTGATTGTAGGCCATTTTGGAACACTATGTATGTAGCAGATAATGGCCAATTGGGAGGGCCTCTGCCCTTGCATGTTCCCATTCCTCTCTCTCTCTCTCTCTCTCTCTCTCTCTCTCTCTCTCTCTCTCTCTCTCTCTCTCTCTCTCCCCAAAGCTTAAGTTGTACACCAATGAGCTATGGGTTTAGCAGCTCTAAACCCAAATATCACCTTATAAATACCATATATTTCATGGTAACAGTGATCATTTGTACTCGATATTATATTGATCTCACACGTGTGTCGTCTTGAAAATTTTTCTCAGCTTTTTCACCTTCAAATTTATAAGAAAGGTGGATTTAAAGTTATCGCGGTGGGATTACACTAAACCTATGGCAAGAGCAGGGGGGGGGGGAGAGAGAGAGAGAGAGAGAGAGAGAGAGAGAGAGAGAATTTTTCTTGATCTGCTTTTATGAAATTTGTCAAGAGCAAGGGGTTTGAGGGTAAAAGGGATGCCGTTTTACTAGTACCCATAATATTCCCATTTTCTCAAGATTATGAGGTACCCTTGGTGAGCAACCAATCAAAATTCAAGCTGAAAATACCCTTTTCCTAGTTTCTAGCATCACGTTCTACGTTTACATAACTCTAGGGATATGAAAGGTGTCCTCTCTCCATATTTCCACCTGCAGGGTCACCTTTTGTAAAAATAGTAACATTCTCTTTTGGTGTGTGATCACAATAATAAATATTTTACTTTCTCAAACCATTACTTCTTTAGTGGTGTAGGGGACTCGGCTCTTAAAAGGTCAAGCTTGGAATCACACTGAATGAAGCCCAAGTTAAACGTGCTAAAGACAAGCATGTTGAATGTTGAAGAAGAGAATCGTGCTAGCACTGGCTTGTGGGCAGCACATTACCCTCATCGGATCGTCCCCTAGCTCCAACACTGAAAGCGATGACTCTCAAACGTAGGCTAAGGGCTGTGAAATTATGAAGACCTTATAACTTTCCTCTCCACCACTAGGCCCATGCCAGCCAACTAAGCTCAAGCGCTCCTCAATCAACATAGCCCAGACAACCTCAGCCACCTATGCTCACCCGATTGGCACTACACCATCACCGCTCAACAAGGGACAACCTTGCCAAGGGGATTTTAACCTAGAGGCTAAGGTGGATGTGTGGTTGTGTAAGGATACCCCGCAACACCTTTCTTTACCTCAAAAAAAGCAAAAGTTTTTGATGTCACATGAAAACTTATAAAATTAGTATTTGCCTCTCTTGATCACTTATCGGGAGTTCCCTTCTATAGTATATATAATTGAACTTAAAATTTTCAAGGAAGGAGAGGGCATCCATGTGTCACTTTCTCCTTCATTTCAAGAACCTTAAGAACTAGTAAACTGGCTACGCCTTTGGCGGCGGCATGGCCTCTATTACCCTCAAGCTCTTTGCTCTTGGTAAATTACATAAAAACAGATGAAGCAAATTACTCTCTCTCTCTCTCTCTCTCTCTCTCTCTCTCTCTCTCTCTCTCTCTCTCTCTCTCTCTCTCTCTCTCTCTCTCTCTAGTGTTGAAGTCTACACCGTCGAAGGAGTCGAAATCTGGTATGGCCCCCCTCTTTGTTAACTGAGTCAACATCAGTTAACAGAAGCTGCTAAAGACTGAAGACGTACGAATGCACATCGAAGATCAAAGTGAAGAAGCAATAAAGATTGGAGTGACACATTTTTCACATTTTCCCAAATTGGTCACGTATTGTAAACTCCTGATTTATTTCAAGCCATTGTAATATTTTAATGTGTTACGGGCTCAATGGGAGTTCCAAGTTGTAAAGAACAGGTAAGACTGTACCTAGGTTGCAGATACAATAAGTGTGGAGTCTCAAAGGTCTTGGGCGCCGAACATTACACATTTTAGACCTTGGCGTAGGTATAAAAACCAACTTTGTAAATATTTTATTAAGTTTTTTGAAAAGAAATACACAGCGTGAGCTAACGGCGCTCACTTCTCTCCTTCTCACGCTTCCTACTCCCTCTCCGGTTGTCACATTGTGAATGTGTTTGTTGCATTGCAACCGCAGGTAAGAGCTCTACGCATTGACGTAAGCCATTCACAATATTTTGTAGCTTTTGGCGTCACCGACCCGCGGCCTAATTTCATCATAACTAGGAATTTACATGTTCAAATAAAAAACTAAGCATAAGCGGGGTATTGGGGCATCATTGCTAAGCATTTAGATGCATTCTAGGTCGAAAACGACTAGGTCAAAAATCCACCGCTGTTAATAATCGCGATTTTGGAACTTGAGCTAAAGTGGGGTTTGAGGCCATAGGCATGTGTGCTTAGGTCTTGTAAACTTGTCCTAGAAGTTTCGTTACGTTTGGATGTCATTTGATGCTGTAACGGATGTGATTTGCTTGTCGATGAGCGATTGGCTTTTGGTGATTTCAGTCACTTGAGTGTAGCTTGAGCTAGATGCAAGTTGTTAGTTGTTTTCCGAGAGATTGACAACCTCTTGTAGCCTCTATGCACTAGTCGAGTCAGCTTCGTCCCATAGTTTTACAAATTAATCGTGGTTCTCGCTAATACTGCAGTAAGATAGGATGGTGAGATTAGCTTTGTATGGTACGCATAATTCACATGCACGCTATGTGGACCAAAAAGGATAGCAGTACAAAAAGGATCACCAGTGTTTGAACGTCCCACATACCAGCTCATAGAAGTGCGTCCAGTGATAGATCAGAAAGGATGGTTCATTTCATAGGAAAGAATCTATTATAGCCCATCCTCTCTAGAGATGAAGGATATTACCCGAGTGAACTTAGAAATTTGTTTAGAGTCAAACTCTCCTCCATCAAAAATCAAGCTTCGATGTTGTGACCAAAAGAGCATATACTTTGACCAAAATAGTCGTAGATATAGATGGGAGTCTAGCATCTATGATGGATTGGGTCCTGAAACCACAAAAGCTCATATCATAGGAGACCCATGGGATAGACAATATCACGACAAAGATAATGCTATCTACAGCTTAACTTGGGGAATAATTTGTCATGTTTCAAGAAAACTATGCAAATGGTTTATAGATGCCAAACATCAACAGTGCTACACAAATTGTACCTTCACAATCCCAAAAGGTGAGACTCAACCAGAGCCAAACAGTTTTGAGCTCTCACAATGAAGCAGGCTATAGTGATCACCCTAGGAAGGGGGAGTTGCAACTTTATCAAGCTCAACTATAGTACAAGAAAATGCTACACCAGTTAGAGGCCCAAGAAATTCTAGCCAGCAGACCCCTTCAAAGCAAAAACCATTGGAAGATCATATGGTTGTTGGAAGTTTCCAATTGACCAAGGTTCCATCAGAATCTGCAGAAAAATTCTTCTATGAAGATCATCAGGGACAAAAGTTTCAGTTGATCTCCACAAGTCAGAGTCAAAAACCGACAAATCCCATAGTGTTCAAGCAATTGCATGAGACCAAGCTCGCATAAGCATATTGAGATGCAAATGGCAATGATTATCAACAACTTCATGACCTTGTACAAGCCCCTATGGATGTTAAATATGAAGTCAAGGACTATCTGAAGATGATGCAAAGCCTCAAGCTACTAGAACAGGTGATAAAAAAAACAAAATCAATGAAAGCTAAAGTACAAAAGGCCACACAAAGGTCACCACCAAAATCTCCTCCAAAGAGACAGATTCTTCCAGAAAGCACAGTGGATCTTCTAAGATCAAAAGTTACTCAAATGCAGGAACACAATGCTCAATAGTTGCAAGAAAAAGGTGCAGTATTACAACAAAAAAATCCAACATCCACGAAAGCAGGTGGTCAAAGCAAAGAAAATGCAGATAAAGTTCAACCAAGTTCAATCAAGTGCAACATTGTTGGTGAAAACGAAGAAAAACTCTCAAGCGAAGTAAAGCTAGATTTTCAGTTAGACAAGAACCTCATGTCCTTTTGCACTTGGCAAAAATGTGGTCAACCACAACTAGAAAATGCTCCTGAATTTGTGAGCATATCATAAGACAAACGAGCAGAATGTTGGGGAATCATCTCCAACACCATTGAAGTAAGTTCACAGATCATCAAAGCTCAATTCCATGTGATCACATCAAAGGATATTCCATAAGACATCATAATGGGAATGCCAATGGCCCAGAAGATGTTAGAGATACAGAATTCAATGAAGATTCGGTCTTCAAAGGCAACAAAGCATGAAGACCAAGATTGGTTACCCACGGGCAATAGCACAAAGTCCTCAACCACATTAAAAATAGAGACCGATGCCAAAGCAAAGCTTATTGAAGATGATTCATCTCCATCAATTAGAACTTCAGAAGAGTTTAGAGAAAATCAGGCAATAGCAAGTGCAAATCAAACAGAGCTAAGAGCATCTATGATATCTATGGAGCACAAAATGCCACCAAAGCTAGAAGGAATGAAGATCAAAATTGCAGACAAAGGTAAATCTAAAGTGGAACTTCCACCGATTAGCAAAGAAGATGTGAAAGCATATGCCTCTACATCAAAGAACCCTCATGGATCAGCTTCTTCAAGAAAGTCAAGCTTTCAAAACTTCAAATCAATTGCTGACCCAACTAAAACCTCTAAGGAGACACCAAGAAAAGCAAAGATATATCAGCCAAAGTACTCAAGAAAGCAAAGGAAAATCAAGCAAGTGTTTGTTCCGAGAAATTTAGTCAAAGTCAATGATCCGGTTTGGATTAAGGACGAGAAATCAACACAAAAAGACAAACACATGGGATGGATAGCATCACAATGGAGCTTAAAAGAAGAGGAGTACTATGGAGGTAACAGACAGATATGGGTGCCAAAACCACAGGTTAGAGCATATGAAGTGACTTCAAATCCCTCCCAAGAAAGAAGGCCCACAAGGTATCAACCTTGACAATATCCTAGGATACCTAAGAAGAAGGTATACAACAGAACAACATTGAACGATGCTAGTCTACCACAGCTCACAAAAGGATACAGAACAAAGATGGATCTCAAAGAATGTTCTTCTTGGACAAGTATTCTACATAGGGTATACAAAGATTTGGCTACCAGTCAACCACAAGCCAACTGCAACTACACCAGACTTGCATGAAGATCTCAACATCTCAGCAGGACCTAAAGCTCAACAAAGTCAACAAAGGAGTTACAAAGGTCATCAAGAGGTTTGGATTCCTAAGTCTTCCAATGCTCTTAGTCAAAAGCCAGATGCCAAAAGTGAACAAATGCCTCCAAAAACATCAAAGACTTCTATCAACATGCCTAATTGGAGAATCAAACAACCAATGGAGTATTCACAGTCAAAGAAGGACAACCCAACCAACGCAAATACAGATTCGAAGATGATAAAATAGGTATGGCAAAAGAAACCTTCAATGCCAACTTAGTCCTTCACTAATCCTCTTCTTGAGGATTACTTTTACCTGAAGAAATGTTTGTAGTAAGCACAAGAATGTAAAAAGTCAAGTCGCTACGGTGCAAAAAACACTCTTTGGCATAGTCAGAGTTGGGCTTCTGAGCCATAAAATGAGCAAAGCATTAGACCCAAAGCTTCAAGTCATATTAAACTCTGTGCTAAGGTTGTAGTTATTAGGATTATGCTCAAGCTGGACGAGTTGAGCATATCTAAATTCGTGTCGCTCATGCTGGATGAGATGAGCATAAGAGTCAAAGTCTATTAACTTACAATTGGTGATGTCGTAGAGGCCAACACTCACGCACAATGCATAGTAAGGTGAGAGCACATATCCTCGTCAACGAAAACCATTCTTAAAGGGGTGCTAGCTTGCAAAGCCATGTCATATGCTTTTATAGCTACACCATCTTTCTGAAGAACCCCTCAAAATCCTACTTGCACAGCATATTGTTTTCCATGCATTTTTGTGTATGCATAAATAGGATGTCCCACCATTGGACATATGCATTAAACACTCTTTTTTGCTTCCATCTATGCACCTTGAGTGGACTACAACAGGCAAACCAATGTTTCATCATGCTACCCTTTCATATTTGCTACCTTTTTAATTCCATATCTATCATCAAATAATCCCTTGAGTACTTTATCAATATTTTCCACGCAATAAGTACTCCACTAATGCGTGTATAGCAAAGGCACTTTTTTTCCACTGGGTTTTTTTCCTTTGGTAATCCAGGTATAAGACCCTAATTTAGAACCTCATCATTCTACTTCCCTTGTACATATTTTTCATAAATAAACAGCAACCTTATCATGATGCTATTACAATGGACAAATGCAACATCGTCTCTCAAAATCGACTACTCGGACCAATGAAGATGATGCATCAAATTGAACCTCATCAACAAATCCAACGACAAAATGAAGATCAGCCCATCAACAACCAATCAAAACCTTCCACAACCTCTAAGGACACTTTTTCAACAGTGCCCAGGGACGGGCACTAAAATAGGAAGGGGGGGAATGTTAACTGAGTGAACATTAGTTAACAGAAGTTGCTAAAGACTGAAGACGTACGGATGTACATCGAAGATCAAAGTGAAGAAGCAGTAAAGATTGGAGTTACACAATTTCCACATTTTCTCAAAATGGTCACATATTGTAAATTCCCGATGTATTTCAAGCCATTGTAATATTTTATTGTGTTACGGGCTCAATGGGAGTTCCAAGTTGTAAAGAACAAGTCAGTTACTGTACGTAGGTTGCAGATACAATAAGTGTGGAGTCTCAAAGGTCTTGGACAACAAACATTACACATTTTAGACCTTGGCTAAGGTATAAAAGCCAACTTTGCAAAGACTTTATTAAGTTTTTAGATAAGAAATACACAGTGTGAGCTAATAGCGCTCACTTCTCTCCTTCTCACGCTTCCTACTCCCTCTCCGGTTATCACATTGCGAATGCGTTTGTTGCATTGCAACCGCAGGTAAGAGCTCTACACATTGACGTAAGCCATTCACAATATTTCGTAGCTTTTGGCGTCACCGACCCGCGGCCTACCGCGGCCTAATTTCATCATAACTAGGAATTTACATGTTCAAATAAAAAACTAATCATAAGCGGGGTATTGGGGCATCATTGCTAAGCATTTAAATGCATTCTGGGTCAAAACCGACTAGGTCAAAAATCCACCGCTGTTAATAATCGTGATTTTGGAACTTGACCTAAAGTGGGGTTTGAGGCCATAGGCATGTGTGCTTAGGTCTTGTAAACTTTTCCTAGAAGTTTCGTTACGTGTGGATGTCATTTGATGTTGTAACGAATGTGATTTGCTTGCGGATGAGCGATTGGCTTTTGGTGATTTCAGTCACTTGAGTGTAGCTTGAGTTAGATACGAGTTGTTAGTTGTTTTTCGAGAGATTGACAACCTCTTGTAGCCTCTATGCACTAGTCAAGTCAGCTTCGTCCCATGGTTTGACAAATTAATCGTGGTTCTCGCTAATACTGCAATAAGATAGGATGGTGAGGTTATACATGCATCCCACACTCTTCTGGTGGATCTCTCTCTCTCTCTCTCGCAGTCATCAGGGTTATAGGGCACACCAAAGTTTGTAGGTTTTTCCTTCTTCAAATTTAAAATTTAGAGGTAAATCTCAAAATTTGTAGGTGGGATTACACTAAACGTTGGTGTTTTCAGAGCATTTTTCTTTGTCTACATACTAGGTGGATTCTCTGTGTGTGTGTGTGTGTGTGTGTGTGTGTGTGTGTGTGTGGCTAGAGAGAGACAGAGGGATGGAGAGAGAGACAGAGAGAGTGTTGTCCATGTACTGGGCTCTCTCTCTCTCTCTCTCTGGCTAGAGAGAGACAGAGGGATCGATAGAGAGACAGAGCTCTCTCTCTCCTTTCCTCTCTCTCTCTCTTTAACGAGACGCAGAGAGAGAGAGAGAGAGAGAGAGAGAGAGAGAGAGAGAGAGAGAGAGAGAGAGAGAGAGAGAGAGAGAGAGAGAGCGGTACTGTATGTGTTGGAAATTTATAAGATGGAATACTTAATTTAAGAAGAATAAGCATTTGAGAAGAAAGCATTTGAATCTTTACAAGCTCACATGAAAACCTTTATGCAGTAACCTAAACAAAAGCCTTCACAACATATTTTCAGACTAACTTTGCACTAACATATAGAGTAAGTGATATTTCTCATGTCAAAAAATATAACATGCATAGAGACTTAAGCTTTCTACACTCAAAAGTGTAGCCTACAACATTCCCTATTGTGGTATCAAACCACCCATGGTCCACGATGTAAAACACATCTACCAATCACTGGAGGAAGAGATCCTAACACAAAAACACGTAGTAACCAAGCACCGAGACTAAGATTTTGAGCAAACATAGCATTGATTGGACGGGTTTTTCCTAACTCTGCAATAGTGACACATGCTTTGAATCCTCTCTGAATAGAAACTTGAATGTAGCACAGCAAGCTCGGATCATATGAAGCATGAAATATACCCACCATCAAGAATTGTGGGTAATATTGTAATCTATAGCCAAATAAAAAGCTATTAATATAGATAGATATTTTGATACACAAAAGCTATTACTTTATCAACATCAACATTGTTACCTTGCTACATCCAAGTCCTCGAGTAGATGAATCCCCGACGTGGCTATGATTGGACCCCTCCATAATGGTGGATCTAATACATAATTGTTGACTGTGAGATTTAAATTCTTTAAAGTATCAAAATGTCACAAACACACATATACAATATTTAACATCAGACGTGTCGAGGTTGTCTTCCTAGTGTGTAAGTCACAAAGGCATTAGGATCCATCTTCATTCGTACATAAAGGATTAGAAATTCATCAAAAAGCACATGAATCATAAATCTAGCAGCACTAATAAATCTTAGTCCTTTGCTTCTCAGCGAATATACCTTGCTTGAGGTTACACCATGTTTCATCTATAATTCATAAGAAGATACTAAGCTTATAAATGACAAAGAATTAGTCGCTCAGTTGCTTCTTGCTAGAGTCGCCCTGATTTTTTATTGGATGGAACATATCCAACCACATTAAGCCCCATGGCAAGGGGGTGGCAGGGGGCAATGGATTGTTGTTATTAATGCACTTAACTTCATAAGGTCAATTGCAACACGTCTTTGTAGACAATGTTAGAAGTGTATGTTCTTTGATCTCCATGTGTACTAATTCTTGTTAAGTGACTATCACCAACCACAACCTTGATGGCAGACAAGGATCTCACGCGAGACATTGCCACATACAATTGACCATGGGTGAAAACAGGTGTTGGGAGATACAATCCAAGAACTCCCAATTTTTGGCCTTGTGCCTTGTTGATTGTCATCCCAAAACCACAGTAGGGGAAATTGGCGGCGTTTCAAATCAAAAGGGAGACCTTCTCTATATCCCATGATAAAAGCAATCCTTGGAATAAACGCTGCATTTCCTGCATGTGACCCTGTAATGATTTCTGAATCGATCACTTTGTTGTGGAATTGCTTACAGATCAAGCGTATCCCATTAAAAAGACCACTTCTTGGATCCAAATTGCAAAGCAACATAACTGGAGCATTCTGTTTCAATTGTAAAACATGCGGTGGAAAACCTCCCCCAAGATCTAAACTATTTACAAACTTACTTGTGAATAAAATTCTATCACAATTTGATTCACACACTAAGTCTACACTGACATATTCCTTATAAGTACCAGGAAATTGTTGCAAGCCCAAATTGGTTATAACATCCACCTCCTTGTTCTGTGGAGCCAAAATTGCTCTATCCTTGAAAAAGGTTGCATGGCAAGAGACTGTTTCAAGGTCTCCATATATGCAAGCAATCAATGCTTGCAAATTATTTTGTGGTAGCATCATGCAGGCCGGCAAATCCACATTATCAAGTATGTCCCCATCACAAACATCACCATTATCAATATCAAGTGTCCATTGCACAAACTCTCTTTAAGTAACATTACTGAAACAATTGACCACTCGCATATTCTGTGTTAGATGCATGATTTTTGTACATTGCCAATGTATGCATGACACAAAGATGCATTAACAATGTCTGCTCTTCCTCCTTTACGCACAACAGGTAATATCCGTCTGCAATCACCACCAAGGAGGAGAACCTTTCCACCAAAAAACATGTTATTTTACATGACATCTCTTAGTGTCTTGTGAAGAGCCTCAAAAGCCTGTCTATGAGCCATGGGGGGCTTCATTCCATATGATCAATGAACTCATTCGCAACAGCTCAGCAAGCTGGCTGTTTACTTTAATGTTACATGTGGACTCAGAAGTTATATCAATAGGGATCTTGAATCTAGAGTGTGCAGTCCTTCTGTTGTCGAGAAGTTGTGATGCAATACCGGACGATGCACATGCCAAAGCAACTTTGGACTCTCCACCTATCCGAGAGAGCATTGCATTGTAGAGATAAGTCTTTCCCATTCTACCTAGCCCATGCAAGAGAAAAACAGTCCCTCTGCTCATGGCAGCTGCTTGTAAAACCCGATTGTAAGCCCCGATTGTAAGATTCCCTTTGTCCAACATTCAAAGATGATTCCATTCAAGATGACAATACTCTTTGTTCCTCTCTGTTATAGCACTCCATGCTCACTCATAATTTGCAATGTGTGATCCACCTGGGGCATTCCAAAATAATCCGAGAGCCTCTTTCCATAGAGTTGAAGCATTGTCTCTAAGTTTGACAAAGCTTGGTTTTGTGCCATGTGTTCACAAATGTGCGCATGTGTCAATGCAAGGAACTTGCCGATACACCGTGTGCGAGCCACAAATGGCTCCAAGCACACAACAAGCCTAAACTAGTAAGCTCAAAGATGACGATGGTGTGTCACTCACCGCTCTATGCTTGCTTCGTGGAGGATTCCTCGCCGTGAAGAAGAGGGAGACGCCGCTATGCCGCGCTCAACCGCCTCGCCGCCGTCGTGCCGCTGCAATGCTCGATCGCACTCTCTCTCTCTCTCTCTCTCTCTCTCTCTCTCTCTCTCTCTCTCTCTCTCTCTCTCTCTCTCTCTCGCATACACATACACACAAGGAGATGAAGAAGAAGAAGATGGAGATGGAGCAAGAGCACTCTTCAATTGCACAAATGAGAGAATGAGTGAATTTTAGGTTTAGTTGACTTTTATATGAGCTCGCCCCATTCACACTTGGGAGCCCATGCTTAGCCAACTAATCCCTTGAATGTTCCATTAGAGTGCGCCTCTCATCGGCGATCACTCTTACCCTTTTCCTATTGGACCGACAAGCTCGGTACCTGACTCTACCAAATAAATAATACAATGTCCATCGCAGGTTACAACGTCCATCATAGGTGATAGGGTGTCCGTGAGCCCTGAGGGTTAACATGCTCCGTCCTCGAAAGCTATTGAGTTGAAGCTCGTTCATCGAGGTGGAAGAGCATTTGAGATGAATGTCCTTAGCCTTCTTCAATCACTGCAAAATCAAACAACATTGGCACAGTAATTGCATTCTCATAAGTGATTAAAAAGCATATGCAGTTTTAGGCAGACAAATTGATTGGTAATAGAATTTTAAACAATTTATCACCAATAAACATTAAATTGTAATATAATCAAATGCATAAACGGATGTAAAGGTAAAAAATTAAACAAGTCTGGGATCGCTAATTTTACGGTTGAAAGGCACTAGAGATCGACTATTAATACCATGGGTAAGCTTCTTAATTTTCTCTGGTCAATTAAGTTGTTTAATCGCGAGAGCCAAGTATTTCATGTTCGAGGGCTGACTAGAGACTATACCTAGAAGACCTTGTAGTTAAGCTACGATAAAAGCAATTTCTCATGAAATCATCGCCTGACTGATTACCTTTTCTTTGACCCCCCAAAGTCTTTTCACAGTGATTCAATTTTGATGTGTGTGCTTATTTTGTATGCCTTGGGTATTTTGCTTTTCAAGGAAAAGCGTCCACAGTGGGAACCTCTAGGGCTCTAGTACCATAGGCGATACATGTGAGTGAAGTACCCAATCAAGCTGATATTTCTCTTCGAGCTTAAGATTTTACATTGTGGCACTTTGATTTTTTGTTTGTTCATTTTCAGCATTTTAATTTTGTAACTTTGGGGGGTCATATAACATTGATACACCTCTCGAGGCTCATCACACAAGTAAACTCCCTTTATAATACTTAAGCTAAAGGTCAATAGGGTCAAGCCCACTAGAAAGCCCTAGTACATTTCACACAATGCTGCCTAAATCGGATTAAGAACCTAAGTAACCATTGGTTATTAGGAAGGCATTCCCCATGGTATTAAGAGAAGATCTCTAACACCTAACTTGGTCAAACTAGCTTAGTCAGACTGCTTGATTTTTAAATCTAGACAAGTGATTATGACAAAAAATTCATTGAATTTAATGTTTGGTACTGAGAAAATGTGCTGAATATTATGCTACCAATCACAATCAAAGGAGACAAACATGGATGCAAAAAGATAGGGGCAATGCTAATGGACAAGAAACACCTGTTTGTGTCGATGGTCGCGCTTGATTTGAAGAGTGAGTCGAGATAAAGATTCCATGAAGGTCCAAATCCTAACAACAGCAACACGTTCCTGTACACATTAAGAAACACAAAGAATACCTCTAGGAGGCACATCAGTGGGAAAAAAGAACTTTGCTAATGACTAAACTCTAAAACAGAATTCCCATCCTACTAATCCTACCTACCCTCCATCACTCGAGTGATGAGGATCAAAGGTGTTTTATGGCATAGGTTTCTGTTTCAATGTAACGGATGCGAATGTGTAGGTTTGAGACAATGTTTTGACTTTTATTGTGCATACTAATTTGATAATTGCTCTTGCTCTTTATTTTTTTTGTTTTTTGTGAGTATAAGGCTTTATATATACATTCCCTAAGATTGGAGATTAAGAGGTCAGGGAGGAAGGTTGAGAGGGAAGCAAGTGAATGATGGTTGTCAACAAACACTCCCCCCTTCCTGGGTAGATCATACCGTTTGAAATGAGCTTGTCACCCTTTGAAACCAATTGTTCCAGTTGGTAATAGGTGGGGATTTTTTCCAGTATTTTTCTATTACCTTAGGTGCCTTGTCGAGTTGCAAGGGTGGTAAGGTACTCTCCCAGGATCTAACTTGAAGTGGTTCATCAGGTGATTCTTGAACACTAGGAGGTGTGGATTCCTTCATAGCTTTATGGAGGTCCACTATTGTAGGTGGAGGCTGCGGAGAAGCTTTTACCTCTATGGATGCATTACATGAGGAGCTAGAAGCTTCACAGGACTCCCCCCTTCCTGAGCTAGGTGGAACAAATCGTTCTTTCTTCCGTACCCAAACTAGCTCTGGAGCGGGTGTGTAGCATTCTATGATTTTTTTTCTTTCCGTGATCGTTGATTTGTTTTGGAGCTACGGGATTAGGCTCACATGGGTCAAGTGATAGGTAAGAACACAATCTATGTTTTGGCACCCAGATTTGATCATTTCCTTGATAGTAGCCTTGGGCTTCCAATAGTCGTTTAGGAATCCAACGCCACGTTTCCTTACATTTCTTGGATAAAGTGGGACATTTCTTACAAGGTTTTTGTTTTTTAGCACTAGCTATGGTCGCTAAAGAAGCTTTAGGGACCCACTTGTATGTTTTCTTCGTTATATTAGGATGAGTCTTGTCAGAAGCTATATGCATTGCTTGTAGCATATTTAAGGGTACGGGCATTTCATCCCCCTCAGGTGTTACCCAGGTTGCCCCCCTATTTCCGCAAGTGTCTATGGTTGCTGCTAGGTGGACCCAATTTACATTGTCCGACTCAGTCATCCCAAGTAGTACATCCATATAAGGAGAATCTTCCCCAATATCAGTGTCCACTTTACACGTGTAACAATACTGCAATGGGGCCGAGTGAGCTATTGTGTCAGATCTATGATCAATTATAAACCTGTTTCCTAGGGGATGTGCTCGACCAGTCACAAGATCCACTTGAATGACAGAATCTTGGAACTACAAGTAGATATGGTTTTTAGACTAGTCATGCACCATTTTTGCTTCCCTCATGAAAGGACGTCCTAAGATCATCTCCGATGCCATAGTTTGCTTGGAGAAATCCATAATAATGAAGGTAACTCTTATTTTATGTCCAAAGACCTTGATCTTGAGATCTTCTAGCATCCCAATAGGTTTAATGATAGACCCATTGGCCATCTTCACTACTATGGTTGTGGTCACAAGGTGAGGTCTTACCATAGTTTCCCAGCAATTTTTAGTCACAATGCTAACCCCAGCGCCACCATCAAGGATTCCCTTCACAGTTAATCCCTTAGTAGTGATTGGTATGGTTGCATTGGATTCATCACCCTCAAAGTATTGTCCCAACTTGTTAACAGGTATTTCTATAACAAGGTTCTCATCTAGGTTGGGTTGTGGATCTAAGTGTTCCTCCTCTATTGGCATCTCCCCAACTCCATCCATCTGTGCAAATTGTGGTAGCCCAAACTTTAGTTCTCCATTGAGGAAGGCTCGAAGAGCTGAGACTAGCTCAGGGTCTTTATATAGTTTGGACATGATGGTGGTTCTAAATTCTGAAGACATGAAATCCATCAATTTGGCAATGTTTAATGGCACCTTGTGGACCTCAGTCCCTTGACGTGGGGAAGATGGGATCTCCATTTCTTTGATAGGATCAAGTAGTCCCTCTGTAAACATTCTTTCCATCAATAAGTGAGTACGCCCACTTTCCCATGACTTTAAGTCACTTTCTTCTTGGATGACACTAGGTATGTAAGGGTCTATGGACTTGGTGAGGTTGTTGTTGCGTAGGGAACACGGTGTCTGTAATCTGAATCTTCCTAGGTGCTGCTTCTAGATCCCTTTGGGTATCTTCTACCAAACTCCTTAATTGCTTGACTCGCTCGATCTCCTCTGTAGGGTTTGGATAAGTTCCTATCTTCTTCTTGGATCCTGGCCATTGTGGCTCATGAAGATCTTCCTTGTTGGTTTCTATCTTAGTGGTCGTTTTGGTCTCCATGGTTTCTCCTGAATCAGAATCCTCTTCAGCGTCATTCATATATATGGGGTCGTCACTAGTCCCTATGTTGGTCTTTGAACTGGGATCTGACTTCGCTACTTTTTGGGATCTCTTTCTTTGTGTTTTCTTCTTTTTCTGAGATTGGGCAATTGATGCCGTGTCTCCTTCCTCAAGAATATAATTTTTTTTTTGGAGCATCGATCGTGTGAGTACGTTTACTGGTACCACGAGTGTACTTGGTGATGGCTCCTCGGTAACTTCAATCAAGTTTAATGGAGTGATCTTCGGTGCATTTGTATTATTTGGTCATTGGGCAATCAAATGATCTATGCCACATCAATTACAAATGAGTATCGGCATTGTAGACGTGCTCACTTGATTGGTTTGCATTAGTGTGGCGTTCTTTTGTAGCCTAATAGGACACTTGGCTACACGATGTGGACCTCCACACTCATAGCATTGAAGAGGTGGTCTCTTAGCAGTGTAATTGATATTTTGGCCTCTTTTTGCAAGAGCAGCTACTTGATATACAGGTTTGACTTGTCCCCAATAGTCCTCCATGTAGTATCGTGGACTTTCTTCAAGCACATCCATCCCATAGGCGATATTAGGATCTATATCTTCCTCATAGCCTTCCAAACAAGAAATAGATGACTCACATCCCACTTGATTCACAGAAGTGATTCTTGGATGTGGTGGTTGCGGTCCTAGCACTGGAGGTGGTAAAGGTGTTGTTTGAACAACATTTTGGGCCCTAGGGACCATGTGTTGTGCTGTTTGTTCAAGAGGTGGGGCCGGCATCAATGCAGGAACTCGAGGTGTGTCTGTCCATGCTAAGGTTGGTCTATTGGCCATCGCGCACTTAAATACTATGCAATCCTTAGCTTGATGACCATACCTACCACAGGCATTGCAATTCCCATTGAATTTTACTCTAAAAGTAGGGCATTCACTGGTACTATGCGATCCATAGCATACTGAGCACCATTGCTGCTCCCTTCTTGGATACATATGATTGTTTTGCAGAGCACGATTGTCTCCAAGACTCTCTTGAATAGCCTTGGTGAGATCTTCTAAAGTCATCTCAGATATCTTTGGCTCCTTAGCAATAGGCTTTAGGATCATTGATTGATGCCCTCATGCTTGCGAGCTAATAGATTTAGTCTCAACAGACACTCTTTCTCCTTGAATCATTAAATTATCCTCCAATTGGATAGCATTGGTGGTGAATGCTTCCCAAGTGGTGATACCTCTAATGACTAAACCATTGTAGATATCCTCATGTCGTAATCCCCTAATGAATCTATCAAGCAATTGGTTATTGTTGCAGCGCTCATTTGGAGTACAACAAGAATTCAAATGCTTCAAGCGACTTATAAAGTCTCTCACCGACTCTCCTTCCTCTCGTTGGGCTTTCTGGAGCTGAGAAGATACACCCCAAAGTACTCCCTCTCGTATGTATTCTTTTAAGCACAGTCTCCTAAGAGTAGGGTAAATCGTTTGTTCTTCCACCCTTAGGGTTCTATACCAATCCCCAGCCTTTCCACTTAGGGTTAGGCTTAAAGCATTGCTATTATGTAGGTCATTGTGTTCTCCTAGAGAATCGCATATTTGTTCAAACACTTCGATATGCTTTCTCACATCCCCGTCTCAACTAAATTTTTGTGTGAGCTTGGCTATTTGTACTGCCTTACTTCTAGGCTCTCTATCAGGCGTGTTATGCATATTCTCAGCAATAGATCGACCAATAGTTTGAGCAAAAGTTGCCAAGTTACCTAAGTGAGCAGGCACCATGGATAAAGGCGCTCCAGAGACTACATGTGGAGTAGGTATTGGCATCGGGCTTGGCGCATAGGAAGCCCTTGGTAACCACGTTGGGTACAATGTTGTGCCATGTGGTGGTCCAAAGTTCATATGTGTGACCCTAGGCATAGCAGACGTCGGATGTGACATGCTAATGCTAGCCGATATAGTCCCATGGAAATAAGAACTTGTGTATTGTGGTTGTGGAGCATAGGTAGTTGAAACAATGGTAGGGGTAGGGACTACATGAGTGTGATGACCCATAGGTGCATACGATTGGTACACACTTGTAGGTACTGTTGCAGGCATTGAGCTACCATGTAGTGGTGCTTTACTAACAAATGAGGTCCATAGCGTGTTTCTCGGCATGCCCTTCATTGGGGTAGGCATGGTAGCCATGGTGTCATCAAGGGAAATATGAGCTAGACTTGGAAAGGTGAAGCTATCACTTGTGGGCTCAGATTGCACTGAGACCCCTGGAGAAACAACATATGGGGGATCCATCGGACTTACCGAGGGAGTCTCCATTTGCGATAAGGTTGGTTGTTTAGCCTTTTCTGTATCTAAGAATCTCATGAGACCCATTGAAGGCATGTTGATCCCCTTGTTCTGTCTCTCTAACTCAATGACCCTATGGATGACCTCACAAACTCTTTGTTCTTGATCCACTACACTAGTAGCACCCATTGTGGATTGTACGACATCTAACCAACCCATGATAGGTGCGACCTGTGTATAGGTCAGTCAGAGTCTCTGTTTGTAATTCGTACTCCCAGTTCTCATTTAGGAACACTCCATCTAGGATTGAGGTGCTAGGGGTGTCCTTTGAGCTAGATGCAATGTTGCTTTCTAGGGGTTGGTCCTTAGCCGTTGCTAAATTAGGAGCACTTGATTTCTCTCTTAGCAAGGATATTGACATAGGAGCTTTCGCTTTTAACTCTCTTCGTTGCTCCGCCTTGCGCAAGCTCTCGACTTCCTTTTCCCTCGCTGCAAGGATATATCGCTCAACCTCTTGCACTTCGGCAAGGCTTCTACCATCGGGTAATATGACCTCAGAGGGAAATAACTCTGAAGAGTCAGAAGGTGCAGTGAATGAAGTATTCACGTGCACATTCTCTAACGGTATAGGGTCTACTTTTTTCACGAATGGAAAATTTACTTCCCCACCCCCCTCATTTACATCATTAGCTCCATGTTCAGAGCGAGTGACTCTACTAAAGGTTTCCTTCAGGCGGCTAAGCACGCTTGGCCCGAACCGCGGGCCCATGGCATGCATTTCTTGGCTTGAGCTATCAGGATTAGGCATTGGGAAACCCTCCATGACGTCGTAGTCAGAGGAAGAGTCACTAGCCGGTATGTTCGGGTCTTGCCTTGGGTCCCCGTCGAGGGCCCGAAACCTAAAGTAGGTGGATATTGAGAACTCGCATAAGTTGAAATTCTCTCTAGTTGCTCCGTCTCTAGCACACGACCAGAGCGCAAATGCATGTGCCTTTGGCACCCTACAAACGTCGGCGAATAACCTCGAAGGTTAACCGCTTACCTTTTCTAAGCGTCCGTTTTCACTCGTGTTTTTTACGTTTTTAATGTTTTATAATGTTTTATTTTTTTTATTAAAGTGTGTGATAGCTCGAAATGAGCGTATCACTTAGAGGGTCATTGTGTGCTTTACAGCACAATTTTCGGGCATCTTACGTTCCGTTGGTTCTCAAAAAATCGATTTTTAGCTACGTGTGAAGCTAAAATTCGTTTTTTTTAAAGGCGACTGAGGCCTAGGCCTGAGCGTGAGCTTGGGCTTGGGTCTTGGAGATATTCCCGATCCCGGTCCTACCTTTAATTTTACTTTTATTTTTATTTTTTTATTTTTTAAAGGATAAGGTTGCCGCGGCCTACTCGAGAGTACACACACACTCTATCTACCTACTTCTAACTAATACACCTACTCTTACACACTAACACACTCTATTAGCTTTCATTGATCTACTTCCTACTTACTGCACACAGAAAACTAACTACCTTAATACATAGAGAATAAACACAGTACCTTCGAAAACTCCATTAACAAAAAAATACACAGTATAACACCAAATCCCTGTTCTCAACACACACACCCTCCTTCCTTACCTTTCCTACAATAGAAATTGCACCACGGAGAAGCACAGAGTAATACTCGAGCTTAATGCACGGCAGTCCCTGGCAACGGTGCCAAAAATGTGCGTGTATGTCGCACGTGTCAATGCAAGGAACTTGCCGATACACTGTGTGCGAGCCACGAATGGCTCCAAGCACACAACAAGCCTAAACTAGTAAGCTCAAAGATGACGATGGTGTGTCACTCACTGCTCTACGCTTGCTTCGTGGAGGATTCCTCGCCGCGAAGAAGAGGGAGACGCCGCTACACAGTGCTCAACGGCCTCGCCGCCATCGTGCCGCCGCAATGCTCGATCGCTCTCTCTCTCTCTCTCTCTCTCTCTCTCTCTCTCTCTCTCTCTCTCTCTCTCTCACTCACTCACTCATACACAGACACACAAGGAGATAAAGAAGAAGAAGATGGAGATGGAGCAAGAGCACTCTTCAATTGCACAAATGAGAGAATGAGTGAATTTTAGGTTTAGTTGACTTTTATATGAGCTCGCCCCATTCACACTTGGACGCCCATTCTTAGCCAACTAATCCCTTGAATGTTCCAGTTAGAGTGCGCCTCTCATCGGTGCTCACTCTTACCCTTTTCCTATTGGATCGACAAGCCCAGTACCTGACTCTACCAAATAAATAATACAATGTCCGCCGTAGGTTACAATGTCTGTCGTAGGTGATAGGGTGTCCGTGAGCCCTGAGGGTTAACAACAGATATGCGCATCAATTGTATGAACCCTCATATGATATACATGGTCCTCATAAATCTCCTTACAGAAGCAATTCCATAATGCACCAGGATGTATCGAATCACAAAAAACCAGAATGACTACAAAAAGTAGGCATAATTGTTGCCATGTTTGTTGAAGAGAAGCTTCTTCCAAACAAAGGAACCATTCATCATCAACTCATGCATTACATGCTTCTTTAAATGTGTCATATACTTGTCCATTGAAGCTTCTAATATCCTCAAAAGACTTACATCCTTTGCACATGTTGAGTAACATACACAAATAGTACAAATCTCCATCATTGGGAACAATGTGGTACATTCTTCCAATCATGTCACCAATTTGTCTTTGAGTCCATGTTCTACTTGCTGGCTTCCAAACCCACTTTTTTGGGAAGTCTACGTACAACAAATCGTTGGCCTCTGGATATTTTTGATTTGCAACAAACCACTCAGTGAGCGTTGTCTTTTTGCTGACCTCTCTCTCCACCACACTCTGTACAGTCGCTCTGTCGTTGAAGATGACTTGATTTTGATGAGGCAAGTGAACTTGGAGCCGTTGTATGTCAGGTTTCTCTTGATGCATGTCAAACCCAAATATCCTCCAGATAGCCTTAGATGCTGATACATATCGAGCATTAAGATAGTTTGTAACTTCATTTAGAAGCGCTTCACTATCTTGTAGAACAATAGTGGCCTTGTCATGTCCCTTATACACATACTTGTAGAGATATTGTACAGCGGATATAGTGGAGCAAACCTCCACATTGATATGTGCATTGTACCTTATTGACAAAAATGGATTGTATGGAACGATCCATTTATTACTCATTTTCACTTTATTACGAACAGTGTAATTTCCATCATCCCTCCTCATGTACATTGGGTATCCATCCCTAGCCATAGTAGTTGATACACTGAAGCTTCAAGGATATTTAAACCTGCACTTTCCCTCTTTGATACACGGAGCATTCTTATTCAATTTTCCACGCGGGCCATGCACATTACATCGACTGATAACATCATACAACTATGAAACATCACCTTATCAGGAAGCTATGCACACACAATCTTATCATAATGCAATGTCTCTGCTGGCTTATGCTCATATGCAAGTATCAATAGAATGTGAGCATGAGGAAGGCCTCTCTTTTGGAACTCAATCACAGAAATGTAACCAATGACCTTACCAAAAATAGCTCTCTTAATCAGAAAGCCCATCAAATCCTTGAGCTTCTGGTAGAAAACACGGGCAATAAGATCAGGAACATGTTATCCTGTTTTCCAAGCTAAAGCACCACAAAAGGAACATGCAAAATCCAAGTTGCCTATGTTGTGAAGAATACACTTTTCATGAGAAAGAGACAACATAGAGATATGCATCAAGGAAGTGGTCTCAGAAAATAAGTAGTTGATAGATAGGCAATGTGTCTCAACTTTGGAGTAATCTCCCTCTCTGGAGGAAATTACAAGCTCCTCAAGAACATCTCCATTATTGGCTTCCAAATTGCCTTCCACTTCAATCCCTACATAACTTTGTGGGAGCATTGACACGATATCTACATCCATTGCAATCGTTCCCTGAGAAAATTCACTGCATCGATTCACATTTATCAAATGTTGGCAATCTTCCAAGCGAGGCACATTAATCTCCCCCAGAGAGTGTCGAACTCTATCTCGTGATGTTGCATGTCGCGTATCTCAAGAGGCTTGACATATGCTACTACGTCTTGCATGTCCAGCAGACAACACCTTTGGACCAATAGCGATATGTCCAACAAATAACTCTTATAAGTACTCACAGATATATACAAGAGAAGAAAGGATTTCCCAACTATGTCTATCTTTCTTTGAGGGAGTCAGTGAGAGAATCTTGCCAACAAATGTCTATATACTTCTATATATGTCTCTCTATATGTTATCTAATTACTACTAAGGATATAATTGGGGGAGCGAGTCCATTAGATTAGCCCATTGACGATTGTCGGTTAAGGCCTGAGTTTCTGCCGGAAATTTCCCACTGCGGTTACAATGCGCCAGCCTGCACGTCAATTGGATTCTCGCTGTCGATGCAGATGTTCCCGTTTTGCACCCTTATTTTACCCCGTCCAGTTTATATAAATAAATCATTCATTATGATTTTTTTTTTGTTGGACTTGGATGATGCTTGCCTAACCTAGCCACTCAAAAGATTATAAGTACTATTGAGTCGATATAAAAGGAGCAGAAGCCCTAATTTTTTTCCATCTGCAAGTTGGGAGCACTAATGAAGAGTAGAGCTTCCTAGCGCTTCTAGCGTTATCTAATTACTACTAAGGATATAATTGGGGGAGCGAGTCCATTAGATTAGCCCATTGACAGTTGTCGGTTAAGGCCTGAGTTTCTGCCGGCAATTTCCCACTGCGGTTACAATGCGCGAGCCTGCACGTCAATCGGATTCTCGCTGTCGATGCAGATGTTCCCGTTTTGCACCCTTATTTTACCCCGTCCAGTTTATATAAATAAATCATTTATTATGAATGTTTTTTTGTTGGACTTGGATGATGCTTGCCTAACCTAGCCACTCAAAAGATTATAAGTACTATTGAGTCGATATAAAAGGAGCAGAAGCCCTAATGTTTTTCCATCTGCAAGTTGGGAGCACTAATGAAGAGTAGAGCTTCCTAGCGCTTCTAGACACTGATCAGCCCGACATTTGTGGGTCTAGCAGCAGCCATTATCTATAGGTTTTTCTCTAGTTGAGCTCATGATGGCCAAGCAATGGCCCTAGTGCTCTTGTGTGCAATAGATCAGCATAGCATTTTGCAGATTCAACCCCATACCAGCCACTACAGTAGGATAGCCAACATTTGCAAAATTGGTCAACCCATTATTCGTCTTTGGCAGCCCACATCAAGATGGATTCAAAGGTGCATCCAAATCAGCCCCGGAGGTGCTTCATTATGAAGAGTTACCATGGTGACAATCCCCATTTGAGTTGGTAGAGTTGCATTGAGGCTTGAATTGTTGTGTACATTTTGTTTACGCAATCAAAAGCAAATACCACATCGGCAATGGTCTGGGGGGCCCTTGTTGAAAGGGTTGGTTGGGATCCCATTGGGTGTCAGTATCCTCTTCTCTATATATCTCTCTATTTTCATTATGTTGCACCTGACACCAAGGCAATGGCAAGCACGACGTTTTCTTTCAGCAACCATTGACTAACAACATGATCATGAATTATTGTGCCCATATCAGCATCTTGTGTAATGGCACATGCCTTCACTCCGTAAGTATATGTGATTTCCTTCAAGATGCGAGTGCACGTGATTGCATTGGGAGAGACACTCTCGCTTGCACCCACCAAAAATAGCCCAAAGCTTCTTGACCCTACCCAAATTGGGCATATTTGGCAATCAATGCATTCAAAGAGACGGCATCCTATATAGGAAGCTCTCTCCCACTTTTTGTGCTTTATGAAGTGCTTCACATTTGTCATACCTAGAAAGAAGTTCAGACATTGCACACACCTAGAATACGATTCCACCTCCCAGTTCCCATATCGCCTTCTTAGAATGTTTTGGAAGCATAATTCAAGGACTTCTCTCTCTCTCTCTCTCTCTCTCTCTCTCTCTCTCTCTCTCTCTCTCTCTCTCTCTCTCTCTTTGAATGCATCCAAAACATACTATATATATATATATATATATATATAGAGAGAGAGAGAGAGAGAGAGAGAGAGAGAGAGAGAGAGAATTGGTGCATAAAACAACTTTGGAGAGAGTATAGTCAAAGTTGTGGAAGGAAACTATGAGAGAGGGAGAATCGGTGTAGATAGGGGCTACCATTGTAGCTTAAGCGAGAAGCAAAAGTCTAAAAACCCACATGAAAGAGCTCTCCAAAGGTATCTATATTTATATATATACTATCTATATCTTACTTACTAAGTATAATGGGAAAGAGAGAGAGTTTGTGCAAAAAATTATGAACACTCCTTTGTGTGTGTGTGTGTGTGTGTGTGTGTGTGTGTGTGTGTGTGTGTGTGTGTGTGTGTGTGTGTGTGTGTGTGTGTGTGTGTGTGTGTGTGTGAGAGAGAGAGAGAGAGAGAGAGAGAGAGAGAGAGAGAGAGAGAGGGCGAGGGGGGGGGACAGGAGGTGTGACTCAAAAGACATATTGGCAACAAAAATAATACAATTATGGAGATCCTCTGAAAATGTAATATCCAAAGAAGACAACCAAGAGTCGTGAGGAAATTGGTATCCACTACATACATAAGCCTCCCCCAAAATGTAGTCAATATCTGCAAAGCCACCAAAATATAGATCCGCTAAGCCTATTATGAGAAAGAAGTGATTATTACTATCGGTTACATAATTCACTTCTTGCAAGGGTTGCCCTGCTTTGAACTGGATGGAACATCTCCAACGGCATTAATCCCCTTCTTGGGACAATGGGTTGTTATCAATGCATTGAGCTTGTTTGAGATAGATATGACTTCAGAGACACCTGTAGTATGTTGTATTTCTACGGCGGTCAATTTGTTGCTAGTGCTTCGTAGTTTAGGCACAATGCTTTTGAAATCCATGCTATCCTTGTCAAGAAGAGACCTCTCCAAGAGATTCATGATTTTTGACTTGTTGCTTTCTATGCGAGAAAGTTGTTCTTGCACTGAGCTCTGTTGTGCTACAAAATACCATTGATCTGTAGGTGCATCCGCTCCTCTAGACGATGAAGATAAACCCCTTTCTCATCTTGTGAATGGATCAACCTGTGAATACTCTCTTTGTAGCAAACCTGTGATGCCTCCACTCCCTCACATGAGGCTTGAATTTTGGAGCATACTGTGTGGATGATACCTAGTCCATCTACAATTTGCTTCTTTGAAGGTCCATCCCCACCTTGGGCAACGCTCTTGGCATTTCGTAAATTGTTTCCTGGGTCTCTCTCTGGGGTAGAAAATATCACCTCCAGAAGTAAGCACTTGCTCCATTACTGTAAGATAAGATATATATTTAGCATCGGGTTATACATGGTTTTCTCTCTATCTATTTCTCCCTCTCTATTTTTCTCCTATCCACCTCTCTATACCTCCCTCTCTATGGTGCAAGGTGGCCATAGACAAAGCAATAGCCAAAGCCTGAGTGCATCCTATGGCCATACCAAAAGGTTGTTGACTTTCCTATGGGCATAATGTGAAACCGAGCGTGCATGCGCACACACACACACACACACACAGAGGCTATACCTATATAGCTATATCTCTTTAACTCTCCTTATTTTAAGCATATGTGATTGCATCAAGAGAGGCACCCTCTCTTCTTGTGTGGCCCAAGTTGGGCATATCCCACAATCAGTGCATTCCAAGAGATGACATCCATAAAGGAAGCACCTCAAGAACTTTTTGTGCTTTATGAAGAAGTGCACTGCATCGCCGAAAATAGCCCAAACCTTCTTTGCCCTAGTACGTAGGCACCGCCAGAGGAGATTTCCTCTCTATACATCTGCTGAAAATAGCCTAGAGCTCTCTGACCTCACAGTTGCCTTCAGCATGTAAGCGTATGTGATTACATCTCGAGACACCCTCGCTTCGCATCCGTCCAAAATAGCCCAAAGGTTCTTTGCCAAATTGGGCCATGTGTGTAAGAGAGAGAGAGAGAGAGAGAGAGAGAGAGAGAATTGACTGCATCTCTCTCTCTCTCTCTCTCTCTCTCTCTCTCTCTCTCTCTCTCTCTCTCTCTCTCTCTCTCTCTCTCTCTCTCTCTCTCTCTCTCTCTCTCTCTCTCTCAGAGACACCCTTGCTTTGCATCCGTCGAAACCCCCCTAGAGCTTCTTGGGCGTGCATATGTTAAGTATGGAGCCTAATTTACCCCTTGTATTTTCTGTGGTAAAAACGCACATTTGTAAGGCCCCCATTATGAGGAGAAGCGATCGTGCGTAAAGCAAAATCACTCGCCGGGAAACACAATTTTCACGAGCAAAATTCAGGGGCAATTTTAGGGGCCTCGGGGGCGAAAGCCCCCGAGACTTTTTTTCTCCCCTTCGCCGGAATATTATGGCCGGACGGTGGCCGGAAAGTGGTAGGAAAACGACCGGTCGGTTGTCCGGTGTCCGGTGGTCAGAAGTCAATGGCCGGTGGCCGAATTGAAAAACGGACTTGTCTTCTTAAGGGCGGCCACACATGGGCGGATTGGAGGGTCTGATTTGGACTTATCTACACAAGGGCGGCTACACATGGTTGCCTCTCATGAGAGAGGGCAGCCCTTTTGGCCTATAAAAGGAGGCCATTTCTACACACATTTCATAGTGTGAAGTTGATGCAACATGGTGGGTGTGAGGTGGTGAGAGTGAAGCAAGGCGAGAGCTCTATTAAGGGTATAATCCCTTTGTAAACTACCTCTTATTTTGAAGTACTAAAGCCATTGAGTGGCTGCTTTTCCGTGGACGTAGCCCACATTGGGTGAACCACGTATATCCTGTGTACTCTCTCTCTCTCTCTCTCTCTCTCTCTCTCTCTCTCTCTCTCTCTCTCTACTCTATAATCTCTTGTGTATGAAATCTATCTCCCTCCATTAATTAGTCTACTCAAATATCTACTTAGCTACGTCTTATTTCCTAACAACTAGTATCAGAGCAAGGTTTGCTCGTAGCTAAAGTATCTCAAGGAAAGGATTCCTTGAATTGAGTGGGATTTATGGCAGAGGAAGGGAAGCTCAAGATTGAGAAGTTCAACAGAAAAAACTACCAACATTGGAAGATGTAGATTGAAGACTATCTCTACCAGAAGGACCTCTATCTGCCACTAGGCAGTCTTGCAAAGAAGCCCGCAACAATGGCAGATGAAGCATGGATCGTCCTTGATCGAAAGGCACTGGGAACAATCCGGTTAAGCTTGGTGTCAACAATGGCCTTCAATGTTTCAGAGATGAAGACCACGGAGGACTTGATGAAGTCACTTGACGACTTCTACGAGAAACCATCGACATCCAATAAGGTATTTCTTATGAAGTGCTTGTTCAATCTAAAGATGACAGAGAATGGTTCAGTTTTAAAACACCCAAATGACTTTAACACAAACATAAGTCTTTTTCGATCGGTGAAAATCAATTTCGACGAAGTGCGAGCTCTCCTTATACTATCATCTCTACCGGATAATTGGGACAGCCTTGTGATGGTTGTAAGTAATTCTATCTCTGACACAAATACTCTTAAGTTTGATGATGTTGTGGGTGTTCTCCTAAGCAAGGAAATACAAAGGAGAAGCACAAGAGAATCATCAAGTACTCCACTATCAATGGAAACAAGAGGAAGGCCTAAGGAGAGGTTCAAAAACCAAAAGGGTCGTGATCACTCAAGGCAGAGCAAGTCACGCACAAAGTCAGTTCTTGAATGTTGGAACTGCGGCAAGAAGGGCCACGTCAAGAAGGATTGTTGGTCCAACAAGAAGAAGAAGGAGACAGAGTCTCAAGAAAATAAGCCAACATCGGAGGCCAATGTGGAAGGTAAAGTAGAGCAAGATGCTCTAATTCTCTCATTAGACAATGTGTCTAATTCTTGGATAGTAGATTTCGGGGCTTCATTCCATGTGACACCACACAAGTAACATTTCCAAGATTACACCAAAGATAATTTTGGGTATGTATACCTGGGAGATGATGAAGCTTGTGAGATTGTTGGCAAAGGTACAGTTTCTATCAAAACTGCTAATAAAATGAATGGAAGCTTAAAGATGCTAGGCATGTTACTTCTCTTCGCAAAAATTTGATATCTACAGGACAATTGGACGATGAAGGTCACAACATTGCATTCGGAAACAAACGATGGAAGATCTCAAAGGGATCTTTGGTGGTTGCCAAGGGAGAAAAGGTCGGTACACTTTACTTGTGTATTGTTAGCAAGCAACCTTCAGCTTGTGCAGCAACTACAGAAGTTGACAGTGCGGTGTGGCACTACCAGCTTGGGCATATGAGTGCCAAAGGAATGCAAATGCTTCAAACAAAAAAGCTTCTACCAGGTTTGAAAGAAGTGGACTTAGAGTTCTGTGAAGATTGTGTTTATGGTAAACAAAAGAGGGTAAAATTTCAAAAATCAAGAAATGAAAGAAAAAATAAAAAACTTGAGTTGGTTCATTCTGATGTTTGGGGTCCTGCAAGTACACCATCACTTGATGGCTCATTGTACCATGTAACATTCATAGACGATGCGTCTAGAAAAACATGGGTTTATGTCATGAAGAATAAATCCGATGTATTTTCCATATTTCAAAGGTGGAAAGCCTTTGTGGAGAATGAAACAGGTACCAAGGTTAAATGCCTCAGATCCAACAATGGAGGCGAATATTGAAGCCAAGCTTTTGAAAGCTTTTGTGCTAGCAATGGCATTCGGAGACAAAGGACAACCCCAAGGACACCTCAACAAAATGGGATTTTGGAAAGGATGAATAGGACAATCATGGAGCGAGCACGAAGCATGCGGCTACATGCAAGCCTATCGCTTTGGGCGGAAGCTGTAAGTACGTCTGTGTATTTAATCAACCGGTCACCCTCAACGGCATTGGATGGGGGAGTTCCAGAAGAGGCATGGATAGGTAAACCGGTGAATTATACATTTCTCAAAGTGTTTGGGTGTGAGGCTTTCATGCACATAGATAGAAGCCTAAGATCAAAGCTAGATGCAAAATCCAAAAAGTGTTTCTTCGTTGGCTATGGAGAAGGTGACTTTGGGTATCGCCTATGGAATCCTGAAGATGGTAAAATCTTAAGGAGTAGGGATGTAATTTTTAACGAAAAAAATATGTACAAAGATTACTTGGAAAGAAAAAAAACAAAAGAAACAAGTGATGATTACATGGAGCTTGAGGACGGTGAAGACTCAAGGATTTCAAACGGTGACAATGTGCAACAACGTCAACCAAATGAGGAGCCTCAACCTATTCTCCGAAGATCTACAAGAGCAAGTAAACCTCCAGAAAGTTTTGTTCCTTCCTTCAACCATCACTTGATCTCAGATTCTGGAGAGCCGAAATCATACGCAGAAGCTATGCAACATGAACCAAAGAACAATGGACGAAGAGCATGCAAGTGGAGATGGACTCACTACATCGCAACCAAACATGGGAGTTGGTTGAGTTGCCTAAAGGTAAGCGAGCACCTCAAAACAAATGGGTGTACAAGCTGAAGGAAGAAGAAGGTGGGAAGAAAAGGTACAAGTCTAGGCTTGTGATGAAAGGGTTTTCTCAAAAGAAAGGTATTGAATTCAATGAAATATTTTCTCCTATTGTAAAAATGAACTCAATTAGGCTTGTCTTAAGCCTTGTGGCTGCTCATGATCTAAATCTCGAGCAAATGGATGTAAATACGGCATTCCCTCACGATGACTTAGAGGAGGAAATCTACATGCTTCAACCAAAGGGGTATGAAGTAAAAGGTAAGGAGAAAATGGTTTGCAAATTAAAGAAGAGCTTGTATGGTTTAAAGCAAGCATCAAGACAATGGTACTTGAAGTTTGATCGATGGATGTTGGATCATGGATTCACAAGATGCAACTTGGATCACTGCGTCTACACGAAGAATTTGTGATATGGGAAGTTCATCATCCTAATGTTGTATGTTGATGACATGCTGATTGCAAGTGCTAACATGCAGGACATCAAAGACCTAAAAGAGGAGCTGTCTAAATATTTTTCAATGAAAGATTTAGGTGCTGCAAAGAGGATACTTGGTATGAAAATATCAAGGTACATGATGAAGAAGACAATAAAGCTATCGCAAGAAGATTACATCAAGAAGGTACTAGAAAGGTTTGCAATGCAAAATGCAAAACAAGTTTCTACACCTTTGGCTGGTCACTTTAAACTAACGAAGGATATGTGTCCAAAGACACAAGAGGAGATAGCCTATATGTCTAAAGTTCCATATGCTACAGCGGTAGGTTCTCTAATGTATGCTATGGTCTGGACAAGGCCAGACATTTCACATGCAGTGGGAGTTGTGAGTAGGTTTATGGACAACCTAGGTAAAGAGCATTGGCAAGCTGTGAGGTGGATACTTAGGTATCTAAAAGGGACAACAACAAATTCTTTGTATTTTGGAGGAACTGATATTTTTCTAGAAGGGTATGCTGCTTCAGATATGGCAGGTGACAAAGATACTCGAAGGAGCACTACTAGCTACGTGGAGGCACAGCAGTAAGCTGGGCTTCAAAGCTGTAGAAAGTGGTCTCACTTTCTACCACGGAAGTAGAGTATGTAGCAATGACGGAGGCAAGCAAAGAAATTATGTGGCTTCACAGATTCTTAGAAGAGCTTGGATTCAAACAAGACAAAGCGCTATCCATCTTGCGAAGAACTCAGCCTTTCATTAAAGGACAAAGCACATTGAGGTGAGATATCACTTCATACGCACTCTTTTGGAAGAGGGACAACTAAAGCTAGGAAAGGTGCATACAAGTGAAAATCCTGCAGAGACGTGTTTACAAAGGTGGTCAACAAGGAGAAGTTGAGCTTTTTCTCATCTTCAATCGGCATTCAAGGATAAGAAGCCAGGATGGAATGCAGTCACAGCTTGGGTTTGGAGATCAATCTCAAGGTGGGAGATTGTTAAGTATGGAGCCTGATTCACCCCTTGTAATTTTCTGTGGTAAAAACACACATTTGTAAGGCCCCCATTATGAGGAGAAGCCATCGTGCGTGAAGGAAAATCACTCGCCGGAAACCAAAATTTTCACGGCCAAAAGTCAGGGGCAACTTTAGGGGCCTCGAGGGCGGAAGCCCCTGAGACCTTTTTTCTCCCCTTCGTCGGAATATTATGGCCGGACGACAATCGAAAAGTGGTAGGAAAACGACAGATCGGTTGGCCGATGGCGGTGGTTGGAAGTCACTGGCCGGTGGCCGATTTCAAAAACGGACTTGTCTTCTCAAGGGCGTCCAGACATGGGCGGATTGGAGGGTCCGATTTGGACTTATCTACACAAGGGCGGCTACACATGGTTGTCTCTCATGAGAGAGGGTAACCCTTTTGGCCTACAAAAAGGAGGCCATTTCTACACACATTTCATAGAGTGAAGTTGATGCAACAAGGTGGGTGTGAGGTGGTGAGAGTGAAGCAAGGCGGGAGCTCTATTAAGGGTATAATCCCTTTGTAAACTACTTCTTGTTTTGAAGTACTAAATCCATTGAGTGGCTGCTTTCCCGTGGACGTAGCCCACATTGGGTGAACCACGTATATCCTGTGTACTCTCTCTCTCTCTCTACTCTATAATCTCTTGTGTATGAAATCTATCTCTCTCCATTAAGTAGTCTACTCAAATATCTACTTAGCTATGTCTTATTTCCTAACAGCATATCCCGCAGTCATTGCATTCCAAGAGACAACATCCCAGATAGGAAGCTCCTCAAGCACTTTTTGTGCTTTATGAAGTGCGAATATCAGCATCTTGTAAAATGCCACATGCCTTCAAGGTGAAAGCGTGCATGACCGCATTTGAAGAGATGCCCTCTCTCTGCAGCTATTGAAAACATCCCGGAGCTTCTTTGCCAAATTGGGCATATCCCAATTTGGTCAATTCTCTCTCTCCTCTCTCTCTCTCTCTCTCTCTCTCTCTCTCTCTCTCTCTCAGAGACACCCTTGCTTTGCATCCGCCGAAAACAACCCAGAGCTTATCGGGCCGTGCATATTCTGCAGTCAGTGCATTCCAAGAGACGACATCCCGGATAGGAATCTCCTTAAGCACTTTTTGTGCTTTATGAAGTGTGCAGATCAGCATCTTGTGTAATTCCACATGCCTTGAAGGTGAAAGCGTGCGTGATCTCATTTGAAGAGATGCCCTCTCTTTGCAACTATTGAAATGCATCTGAAGAGACACCCTTGCTTTGCATCCACCAAAAACCCCCTATAGCTTCTAGGGCGTGCATATCGCGCAGTCATTGCATTCCAAGAGACGACATCCCAAATAGGAATCTCCTCAAGCACTTTTTGTGCTTTATGAAGTGCGCATATCAGCACCTTGTGTAATGCCACATGCCTTGGAGATGCCCTCTCTTTACAGCTGGTAAAATATTCCCATAGCTTCCTGAGCCTCACCCTTGTCTTCAAGATGCAAGCATATGTGATAGCGTCTAGAGAGACACCTTGCTTTGCATCCGCCGAAACCCCCCCAAAGATTCTTGGGCGGGCTTGCATATCTCGCAGTCATTGCATTCCAAGAGATGACATCCTAGATAGGAAGCTCCTTAAGCACTTTTTGTGCTTTATGAAGTGCGCATATCAACATCTTGTGTAATGCCACATGCCTTCAAGGTGAAAGCGTGCGTGATCGCATTTGAAGAGATACCCTCTCTCTCCAGCTCATTAGGGCCAAAAACGACTCAAAAAGGGGAGTGTAAGGAATTGGTTAATTTACTAATTAGCAGAGCCGTTTGTGGTCAAAACGGCTCCAAATTTGTCCGTTTTGGTCATTTAAAGCATATCTACGCAATCTAAAGCATATCTAGGTACATATCTCTAAATATTCAAAAAGATATCGTTTTCTTCACATTCCTTTGTGGCTCACCTCGAAAAAAAATTTCATTTACTTCACTTGGCGGCAAATAGTTGTTTCCACTTTTGAATCTCTCTTTTTTCTCTCACCTTTCGCGAGCGTTTTCTCTTCTTCTGTGATGCACCTTGTTCTGCTGCTACGTTATTTTCATTATACTTTCTTCTCCTTCATTACTTACAATGACTAATACATCTTCCATTAGTGATAACCGCAAGTTTCACTTGAACATTAAGCTAAGCCAGGAATAAACTACTACGCGGAGTGTCTATCAAAGATCAGTTACAACTGCAAATGAAGCACAACAACTTTGCAATGAGGGAAAGAAACACATTGATATATGGATAGATGGGAGCTTGTATCCACCGGATCCTAGCACTGGAAGGTATCCATCTTTTCACACACCTCATGATTTGATGAGATTTGTTGGTGATGGGGTTGATGGCTTACTAGGATATAGTTCTAGGTTATCTCATTTACACATTGATCATACACATTACATTCAATATCTCAAAACTGTTTTGTCTTCAAATGCAACAAGAATTTTAGAACTTGAAAACCAAATTGCATCTCTAAAACAAGAAAATCACCAACTTCGGACTTTAAAAGAAACTCCAATAGGATTAAGAGCACGAGTAAAACGAATGAGAGATGTTGTAAACTTAACAGAAGGTTCTGGACAAAGAAAATAAAGATTAAAAATTACTAGAGAACATGTGACTAGTCTTTTAGGATTTGATATGTCCAATGGTCAAGAAAGGGTGAGATTTTTGAATGAGGTAATAAACAAAAGTGATATTCTTAAACTTTTGAAACTTCCTGAAAATCAAACTTAGAAAAAATTGGCATTTCAAAGTTTACTGAAAGATATGGGTTTACTGGTCCAACCTTCTCAAATGCAAGAAGTTTGTGACACAGTGGGGGTGAGTAGAAGGGGTTACAGGGCCATCTCTAAAACCTGGTTTCAGGTTTTAAAGTATTAAAAGATTAAAGCTTTTGGGTTGCCTAGGCCTCATAATGTTGGGAAAGTTAGGACTCTATTGAACGAAGAAATACCCGAACATTTTGGAGAGTACTATCATATAGAAGGAACGATGCCATATGAAAAACAGAAAAAAAATCTTCTTTTGAGTATAATGTTTTTAATAACATTTGGATGAGTATAAAAAATGTTCAATCTGCTATGGTGAGATACTATAATATGCAAGAAGTAGATTGTGAAGGAAAACTTATATTTGTTCTGAAATTGGATGAAGCTCAAATTCAAAAATGTCAAAAAATGGAAAGAGTATCCATATCCCTTATGAATAGAACATTGGACTATAGCCAAGGTAAGCTTGATTCCCCATACCAAAAAACTCAATCAGAAATGGAACTTTGGTGGATCGGAGCAGCTCAAATACCAGTAGAAAATCACAATACATTGAAATGGCTGTTTTTGCAGACCGATATCCCTTCTGTTATACGGGACCAAAATGCAGGTGAAAAACTCTGTGTAGATGGCATGGGTGAATTTTTTGTAGAATGGCACTTGAGTGCCGACCTAAAAGCATTAAAGTGCATGTTTGGTGTATGTGGAGGTGCCAATACCAAGTATCCATGTCTATATTGCATGGCAAGCACTGGAACAAAAGGATGGCTTGCAGAACACGAGGTTGGAAAAGCACCATCGAGGAATAGTGTTAACATCATCAACTACCCATCGTCTTCTATGATTTGGGATCCAATTCTAACAATAGATTTAAAAAATGTACATATATGCACAATGCATGCAGAGATTAGAATCTTGGACAAATTGCTTCGACTCCATCTTGACTATGCATATTCTATTAAGCCAACTAAACTTGCAGATGAGTGCATAGAAAAATGCGAGGCTTTGCTCTCTCAAATGGGTTTTCATGGTGGTCAAGTGAATCTAAAAAAAGATCCCACTCTTTCAAAAGGAACCGGTGATGTTTTGCAAGATGTTTCAATGGGTGGAGCAAAAGCCAGAAGATTTTTGAGTAACCATGAAAACAAACAAGTTGATGCTATGTGGAACTACTGGAAGGATCTTTGTGTTATAACAACCAATGTCAAAAGTAGACCAGATGTAGCCAACAAACGCATGGAAGTGTGGAAGAAGCTCGACAATTTTTGAAAGTTTTGAGACAACGAGTTAGCTTTGCTACTTATGCAGATGACTTTAAAAAGACAATAAAGCTTTTAATAACTACTATTACAGATGCTTGGGGAGCAAAAGACATCACATATTACTTGGTGAGTATTCAATTACTTTCTAAAGTCTGGATAGTATTTTACTTTGCGTCCTATTGAGTTCAACTAACTATTTTTTTATTTTTAGCATATTCTGTACGTGCATGGACCATATTTTGCAAAACAAGGACCCCTTGCAACATGGAATACTCAGGGAATGGAAAAATCTCACTATCAAGCGAGGACTTCTTTTTTCAAATGTACGAGAAAGGGAGGTGGACAAAGAAGGAGCAATGCACTAAAGGAATTATTCAATTGGTTCTATAGGAGGCAATTACAACGGATGAGATCAAACAACCACAGATCTGAGATTAATGCTTCACTTTGAACCTTTGTATTGAATCTTTCTAAAGAGATCCAAATTCAAAAAAGATATTTTGGTGCAAAAAATTGTCAAATTTACATCAGTTTTTGATTTTTTTTATATCTCTATGCATGTCACCCCTATATCTCAAAATCTTTCTTCTTTTATAGCCCCCAAGAAGGTTGACATTTGTCTCCTCAGCTGCTACTGCATAGCTAGAGTAGCAAAGAAAGTATCTTGATCTTGAGGCATTGAATCCTGCAGCATATCCAAACATTCGAAGTGTTGCTGCTCTCTCAAGTAGCATGATCTTGGGTGCATTGATTTCAAGGGGAGTGTACCCTAAAAACCGTGACAATATCTTCAGTACAAACATTGGCAACTCAAGATCTTCAAAATACTACATGTGGAAAGCACATAAGGTGGCACTATCCAATGTAGGCATGTAGTGCATGAGAGGGGAGGAATCCCTTCTTGAAGAGTCCTCTATTGCTTTCCCTCTCGAGCCTTTAGATCTCCCAAGAAAATTGTCTTTGTCAAGGAGGTCAATCTGCAAAACAAGACAATGAGTAATTAAAACTAACTTGAAAAAAAAGAAAGATTTCAGTAGGGAGATCACCTTTTGCAATTCATCTTCGGCAATGACTTTTTCTTGAAGGAGATTGCATGATCCGGTCATCTCTCTTATGTCAACTTCCTTTCCAAATTTTTTCAGCTTAAAGTCTATGCCAAAAGATTGGATGCCAAGCTCAACAAGCCTCTTCTCAAAATCCTCATCTTTGAGGGAAGGTTTTTCCTCTTCCACTCTTCTCATGCATAGAGCAAGTGCATCAGGAGCATGCAAAAAATCTTTATTGGATGTATGAAGATCAAGTGCCAAAAACTCCTCTTTTGACTCTTCTTCTGTGTCAATAAAATCTTCGGCCACCTCAGAAGCTTCAGAAATGGTTGCAATACAGTAGTCCTCCCTCATATTAAGCAGACACTAGATATGATGGAGAGGGATATACTCTTTCCCATTGATAAAGAAGTAGGGAAGGTTTGAAATAGTAAGGGAAGCTTCAGATACCTCTACCTCATCCTCTGGCTCATCAATGACAGTACTAGCTCTAAATTGAGCCACATCAAAATTTGCACTTTCCTGCTCCTCAGCTGCAACATCAACTTCCTCCTCTTCTAGAATTTCACTTTTCTCAAGCTGCAAAACTGTGGAAACATTTTTATTTGTTGCCTCATCTGTATCTTTCACTTCATCAGCTTTGCCTTGCATGTCAACTTTAAGGAACAAAAAGAAAAGAAAAGCAACTTCTTTTGGAACAAGGTTACAAGTTTTTAAATGTAATTGACAAGAAATGGTAGGTGGACAAACAAAGGAAGTCTTCTTAGAAAATCTTCCAAACCTCCTTGTTACTTTGCTCTTCTCAATTGAGTTTGTAGTATATTCGGTTAGATGACAATAAGCCTTGCCATCTAAAACCAAACACTTGCCTTCAACTGCCTCTTCAAACTCTTTGAATTCTTCTTCCAAGAAGTCCTTCAAATGGTCTAACAAAGCTGCAAGATCAAACACAGGGTTGAATATTTCATATGCTTTGGTGTACACCTCCATGTCACCACCATCCATCACAGCCACCAATAGTTTCTCACTTGGACTCTCCTCCAAAATCTCCTCCCAGCCTTCAATCATGGTAGAGGAAAAGTGGACAGGTGAAGCTAGGTACAAGGTCCGAAAATACACCCAAAGCGATATAGAGCAAGGAGGGGGAGGGCTAAACTGAGAATAGAGCGCCCTAGCACGAAGCAATAGGGGTGGGTTCCAAGACTAACAACTTGCTCGTATCGTGCCGTGTCGGTGCCAATGAGAGGCTGAACCCAACGTTTGCAAATGTACCAGTGCCAATGACAAACCCGAACCACGCGATATGCGCTGGACCCCGGCTATGGAACTGTCTACCAGTGCGTCGTGCGAGACAAAGCCACACCAAAACGAACAACAACCCCGAACCACGCGATACGCGCTGGACCTAGGCTTTGGAACTGCCTCCCTGCGCATCATGCGGGACAAAGCCACACCAAAGCGAACAAGCACCCCGAACGACGCGATAGGGGAGGGACCACCGATGTGCAAATGCTAACAGGCGCGTCGTGCGGGACGAGAGGATTAGTACACAAAAATGAATAATAACTCGCGTCGTATGCGACAAGTGAACGTGCAACATTAATAACATTCGAGACCAAGATTTATATAAGATCCGAAATATGACCATTGGTGACACGTGTCAACCATGCATATGTGCCACGTGGCCTGCGCTCAACGATCGTCGTACGGACGGTCTTATGTATATGAAGCCTTGTCACGTGCTCATTATTTGATTTCTCCCATACTCGACATTCGCGTCGTGTCGTCCTCAACTACCCGCACTTCGAGTCATCATCCGCGCTTCGGACTCTTCCACGCTGGGCGTAAACCGTCCACTAAGCCAAGCCAAGCTTCTTCTCAAACGACGCGACCCGGATGTGTCCAAGCATGTGGGCACACCTTCTATCGCTTCGCGAAGGTCTTATTTCTTGAAATACTCTTAGCATCCCATACGACGCGATAGGCGCATGTTGCAAAGTCTAGGTGAGGCTCTCATCGCGTCGTGCAGGGGATTCTGCTCGGCTTTCTAAAAGTTTTCACAGCTCACATACGACGCAATACGGTGATGTTCTATGGTGTGGGTGTGCCCTCTATCGCTTCGTGAAGGTCTTATATCTTGAAATACTCTTAGCATTTCATACGACGCGATAGGCGCATGTTGCAAAGTCTAGGTGAGGCTCTCATCGGGGGTTTCTGCTCGGCTTACTAAAAGTTTTCACAGCTCGCATACGACGCGATACGGTGATGTTCTAAGGTGTGGGTGTTCCCTCTATCGAGTCGTACAGACGTTTTGTGAGATTTTCTTTGGAGGTTCCGGTGCTCACATACGACGCGATACGGACGTATTCCAGAGCCTGGGTCACCCTTCTATCGCGTCATGTTGTTGTCACCCTTCTCTCTCCCCAATGCCATTCTCTTCACACACGGCACGATAGAAACATCTTGTAGTTTGTGGGTGATGCGTCTATTGCGTGGTGTTGTGTTTTTTACCCAAATGGCAAGGACTAAGAAGACTTCAAGGAAGGTCTACCAAGCCCCAACTGATCCGGAAATAGATGATGTTGAGAAAGATGCAGAGAAAGCACCCCCTCCACTACCTCGTCATAGGCCCAATGCCAGGAAAAGATTGAATTATCAGGTAAAATCCCTAAGAGAAATAAGAAAAGCACAAAAGTCTACTTGTCTACTAATTCCAAAGCTCTCTTTCATGAGAGTTGTCAAAGAGATATCTGATAGACTTGTAAGCATTATGAATATCAAAACTTTTGTCTCAGTAAGGTGGCAATCTCAAGCTGTGATGTGCCTTCAGGAAGCTACTGAGGATTTTCTCATAGACTTTATGAATGATAGCTACATTGCAGCTGCATTTGCTCACAGGGTCACACTTATGAGCAAAGATTTTGTGCTTTTGTCAAGGCTAAGGTACAAGTTTGATAAGGCTCTTGAGCTCATTCCTAGTGAGGATCTTAGAGCCTTCCAAATTTTAAACATCCCTCCTTCCAAGCAGCAGAAAGATTATGGGTTTGTCATTGAGGATGTTACACATGAGTACGAGACAAGAAAGGCCCAGGATATCAAAGCTGGAAAGGAAGTTGAGAGGGAGCAAGACATGATATCAGAGGATGCTATCCTTAAAGAGCAAGCTGAAATTTTAAGAGCATCCAGCTCTCTTCTTTATGAAAAAGTCACAGGCCAAATGGTGGTGGATGTCTCCTTGTTTGGAGATACTGAGGCGTATTTGGACATATTCCCTCAAGACACAAGTATGCTTGTAAATCCCAACATTGAGCTTGGTGACACTGTGCTCTATATCTGTCTCAAGTATGTGTTGCTCCTTTGCTAATTATTAGTGCATGTGCAAGGCAGACAGGCACAAGGGGCTCATTGGGGCTTGTGTTTCCTTTTCCAGGTGTCTTATGAGGGATCTTCCAGAGGCTCTAGCTATGCAAATTTCCATACTTGACCCTCTAGTGACACAGTGCCTTTTTAACAAGCAAGGAACCCTTTCAAGTTTTTTTGATGATTTTAACATGCTGACCTGCAATTACATATTATACCCCTATGTTGAAGGGTAATTCTTAACTCCTTACATGTTATTTTTAACATTTTGTGGTATTCTTAGCTAATTGTTTTTTATTTTGTAGAGGACATTGGAGTCTTATTATCTTCAATCTTTTGGAGAAAGATATTATATTTATGAATTCATTGTCAAGTATCCATGGGAAAAGTAAACTATAAGTATGAAGCATAATCTATGCTTGATGATGGCCCATTGTTTTCTATTAGTAGCTTTTTGATTCAATGTCTTCTTGTAGTGCTGCCAAACTTATTGTTGGTCACCTGAGTACCACAACTAAGGATTACAATATAGAAGCTTTCAAGTACTACAATCAAAAAGTGCCTTTACAGAAAGACTCAACATCTTGTGGATGGAGGGTGCTTGCAAATGCATGGAGATATCTTGAGTCAAGGTGCCGGATGACTACACTCACTGTAAGTGTGGTTCATGTATTTATTTTGATATTTTATGTATGTATGTACTCATGTCCTTTAGTTCCTTTTTCTATTTTTTTCAGTTGCATGACTATCCAGAGTCTTGGGTCACGTGGGTAAGAGAGAAGGCTGTTTCTATGGTTTTGGAAAGATCAATAAATCCAAATGATCCAGATTCTCCTTTGCCACCAAAGAAAGGTAGAGCCACCAAAGGTTTGGATGCAAAGAAAATGGATCAAAAGAAGAAAAGTCTTGCAAAGAAGATCCATACAAAGAAAAAGGATCACAAGAAGAGTCCTGCCAAGGGGAAGAGTCCCACGAAAAAGAAGATCCCTACCAAGGGGAAGAGTCCTACCAAAAAGAAGACCCCTGCCAAGGGAAAGAGTCCCACTAAGAAGACTGCCAAGGGAAAGAGTCCCACTAAGAGCCCTGCAAAAAAAAGAGCAGATACAAAGGGCCATCCATTCCACTCACCATTGAAATTCAAGGTTCAAAAGCGTCGTACACTTAAGAACAATAAGGGGGAGGCACCTAGCTCACCTTTCAAGCTACCATTCATGTTGCCAAAGAAAGTTTCCAAATCACCCAAGCTAGCCAGTCCTCAGGAGCCCAAAGCACCAACCCCTGCCAAGTCACCCGTGCCAAGCCCTAAGGGGCCCAAAGCACCAACCCCTGCCAAGTCACCACCACCACCCACTCCTGAACTTTCACCGCCTTCTGAACACAAAAGGAAAAGGGTCTCTGAGGATGCAGAATCTTCTCATGCAAAAAGAAAAGTGGAATTTCATGATTGAATAGTCCACAAAAGCTATGTACACTTTTGTTCATTTTGTCCATATGAACATATATATATACCCTTTGGTGATTCATAATTTTGTACTTCAAATACTTAATACCAACTGTCGATTCTTAAATGTGTATCATGATGTCATGTAAGTTTAAAACAACATAAGTAGAGAAAAGATAAATATATTTGCAAAATGATTACAATATTGAACTTTTTTTTTCAAGTCCTTGCAAGTGGCTCAAATACAACTCTTTTTGGGGGAAGGCATGTGATGCAAGAGGTTGAATTCTCCATCCTTGTGGTCACCACAATTTCATCCACTTTGAATCTATACTCAGGAGATGTTTTATCAAGAAACTCAAGAGATTCTCAACATCATTTAGTCTCCAATTTGTTGTTACTATCAGGCTTCTATACTCGGTGTGTGGATGAACTGTGAACTTTAGTTCAAACTCTGGACAATTTTCCTCAGAGTCGAGAGGAACCCAGCTACCTAATTTGCTTCTCCATCTCCTATAGTCGTAGCCCAGAACTAATGATTGACGACATAGTTGATATGAGATAGACATAGAATTTGGGCTTACTCTACAACTAATATTGTCACCAATATGGAAATTTTCTTTGGTGCTCCATCCGTCTCCAGGAACATTATCCAGTTCAGTCATAGAAAGTCTTCTATTAAGCCACATCGTCTTTGTCCTCTGCAAATCCATTGTTTTGAAACATGCCACAAAGACATGTATAGGCAAGAACCATTGAACTTTAATCCTTCTTGATATCCTGCCCGGAGACATAGGTGGCTTGTCAGCATACATAGCATCTACAATCCCTTTATGCATTGCTTTGAACGTCCCACTTAGACTCTCCACAGGCTGCCATTCCACAGCTGTTGAAGGAAATATATCTGGAATGGAATTAAAAAATGAGAAAACAATGGGATAATGAAAAAAGTTCACTGTATCAAATAGTTTTTTTTGTACTTACAGTAAGAATGCAGTGTGGGATGTTCTTCCCAGTCTAACACCATATCCTTGGCCATGTACACATGTTGAACCTTAGCTAGCCAGCCATTGTCGGTCACTTTGAAAGCAAGAACACGACCTTTCCAATGGTTTTTTACTTTATCGCGTTTAGTTCTCTTCACTCTGTGTACACCTTTGCATGAAGGAAGCATTGTTACCCAGTCATTCACACGAAAAGATATGGACTTCCAAAGACCATCCTCTCTAACGTTTTGAAAGTCACAAGAAGTTATGTTATGTGAAGGGCGACGTGCAAAAGACGCCATGGAAACTCAAAGATTAGAGAAGAAAGAAAGTATAGACGGAAAGACTTAAAACCTCTCACAAACTAGAGAGCGAGAAAGGTATACATTTGAAAAAAGTAGGTGATTTGTCATTAATGCTCTTGTTTTGAGAGCCTTCTGACATAGATTTCGTATCTTTTGACAACGCTTTTGTGAAATATAAAATAGAATAAAAGACGAGACTTCATTACTTTGAGCCACAAATTTAATGAGCTCTCTCGCCGAAAGCACCCAAATATAGTAGTTTCAGCCTTATGATCAAGACATTTAGCGGTGCTCCGTCAAAATAGGACCACCAAAACCCACAATAGAGGAGACAAGAGTGCCATACTTTTGTATACGTGTCAAATAACTATTGGACTATTCCTTAATCCTTAGATTAACAAACAGCCCTTTTTAAGTCGTTTTTGGCCCTAATGGTTGAAAACAGCCTGGAGCTTCTTCGCCAAACTGGGCATATTCCACAATCGGTGCATTCCCAAAGAAGACATCCCGAACAGTAAGCTCGTGTGTGCTTCACGTCGACCAAGGCAGTGCCAAGCACAACACGTTCTTTCAACAACCCCTGACTAACAATATCATCGTGGTTTCACATGCCACATGCCTTCAAGGTGCAAGCATATGTGATGCCCAACCTGTGCACCTCTTGAAAACAGCTCAAAGCTTTCCTAACCCTCACTGCTACCTTCAAGATGCAAGCATATGTGATTGCATCTAGCGAGACACCCTCGCTTCGCATATCAATATCTTGCATAATGCCACATGCATTCAAGGTGCAAGCATATGGGATGCCCACCCTCTTCACCTACTGAAAACAGCTCAAAGCTTTCCTGACCCTCACTGTTGCCTTCAAGATGCAAGCATATGTGATTGCATCTAGCGAGACACCTTGGCTTTGCATCCACAAAAATCAACCTGGAGCTTCTTGGTGCAGCCCAAGTTGGGCATATCCCGCAATCCGTGCATTCCAAGAGACGAAATCCCATATAGGAAGCTCCTTAAGCACTTTTAGGTGAAAGTGTACGTGATCGCATTTGGAGAGATGCTCTCTCTCTGCAGCTGTTAAAATATGCCCAGAGCTCCCTGATCCTCACCGTTGTCTTCAAGATGCATCTCTCTCTCTCTCTCTCTCTCTCTCTCTCTCTCTCTCTCTCTCTCTCTCTCTCTCTCTCTCTCTCTCTCTCTCTCTGTCTCTCTCTTTGAGATGGATCACCCGATGTGAAGGTCGGGTGGCTACACACAAAAAGACATCGAGCAACGTACAATCCATTGCTTGATTGTAGACGCAGTCGACACAGGTCCATTGCTGATAGCCAATACAGGCCCATTGACGGAGGCTCCATCATTGGAGCAGGACGTCCAATACGACTATTCACGGAGGCATACATTGACAATGCTCTTCAGTGATCGATGTAGTACTTTCTCGGGCAACGCCCAATGCCGACCACCTTCCTAATTGATGACAAAGATTTTAGTTTTTCACCTTTTTTTTTTGCATCCAGACATTGTATTAGATTCACAAAGATTGTATCAATTTGGTCTCATTGGTCATTTTGGCCTTCCAAAGACGTTTAATATAACATTTCATTTCATTTCTTGATGCAATACTTTCTCAAGCAACGCCCAATGCCGAGGATCCTCGGCCATGATGACGATGACTTTAGTTTTTCACTTTGATTTTTTTCTGCACCCAGACATTGTACTAGATTCACAAAGATTGTATCAATTTGGTCTCATAGGTCATTTTGGCCTTTCAAAGACGTTTAATATAACATTTCACTTCATCTCTCTCTGTCTCTCACACAAAAGTGTGTGTGTGTGAGACAGAGTGAGAGAGAGACACAAAATGTGTTCGAAGGTAGGTAGGGAGGAAGTTGAGCATCATGGGACTTTGCTTCTTTTTTTTTTTAGAAAATTACCAAAACACCCCTCTAATTTGTGGAAATTCATAGAATACCTCTCAAATTTCAAAAATTCCCAAAATACCCTTGTATCTATTTTGGTTGGATTGTTCAAGATTTTCTAAGCTTTATTGAGGTCCGTTTTTGACTGCTTACATATATAGCAAGTAATTTGTCACAAATTGCTCACAAAAAGGCAAAAATGTCCATAGCCTGCATAATCTGCATAAGGCTTCTTATCAAAACCTACCAATATTTAATCTCATAGCCAGGGGGTATTTTGGTAATTTTCCCCTTTTATTTTGTGCTCAGACGTTCAATATAACATTTCATTTCATTTCTCTCTCTCTCTCTCTCTCTCTCTCTCTCTCTCTCTCTCTCTCTCACACACACACACACACACACGCGCGCGCGTGTTTAATATAACATTTCATTTCATTTCTCTCTCTCTCTCTCTGCTCTCTCACAGACATTAATATAACATTTCATTTCTCTCTCTCTCTCTCTTTCTCTCTCTCTCTCTCTCTCTCTCACACACACACACACACACATAGACGTTTAATAACATTTCAATTCATTTCTCTCTCTCCTAGTGCGCAGTCTACCTCATCTGCACTCTCTCTCTCTCTCTCTCTCTCTCTCTCTCTCTCTCTCTCTCTCTCTCTCTCTCTCTCTCATACACACACACGTTCGTTCGTTCGATAGAGAGGAAACCTGCGGAGTAGCGGTGAGGTGCAATAGCCAGTGATGGAACTCTATGAGTCACAGGAGCGCGATGAGGAGTAGCAGATTGAGAGGAAACCTACGCAGTAGCAGTGAGCTACAGTAGCCGGTGATGGAGCTCTCTAAGCCACAGGAGCATGATGAGGAGTAGCAGCTTTGATGATGATGATGAGCTCGCAGAGACCTCTCTCTCTCTCTCTCTCTCTCTCTCTCTCTCTCTCTCTCTCCCTCCTACGTCCGCTTTGATCACCTTCTAGAGGGTGCCGCGCTTTGAACAACTTCGCCAAGTGCGCCTATTCAAGAGGCGACTGGCAGCGATTTTTTTATTGTTTTTTTGAATCCTCACCGTGAGCCCGCCTAAGTCCTCAGAAGACGACACATGGCCAGTGGGAGGGAACCGGAATTCACTCCAATCTATGAAAAGACTTAGTTTTGACTTCTCACTTTCTATCAAAAAGTCACAATACTTAGTACTCTATATATATATATATATATATATATATATATATATATATATATATATATATATATATATATATATATATATATTTATATTATTTAAACTCTTTAGCAAGGCCATGGAGTTTCACTTCAGTCTTCAATTTTGAAGGGTGATTACTTTTGTTTTTGTAAAGGGTGGATCTACTTAGCAACTTGGGAAAATAACGAGCAGTGAGGTATGCCACGCGTCGATAAGTTGGTCCATCTCAAACATGCGTGTGCGTGTGTGCATGTGTGTGTGTGTGTGTGTGTGTGTGTGTGTGTGTGTGTGTGTGTGTGAGAGAGAGAGAGAGAGAGAGAGAGTGAGAGAGAGATGCGGCACATCGTAGGTCTGAGAGAGAGAGAGAGATTATGTCTCATTTTCTACAACATCATCGTGTGTGTTGCAAGTCTTAGAGAGAGAGAGAGAGAGAGAGAGAGAGACATCTTTGTTATTTGCAGCAGCTCTATGTGTGTGTGTGTGTGTGTGTGTGTGTGTGTGTGTGTGTGTGTGTGTGTGTGTGTGTGTGTGTGTGTGTGTGTGTGTGTGAGAGAGAGAGAGAGAGAGAGAGAGGGCCAATTCCATTCAGTCTTGTTGAGGAGTGTGTGTGTCTATTTCTATTTGAGAGAGAGAGAGAGAGAGAGAGAGAGAGAGAGAGTTCCATTGATTGGCCTTGGCACTTGACAGAGAATGCCCCCCCCCCTCCCCCAAAGTCGATCATGAACACAACCCACCACTTACTTTATGTACAACTTCTCAAATGTTGTTGCAACACACATCATGTAGACTCCTCTATCAACACCCCTTGCTGCCAACAGCTAATCCGCCACAAGCCCACACCCATATACAACCTCAATCTTCTGATGGCCATGACCCAAAGAGTTTGGATCCAATACATGTCCCAATCGCCAAACTCCTAAAATAGGCAAGAAAAAAGGGGCTCTGCAAGGGGACAGGTGGCATTGCCTGCTGCTACAGTGCTCACGGCAACGGTCGTGCAAGGTGGGTCGGATATAGTAGACTGCTTTCTTCAAAATCAGGTTGTGATGAGATCACATTTCCGTGTGTGCTTCCATCATCTTCCATATGCATTCTTGATTTGTTTACTGAGCCGATGTGATTGCTCCAATTGCCTACCTTTGTCAAAGTCACAAAGTGCATGTACACGTATGTGTGCGAATGTGTATCGCAAGCCATGAAGAAATAGATTGAGAATCGATATGTATTATGACCTGAGCAAGTGTCGATACCTGACTGTGCAATGCCATGTGAAGTTTATCTTACAAGCAAGTCAATACATGCCAAGAGACACATCACCAAATCTGAGACCATGCCAAGAGGCACAGCAGCAAAGGTGTGGCATCACCTATGGGTGCAAGATAAGGGAGACAGAATATGTGCATCTGTGACATCCTATATTCAAGGTATTTATGCATGTGTGTGTGTGTGTGTGT